>NC_090376.1:148516965-148833041 GCF_036365525.1 Heterodontus francisci | reverse complement strand
ATCATAACCTCTGCATCACCAACTCATTCTTTCATACTAAACCCTGTCACCAGGTTTCATGGAGGCACCCAAGATCATGTCGTTGGCACCAGCTGGACCTCATCATCACAAGGCGAGCTTCTATAAACAGTGTCCAAATCACATGCAGCTTCCACAGTGCGGACTGTGACACCAACCACTCCCTGGTGTGCAGCAAAGTTAGACTAAAGCCAATTAAGCTACATCACTCCAAGCAGAAGGGCCGCCCGCACATCAACACTAACAGAATTTCTTATCCACAGCTGTTACATAAGTTTCTAAATTCACTTGAAAAAGCCCTTCAAAACACTCCTGCAGGGGATGCAGAGACCAAGTGGGCCCAGTCTCTGCCAGTCATGGATGAGCTGGACGAACAGCCATCAAAATCAGAACTCAGTGATGCCATTGATTCTCTCGCCAGTGGAAAAGCCCCTAGTTAGGATGGCATTACCCCTGAAATAATCAAGAGTGCCAAGCCTGCTATACTCTCAGCACTCCATGAACTGCTTTGCCTGTGCTGGGATGAGGGAGCAGTACCACAGGACATGCACGATGCCAATATCATCACCCTCTATAAAAACAAGGGTGACCGCAGTGACTGCAACAACTACCGTGGAATCTCCCTGCTCAGCATAGTGGGGAAAGTCTTCGCTCGAGTCGTTTTAAATAGACTCCAGAAGCTGGCTGAGCATGTCTACCCTGAGGCACAGGAATTGCCCAAATATGAGTAAAAAAGGTCACCATTCTTTTCTTTGCAAATACCACTTTTTCATGACTATTTCTTTGCTAAAATTAGCATAAATAGGAATTTTTGTCTGCAAAGTGTAGTAATCAATAATAGTTCTAAATAGAAGGCTATAGTTAGTATAGGCAATGCATTTAAGAATCACCTTGATAAGGATATTAAATGTCCACAGCTGCGGAAATTGCCAAATTGCATAAACAGAATGCTCAAAAAATAGATAAAATGCAAAGAGCTTCACAGACTGAGTAGCTGGGAAGATAAATAGCAGGTAATACTTAATAGTGAGAAATCTAGGATAATGCACATTGTATTAACAACAACAAATATTGTTACGGTCAGGTGAGGAGGGGTTGAAGGGCTTCCCTTTTTTCCCTCTCCTTGTTTGACCATAACAGGTTTAACTCTTCTTTTAAAGTGGATGTGTACTGGCCAATTCAGTAGGTGTTTGATTACTTACTTGTTATGATCATAACAAGAACCAATAGGACAGGTTTTCTTGAATTTAATAAAGAGGTTATCTTTATTGTACTTAAATCGAACTAAGTAAAATAATAAACTACGTGCCAACTTTCAGACGCACACACACACCAGATGTTCTCATACACACAAATAGGTTTCAGAGCCGAAAAGTAGATTGGTCGAGTTAGAGTCCATAGAAAAATAAAAGGTATACAGTCTGTGGAGTTAGGTGATACTGCTGGCTTCTAACTGAATTCGGTGGTCCTGAGGCTTTTAGTTTGAAGTGATAGATGACTGGTTTGGTGGCTCTCTTGGAGACAGTGATGCAGATGATTTCCTCCAAGGCAGTTTCTGATTGTAGCTGGAGTATATAGAGGTGGTCAGTCAGCAGGCAGGGTTCGAAGCTTGCAAGCTGGAATGCAGAGAGAGAGAAACAGGGATCCCCACTTGGTTCTGCACATGTCAGAGTCCAATGCTTCTCAACCTGCTGCAGCGAAACACCAGCTTAAAACCACAGATGGGGGGAAGGGTGGAGGGGGTCTTGTCACATGACAGTCACCTCGTCAATCAAGCATGATAGTTAGAAGAACAGGTAGTTCCCTTAAACTTTCTGGGTTTTGGTTCTCGTTGGGATGAACAGACATTTTGTCTCCACCTCACAGGCCTTGCAATGTAGGATACAGTGTTACTAATTAGGTGGCCATCTTAAGCTGTTAGCAAAGTCATCTTTTATCTGTTCCTTTTTAAATTTCTTTAAAAAAACATACTCAGATCTCCAGTCAGTGGATTAAAGAAAATTATGACTCAACAAAGTACGTTGGCGTGACAGCTCCACACCACCTGAAATGAAATATGATGACAGGAGCATTTTAGTTTGAGATTGCAAATTAAAAAGAAACTGTACACACACACTCATCCTCAAACATTCGCTCATCAGTCTCATACTGTCATAGCCAGGCTCTGATTCAGGTTTTTTTTTATCCAGGATGATTCTGTGCTGAGCTAGTCTCTAGATAAAGCATCAGCTATCACATTGTTTTTCCCTGCAATGTGGATAATCTTTGGGTGGTAAGGTAGCAGAAGCAGGCTCCATCGAAAAAGCTTTGCATTATGGGTTTTGAATTTCTTCACAAAGGTCAAAGAATTGTGGTCGGTATAAGCTACGGTCTCTCTATATCCAATTTGGACATATACCTCAAAGTCTGAGAGTCAGCAACAGTTCCAGGGCTTCCTTCTCCACAGTAGAGAATCTCCTTTGATGTTTGTTCAATTTTTTTTGAGAAATACCAAATTGGTCTCTCAATACCTAACTCATTGTCTTGGAGCAGGACAGCACCTACGCCTAAGTCACTAGCATCTACTGCCACTTTAAATGGTTTATTAAAGTTTGGAGCTGCTAACACCGGTTTGTTGGTTAAGATGGCTTTCAGCCTCTCAAAAGCTGCTTGGCACCTCCCTGACCACACTACCTTTGCTTTTCTCAGGAACAAGTCCACTTAACAGCAACTAGGCTCCGGGCTTTTAAGACTTAATTGGGACTGTATGTACTGTCTTTGGCTGACTATGAGTCCCAAGGAGATGATGCCCACTACCACTGGAATGGTAGCAGCTGTCTTTGTCACTCAAGATAAGGACTTGCTGTACTTTCCTTTCAGCCGCCCCTGATACCAACACAAGGAGGAAGTTTATGCAAGGGCCTGGACACTTTTTCAAGAACAAGAGATTTACAGCCAGAAGTTGGCCTTTTAGGGAAGCAAATCACTGAGAATATTGTCACCTTAGCCTTTGGAGACTACCGCAAAAGTGCCTGAGGGTCTCTTTTTTCAACCTTCTGTGAATCAGAGGTACCACATAGAAGTACCCTCAGAACAATTATTAGTAAGAAACTAAGCAGAAGGGGTAGTCATGATAGTGGGAAGTAGAAGTAAAGTTGCGTGACTTGCTGTAATCTGTAAACCTGAAAATTGTCAGCCTGTGATTGTGCTTTATTATGCTGCAGCGTATGACTCATTGCTCTTTATGGCAATGTAGTGAGGTTGTGATTTATTCCTGAAAGGGCCAAGCACTTATTTCACCAGGGAATAAGTGCTCACACCAGCATGATTGACAGGGTGTCCTTGGTATAAAATGGTCTGTTATAAAAGCCATGATTCATCTCTTTATTGGAAACAGTTGTAGATTATTTAAGTTTTCTCAAGCAACTGGCAATGGTTTCCTGGCCAGCTTCTGCATGACTTGGTGAGGGAGGACTTCATTTACTGCTGCTGCTTTGTCCTTCTCTGCATCACCTAAGATGACTAACTCTTTCTGAGCTACATAGTTATGCAACATGCAATAGACAACAATTATTCTTGATAACTTTGCTGGGCTATAGTGCAAGGAAGTGGGGCTTCAACAAGCTGATGGCTGGCTCCCTTACAATTCTGGAAAACCCTAAGGCATCACCTGCTCTTCATGTGGAGGTAGGGTTCTAAGGAGTATCCTCCATTTCCAATCAATCAACTCAAAACTGTAATGATTCTTCAGGGAAAATATGGTTGAATGTTCATATTCAAAAGTGTCATGGGAACTTGCTGAGTATTAAGCAAGATCATGTGGTTTCATTACACATTAGCTGCATATTAATAGAATGTAAAATTTAGGGGATTCTTAAAAAGTTCCAGTGCCTACAGTCATTACCTGGATGATTCTTGCTGCTGGATGAAAGCTAAATGTTCATTCTCTTTGCTTGGTAGGATCCAGAGAAGGGTATAAATTGTATGGCCTGCCTGAATAGAACATACATCATTTTCTTGATGTGGTGGTGCCTAGTAGAATGATTTATGTGACTGAGGTCACCCAAGGATGCCTAGTGGCACAAAATTCAGTTAGTGACAAAGCTGTTCTTCTTGTTGAAGTAGGCTGCAAGTCTGCTGACAACAATTGGCATAACTTAATAATTACCTCTGGGGAGAAGTGCAGTCATCTAATGCCTTGCCTCATCGAAAAATCAAAGTAGAACCTTCAAAGACTCTAAACCATGTGGAGTGGGTACTGAAATGTTGGCAACAAACATCTTCTGTGATGCCTGAATCTACATTCTTCAAACTAACTTCTACCACAGCCATCCCCTCCTTTTCTTTGCAACACTGCAAGAGCCGGATTCCCATAGGGAAATCCATTTCGTCACTGAAAAATCTCAATCTTTCTAAAAGTTGTAAAATGTTTGCAGTGGGATACAGAAGTGCTGGAAAAACATAAGGTCGAAGAATGAAAGCGAATCCAGGGTTTAGTGGTCGCATTCCTGAATCTCTTTCTGATCACTGGCAAATTAGAGGTGCATAATGTGAGTGCAAGAAAAGTTGTTCATTTTGGCCCTTCAAAACCCAGTCTCCAGAGCACAGCAGTGCATGTTGTCTTTCAGGAGATGGTGATCAAGTTCAATGATCTTTATAGTACATGATTGCTATCTATAATGCTCTTCAATCTTGTGAACCCTGAATCTGAAAATAGTTCAGTGCCCTCTCAAGTTGTTGTCTCTTTTCCACAGAAATAGTGAATAAGTTATTGCAATTGTTAAAATGTATTCATTCACGGGATGTGATCATTGCTGGCAACATCAACATTTATTGCCCATCCCTAATTACCCTTGAGAACTTGATGGTGAGCCACCTTCTTGAACCACTGCAGTCCATGTGGTGAAGGTACTGACATAGTGCTGTTGGGTAAGGAGTTCCAGGATTTTGACCACGTGACTATGAAGGAACAGAGATTTGAGTTGGAGGGAAAATTGGAGGTGGTGGTGATCCCATGCGTCTGCTGCCCTTGTCCTTCTAGGTAGTAGAGTTTAGTAGGTGCTTTTGAAGAAGCCTTGGTGAGTTCCTGCAGTGCATCTTGTAGGTGGTATGCATGGCAGCTGCCAAGCACCATTGGGCAGCAAGTAAATGTTTAAGGTGGTGGATTGGGTGCCAATCAAGTAGGTTGCTTGGTCCTAGATGGTGTCAATCTCCTTGAGTGTTGTTAGAGCTGCACTTATCCAATCAAATGGAGAGTATTCCATCAAACTTCTGACTTATGCCTTGTAGGTGGTGGAAAGGCATTTGGGAGTCAGGAGGTGAGTCACTCGCTGCAGAATACCCAACCTCTGACCTGCTCTTGTAGCCACATGTGACTGCCCCAGTTAACTTTCTGGTCAATGATGACCCCCCAGGATATTGATGGTGGGTAAATTCAACTATGGTTATGCCATTCAATGTCAAGGGGAGATGGTTAGATTCTCTCTTGTTGGAGATAGTCATTGCCTGGCACTTGTGTGGTGTGAATGTTACTTGCCGCTTATCAGCCCAAGACTGGATGTTGTCCAGATCTTGCTGCATGCTGGCATGAACTGCTTCATTATCTGAGGAATTCTGAATGGAATTGAACACTATGCAATCATCAGAGAACATCTCCACTTCTGACTTAAGATGGAGGGAAGGTCATTGACAAAGCAGCTGAAGATAGTTGGGCCTTGGATACTGTACTGAGGAACTCATGCATTGATGTTCTGGGGATGAGATGGTTTACCTCCAACAACAACAGTCATCTTCCTTTGTGTAAAGTATGAGTCCATTCAGAGGAGAGTTTTCTCCCTGATCTCTTTTGACTTCAATTTTACTAGAATTCGTTGGTCTCACTTTAGATCAAATGCTGCCTTGATGTTAAGGGCAGTAACTCTTACCTCATCTCTGACATTCGGGTATTTTGTCCATGTTTGCACCATGGCTGTAATGAGGTCTGGAGCCAAGTGGTCCTGGTGAACTAAGCATCAGTGAGTAGATTATTGCTGAGTACTTGCCGTCTGATAGCACTGTCGATGATACTTTGCTTTGCTGATGATTGAGATTAGGCTGATTGGGTGGTAATTGGTTACATTGAATTTGTTCTAGCTTTGTGAACATGACATACCTGAGCTGTTTTCCACTCTGTCAAATAGGTGCCACTTTTGTAGATGTACTTAAACAGCTTGGCTAGATTTGAGGTGAGTTCTGGCCACAAGTCTTTAGCACCACAGCCAGAATGTTGTCAGGGCCTGTAGCCTTTGTTGTTTGTAATGCACTCAGCCAGTTCTTTATATCATAAAAGTGAATTGAATTGGCTGAAGACTGGCATCTGTGATGGTGGATCGTCAGAAGAAAGCCTTGATGGATCATTCCCTTGGCATTTCTGACTTTAGCCTTGCCTTTTGTGCTCAAATGCTGAGCTCCGGCATTATTGAGGATGATAATGTTCACAGAGCTTCTTCCTCCTGTTATTTGTTTAATTATCTACCACCATTCACAACTGGATGTGGCAGAATTGCAGAGCTTTGATCTGATAGCAAAAATTATTGCACTGATAAAAGTGTAGATGAACTGATAAAACCAGAAAATATGGGTAAGTCCTATTTACAGAATTTTTGCTGGTCACGATTATAGTTTCCAAGACTGGCATTTTCCTGGTTGTGAAAGGTGGTACACTAGCTTGCATGCCCAACTTCACAATATTTAACCTTAGTGAGACTCTGTGAGGTCTATTTTCAACTGGCTGCCTGGTTGTGAAACTACTGTTGGGAGATTGGCTACCCAATTTAGAAGCTGGCTGATCCTCATTTCCATCGAAATCAATAGAAATGGAAATGGGCAATTCTGTATCAGGCAGCCAATGTGTAAAGCCAGTTTTGCCACTGGCTGGCCATTTGAAAATCTATCTTTGTGCTCCCAGTGAAGCCATACGTAATTGGACCATCTATACATGAAAAGGTTGCTAGCCTGGACAATTACTTTTGAAACTTATCAATGGATAAAAGGTTTGCACACTGCTATGACATTCTGGGATCTGATATTTTGGCAGAGGCATGAAATGATTTAAAATAAATGGGCTAACATGCACATTAAAATAATGTACAGAAAACGTCATATTGTTAACTTAAGTTTGTCCACTAATACCTCCATAAGTAATTTCTAGGATTTTATGAACGGCAATTTTCATTTAAAAAATGGGTAAAATAGGGCAGCAGGGCCATTTGTGACCTCAGGAGGTGGTCGTCTCTTCCCTCTTGTGAATTGCCCAATGCCTAGGTAAGGGTCCCATGCTCAGGGTTATGAGCCATGTTCGACAGCAGAACCAGTGAAGTTTTGGTGGTGATGGTGAAAGTCTTAGAAACTCAAGGGACAACGGCTTCTTACAGTGGAGGATCCTTCGGGAAGAGGACTTGTGTTTCCTTTAAAGCATACATGAGGAAGACAATGGAAAACCACCTCATGCACTTTTTTTTCCAAGTCAACTTGCTCATTTCTCATGGAAGTTAAAAAATGAGAGGCTCTTAGGAGCAACTGAAGAGGAAAGCACAGGACCATGAGGCATGGAGAAATGAGCAGAGGACCTGCCCTTGGGAATATCACCACTACTAATTTTCAGTAAAGCAGATGATATGAAGAACTACAGTGTGTAATTTGGCCATTTTGCTTGGACTGAATTAGCGGATGAGAGTTTTAGAAATTAACACAAACACAAATTCAAGAGATTGCACAAGAAGTGGCTATTCTATTCGAATTTTCTTCTTTAGTTGCTATGACTGTGACATGTGAAGTGATTACTCTGAAGAGTATGAGGTATGATGTGACAGCAGCCCTGTGGCTTTATCCATCAACTAAATTCATGCACAGACTAACTATTTTTTATCAAAAATATCCCAGTTGAAACTGCATAATATTAAGTATGTAAATATGTTTTCTCTCTGTTGACACTAAGTAAAGACTGCAGCACAATGCGACTTTTGCTTGGCATTACGCAAAGAAAAAAAATAAAGCCTCATATGGATTCCATTAGTGACAAAGGCTCTGATTTTAAAGTGTTGGGGTGGGGGGGGCTGTGGGAGGGGTGGGGGGAGGGGGCCAAGTATGGTCTTGCATGCCCTGAAGCGGACAGCGAACCCAGAGAGTCACTATCCATCAGCTTGGGCCCCTGCTAATATTGCAGTCAGGTCTCAATAGCATTTCTTTCTATAAGGGTTTCCCAAGATAAAGAGCCAATTTCTAATGACACAGAACACCTGCTGACACTTCTGGGATTTTCTCATATTTGATTGCAAATTTTAGGTTAATAACTGGTAAACATCATCCAAAATATCACCCATTTTAGTACTTCAGCAAAATCTGCACATTTGAAATGCCATTGCATTCTTGGCATCCATCATTGCCAATGCAATGGGTGATAGATTGTACTGGGCAATGAGTCAGCCATATTATGCTGTGTCAGAAGTTGCAACTATTATCCTTTGCCCCCAACCCCAGAAGTACTGACCACCAACATTTAAATTAGCCTGAACTAACCGAGCCTGCTCCGCCATTCAATACAATCATGGCTGATCTTGGGCTTCAATTCCACTTTTCTGCCCGCTCCCCATATCACTTGATTCCCTGTGAGACCAAAAATCTATTTATCCCAACCTTAAAGAATTTAGGGAGCTAGGTAGCAGATTAAAAAGCAGGACCTCATAGATTATAATCTGTGGATTACTTCTGGTGCCACGTGCTAGTAAGTATAGGAATAGGAGGATAGAGCAGATGAATGCGTGGTAGAAGGGAGGAGGGAGGGAGTGTAGGAGGGAGGGCTTTAGTTTCCTGGATCACTGGGTCTGTTTCTGGTGAAGGTGGGACCTGTACAAGTTGGATGCGTTGCACTTGAACCGCAACGGGACCAACATCCTTGCTGGGAGGTTTTCTAGGGCTGTTGGGGGGGGTTGGGTTTAAACTAATTTGGCGGGGGATGGGATACAGAGTGGAGGTACTGTAGGGGGTGATGCACAGTCAAGCATAGAAGAGAAACTGAGTCAGTCTGGAAGGCAGAGCAAATATAGACCTGTTAAGGCAGAATTGAAAAATGCAAGGCTGGATTGCATCTATTTTAACGCAAGGAGTTTTACAAGTAAGGCAGATGAATTGAGGGTGTTGGTTAACACATGGGAATATGATATTATTGCTATCACAGAGACATGCTTGAGGGAAGGACAGGACTGGCAGCTCAATGTTCCAGGGTCTAGAATCTTCAGGTGTGACAGGGGATGGCGTAAAAGAGGAGGTGGCATTGCACTGTTGATCAAGGAGTCAATTACTGCAGCAAGGAGGGATGATATCTTTGAAGGTTCCTCAAATCAGGCCATATGGGTAGAACTTAAAAACAAAAAGGGGCAATCACTTGGCTGGGAGTGTACTACAGGCCTCCAAACAGTCAGGGAGAGATAGAGGAGCAGATATGAAGGAAAATCTCAGAGAGGTGTAAAAATAATAGGGTAATAATAGTAGGGGATTTCAACTTCCCCAATATCAACTGGGATAGTCTTAGTGCAAATGGATTAAAGGGGGCGGAATTCTTAAAATGCATACAGGAGAGCTTTTCGAGCCAGTGCGTAGAAAGTCCTACAAGAGAAGGGGCGGTATTTGGACCTAATCCTGGGGAATGAGGCCAGACATCTGGTAGAAGTGTCAGTGGGGGAGCATTTCGGGGATAGTGATCATAACTCTGTAAGATTTAAGATCATTATGGAAAAAGACAAAGATGGACTGGAAATAAAGTACTGAATTGGGGGAGGCCGAATTCAATATTAAAAATAACAGGATTTAGCCAAAGTAGACTGGGAGCAGATACTTGTAGGAAAATCTACATCAGACCAGTGGGAGTCATTCAAAGAGGAAATAGTGAGAGTTCAGAGCCAGCATGTACCCGTCAAGGTGAAGGGTAGGACCAACAAGTCCATGGAACCCTGGATGTCAAGGGATATAGAGGATTAGAACAGGAAATAAAAGGAGGCTTATGGCAGATTCAGAACAGTGCAAACAGTGGAGGCACTAGATGAGTATAGAAAGTATAGGGGGTACTTAAAAATGTAATTAGGAGAGAGAAGAGGGGACATGAAAAACACTGGCGGGCAAGATAAAAGAAAATCTTAAGGCATTTTATAAGTATATTAAGGGCAGGAAGATAACCAGGCAATGAGTGGGGCCCATTAGGGACCAAAGTGACGATCTGTGTGTGGAGCCGGAGGATGTAGGTGAGGTTTTAAATGATTAATTTTCATCTGTGTTCACTATGGAGAAGGACGATGTAGGCGTAGAGATCAGGGAGGGGGATTGTGATATACTTGAACATATTAGCATTGAAAAGGAGGAGGTATTAGCTGTTTTATTAGGCTTAATAGTGGATAAATCCCGAGGCCCAGATGAAATGCATCCCAGGCTCTTATGTGAGGCAAGGGGGGAGACAGCAGGGGCTCTGACACAAATTTTCAAATCCTCTCTGGCCACAGGAGAGATACCAAAGGATTGGAGGACAGTGAATGTGGTATCATTATTCAAGAAGGGTAGCAGGGATAAACCAGGTAATTACAGGCCGGTGAGTCTAACATCAGTGGTAGGGAAACTATTGGAAAAAATTCTGAGGGACAGGATTAATCTCCACTTGGAGAGGCAGGGATTAATCAGTGATAGTCTGCATGGCTTTAATAGGGGGAAATCGTGTCTAACTAACTTGATTGAAATTTTCGAGGCGGTAACTAGATGTGTAGATGAGGGTATGCAGTTGATGTAGTCTACATGGACTTCAGTAAAGGCTTTTGATAAGGGGAGATTGGTTAAGAAGATAAGAGCTCGTGGGATCCAGGGCAATTTGGCAAATTGGATTCAAAATTGGCTTGGTGGCAGGAGGCAGAGGAAGATGGTCGAGGGTTGTTTTTGTGAGTGGATGTCTGTGACCAGCGGTGTACCGCAGGGATCGGTGCTGGGACCCTTGCTGTTTGTCGTGTACATTAATGATTTAGATGTGAATATCAGAGGCATGATCAGAACGTTCGCAGATGACACGATAATTGGTGGTGTCGTGAATAGTGAGGAGGAAAGCCATAGATTACAGGACAATATAGATGGCCGGTAAGATGGGCAGAGCAGTGGCAAATGGAATTTAATCTTGAGAAGTGTGAGGTGTTGCATTTTGGGAGGACTAATAAGGCAAGGAAGAGACAATGGATGGTAGGACCCTAGGAAGTACAGAGTGTCAGAGGGACCTTGGTGTACTTGTCCATAGATCACTGAAGACAGCAGCACAGGTAGATAAGGTGGTTAGGAAGGCATATGGGATACTTGTCTTTCTTAGCTGAGGCATAGAATATAAGAGCAGGGAGGTTATGATGGAGCTGTATAAAATGCTAGTTAGGCCACAGCTGGAGTACTGTGTACATTTCTGGTCACCACACTATAGAAAGGATGTGATTTCACTGGAGAAGGTGCAGAGGAGATTCACAAGGATGTTGCCTAGGCTTTAGCATTTCAGCTATGAAGAGAGACTGAAAAGGTG
Source organism: Heterodontus francisci (assembly GCF_036365525.1). Lineage (NCBI taxonomy): Eukaryota > Metazoa > Chordata > Chondrichthyes > Heterodontiformes > Heterodontidae > Heterodontus > Heterodontus francisci. Next base: position 148,821,472 of record NC_090376.1, on the reverse strand, counting down.
AGGGTTATTTTCCTTAGAGCAGAGAAGGCGGAGTGGGTCATGATTGAGGTATACAAAATTATGAGGGACATTGATAGGTTAGATAGGAAGCAACATTTTCCCTTAGCGGAGGGGTCAATAACCAGGGGGCATAGATTTAGGGTAAGGGGCAGGAAGTTTAGAGGGGATTTGAGGAAAAAAGAATTCACAAAGAGGGTAGTTGGAATCTGGAATGCTATGCCTGAATAGGTGGTCGAGGCAGGAACCCTCACAACATTTAAGAAGTATTTAGATGAGTACTTGAAATGCCATAGCATACAAGGCAATGGGCCAAGTGCTGGAAAATGGGATTAGAATAGTTATGGGCTTGATGGCCGGCACAGATACGATAGGCCGAAGTGCCTGTTTCTGTGCTGTATAACTCTATGACTCTCAATGTATATAAAGATGGAGCATCCAGAACCCTCTGGGGTAGAGAAGTTCAAAGATTCATAACCCTTTGAGTGAAGTAATTTCTCCTCATCTCAGTCCTGAATGATTGGCCTCTTATCCTGAAACTGTGCCCCCGCATTCTAGATTCCTTGACCAACACAAACAATCTCTCAGCTGCTACCCTATCAAGCCATTACAGAATCTTGGGTTGGATTCGATAGGCCTGCTGCTGAAATAGGCGGCAGGCAAAAAAACTGGCGGCCCGCACATTCAAGGTGCACGTCGCAGAGCCGCCACGATCCTAAACACAGTGGCTCATTGGCATAGCCAGGGCAGCCGCCCCCCGCCCCCCCCAACTCCCCACAATGGCATGGAGGGGGCGGGCGAGCTGTCCCCGGCAATGGCGTCCGGTGCCACTGCACAGGCACCGAGCCATTTTTAGAGGGCTCAGAGCCCTAAATGACATGACATTTTTAAAGAGACCGGTAATTTAAAGTAAATTAAATTGATTTTAAAAATCTTTCCACACCCTCTCCCACCCTCCCAACAGGAATACATGTCATTCCTGCCCTTTCCGCCACCCCCCCCCGAAATACTTACCTTGATTATATGACCTTCCCCACCCCTCGCCCAAAGTTCAGAACCTTTTTCCTTTATCCCTTCCCATCACCCCCTCAACCAATCAGGTAAGTTTGACTCCGTTCCCCACCCCCCCACACTGAGAAAATTACCTCCTCTCCCCTCCCCACAGGTGTTGCACCTCAATTCCCCGCTTGGGGATTCGAAGGCACGGCAGTGTCGGCTGCCAGGATGAAGATTGGTGCAGCAAATCAGGAGGCGATGGGACTTTCATTAATTCAGGTAGATTAATTTATTTACATATGGAAATTGTGGTCCCATCGACGAGCAGTGTGAAGGCCGCCTCACAGCCTTTCTGCCTCCGTTGAGACTGGGCCGGGAGCTGTCAGCTTCAGGCTCGGTGGCGGGCTTCATCTGCAGCAATCTTCATGCCCCCCTCGCCACTGTTCCCGATGTCGAGGGCTCTGTAAAATTCAGCTCCTTGTATGCCTCAATTAGATCGCCTCTTATTCTTCTAAACTCCAGAGAATATCGGCCCAATTTACTCAAATTCTCTTCATAGGAAACCCCCCTTATCCCTGGAACCAATTTAGTAAATCTTCACCGCACCACCTCCAGTGCAAATATATCCCTTCTTAAATGTGGAGACCAAAACTGCACACAGTATTCCAGGTGTGGTTTCACCAAAGTCCTGTACAATTTGAGTGAGACTTCTTTATTCCTGTACTCCAATCCCCTTGATATAAAAGCCAACATGCCATTTGCCTTCCTTATAGCCTGCTGCACCTGCATGCTAACTTTCTGCATTTCTTGTATGAGTACCCCTCAGTCTCTCTGAACATCAACACTTACCAGTTTCACATCTTTTAAAAAATATTATGCTTTTTTACTTTTACGACCAAAGTGAACAACTTTCCACTTCCCTACATTATACTCCATTTGCCATCTTGTTGTCGAATTACTTAACCTGTCTATATTTCTTTGTAGCTTCTCTACGTCCTCCTGACAGCTTATCTGTCCACCAAGCTTTGTATCATCAGAAAACTGAGATAGATTACTCTCTGTCTGTTCATCCAAGTCATTAATATAGAGTGTGAATACCTGAGGCTCCAGCACTGATCCTTGCGGCCCCCACTATTTACTGTCTGCCAACTTGAAAATGCCCCATTTATGCCCTCTCCCTGCTTCCTGTCTGTTAACCAATCCTCTATCTACGCTAATATATTACCCCCAACACCATGAGCCCTTATCTTTCCTATTGATCTTTTACGCGGCACTTTATCGAATGCATTTTGAAAATCCAGGTATACTGCATCTACTTGTTCCCCTTTATCTACCCACGAGTTACATTTTTAAAAATCTCTGATAAATTTGTCAAACAGGATCTTCCTTTAGCAAAACCATGCTGACTTGTTCTAATCATACTATGCTTTTCCAAGTGCAATGTGAAGACTTCTTTAATAATAGTTTCCAGCTTCTTCCCAACGACTGATGTTAGGCTAACTGGCCTGTAATTACCCATTTTCTCTCTACCTCCTTTCTTGAAAAGCAGTGTAACATTTGCCAACTTCCAATCTGATGGGACCATTCCTGAATCTAAGGAATTCTGGAAAATCATAGCCAACACATCCACTATCTCTGCAGCTATCTCTTTTAGAACCGTAGGATGTAGGACATCTGGTCCCGGGGACTTGTCTGATTTTAGTCCCTCAAGTTTCTCTAATACTTTTTCTTACCTGCTATTAATATCCTTAATTTCCTCACCCATTGTAGCCCCTAGGTTATTGCCTATTTCTGGTATGGAACTTGTGTCTTTTACTGTGAAAACAGACACAAAATATTTGTTCAATGCCTCTGCCATTTCCTCATTCCCCATGATGGCACCAATGTCTACTTTAGCTACTCTCTTCCTTTTTATGCACTTATGAAATCTCTTACAATCTCTTTTATATTGCTGGCTAGTTTACTCTCATTCTATTTTTTTCTCTTTTTAGCAACTTTTTGGTGGCCCTTTGCTGGTTTCTAAAACACTCCCATTCATCAGGCTTGCTACTTCTTTTTGCAACATTATAAGCTTCTTCTTTTAGTCTAATTCTTTCCTTAACTTGCTGAGTGAGCCAAGGATGGGTCTTTCTTGATGAGTTTTTGTTTTTGAATGGAATGTACTTTTGTTGAACCCTTTGAATTGTTTCTTTAAAGGTTTCCCACTGTTCATTAACTGCCATACCTTACAGTCTATTAACCCAATTAACCTTAGCCAGTTTTCCCCTCATACCTTCGTAATTGGCTTTGTTTATGTTTAAGATTTTTGTTTGTGATGAAATGTGTCACTTTCAAACTTAACATAAAATTCAATGATATTATGATCTTTATTTCCCAGTGGGTCTTTTACTATGCAATTGCTTATTAACCTTGTTTCATTACAAAATATGAGATCTAAGATAGTTTTATTCCTAGTCAGTTCCACAATGTATTGCTCCAAGAAACCATCAAGAAAACATTCTACAAACTCTTCTTCTAGACTACTGTTGCCAATTTTTTTGTCCCAGTCTATATGCAGATTAAAGTACCCCACAATTAATGCATTACCTTTTTTACATGCTCCAATAATTTCCTGTTTAATGTTCTGTCCAATAATATAACTACTATTAGGGGGCCTGTAAACTACTCCCACCAATGTTTTCTGATTCCTGCTATTCCTAATTTCCACCCAAACTGATTCTACTTCATGATCTTTGAGGCCAGATCCCTTCTTATTAATGTCCTTCTGCCATCTTTTACTATCAGGGCTACCCCTCCTCCTTTGCCATTCAGTCTGTCTCTCTGAAATATTGCGAACCCTGGAATACTCATTTACCAACATTGATCTCCTTGTAACCACGGCTTGGTAATGGCAATTAGATTTAATTCATTTACCTCTATTCATGCCACTAGCTCATCAATCTTATTACAGATGCTTCATGCATTCAGATAAAGGAACTTTAATTTCATTTTTTACCTCTATTCCCTGCAATGACCTTATTTGCCGATGTAACATTTTTGTTAAACTCTCTGTCCCTTCCTATCCCATTCTGTTGGGAGTTACGCACATCACTATCTTGCTCTGATACCCTGACCACTCTCTTTGGACTTCTAAATTTCCCTTTACCCAAACCCTCCCCACCACAACACCCACCACAACACCCCCACCCTCCCACACACACCCGCTGTTAATTAAAAACACTGTCCACAGCCCTAGTTATGCAATTGGCCAGGCCACTGGTTCCAGCCCAGTTCAAGTGAAGCCCATCCCAATGGAATAGCTCCCTCTTCCCTAAGTATTGGTGCCAGAGCCCCAAGAAATGAAAGCCCTTCTTTCTACACCTCTCTTTGAGCTACACGTTTAGTTCTCAAATCTGCTTGACTCTGTGCCAATTTGTGCGTGGCAAAGGTAACAATCTGGAGTTGTTCTGCATTTTAGTCTGGACCCTAACTCCTCAAATTCTCTATGCAGAACATCATTTCTAGTTCTACCTATGTCATTGGTTCCCACATGGACCACAACAACTGGATCCTCCCCCTCCCACGTCAGGCTCCTCTCTAGCCACGAAGAGATGTCCTTAACCCTGACATTGGGCAGGCAACACAGCCGTTGGAGCTCCCAGTCATGGCTACAGAGAACAGTATCTATCCCTCTGACTACACCGTCTCCTAACACTACCACATTTCTCTTCCCTCCCCCTACTGGAATGGCATCTTTCACCATGGTGCCATGGTCAGTCCGCTCATCCATCTTGCAGTCTTTCTCTTCATCCACACAGATAGCAAGGACCTCTTCTTACCTGTTGGACAAGGTCAGAGGCTGAGGATCCTCCAACACTACATGCTGATTTCCTCTACCTGCCTCACTCACAGTCACACTCTCTGTCCCTGACCATTGGCCATCTCTAATGGTCTCCATACTCTAAGGGGTGTGACTGCCTCCTGGAACAAAGTGTCCGGGTAACTCTCCCCCTCCCTGATGCTCCGCAATGTCTGCAACTCAGTCTCCAGCTCAGCAATTCTGAGCTAAAGTCAAGCAAGCTGCAGACACTTAATGCAGACACGGCTGTCTGGGATTGCAGTGCATTCCACAGATTCTCACATGCTGCAGTTGCAGCACACTACCAGCCCTGCCATCGCACAGAATCACAGAATAATACAGTGCAGAAGAGGCTCTTCGGCCCATCAAGTCTGCACCGATGCATTAAAGACACCTGACCTGTCTACCTAATCCCATTTGCCAGCATGTGGCCCATAGCCTTGAATGTTATGACGTGCCAAGTGCTCATCCAGGTACGTTTTAAAGGATGTGAGGCAACCCGCCTCTACCACCCTCCCAGGCACCACTCTCTGGGTAAAAAAGTTCTTTGTCAAATCCCCCTTAAACCTCCTGCTCCTCACCTTAAACTTGTACAACCTTATTTTTTAATTAGTCAATTAGTTAATAATTCAAAACTGAAGTAATGGAAGGTTGCACTCACCTACCTTGGAATCAAAGGAAGAAGACTCACCAGCTGCTGGAGGCTGAATAAGATAGGAAAAGGAGCTCCTCTTTCCCCCTTTTCTCACTGCATCCCCTCACTGCCTTCCAACAAGAAAACTGCAAAGGTGAACATTGAGACCATCCATTGTTTTTCTCGCTTTATTGTGAATAAAGGCAAGCGGAGGAAATGCAGATTTAGTGTAAAGATAGAGAAAATATATATAATCAGATTTTGGAGGCGTGTGATTGATGGCTTTACACATCAAAGCTAGAAATCTCCTGGATAAACAGAGAAATAAAGTTATGTTCTGGAAACCTCTTGCTTCTGAAAAAAACCCAAAACATGTCATGCTGACAGTGGTTGTTTGTTAAAGAGATCAACTGAAAATTGTAAAAAAAAAGAAGTTGCCAAGGATCAAACAGAAGGAAAGCTTGGAAATGACAGGGGTTACAAATAGGTAGAGGAAGAGATTCTCAAAGCACAGAGAAATTGCTTCTTTCCACACGTATGTTTGATTCAGAAAGCCAGTGGAATAGCCAAGATGGATAACAAGATTTGAAAAATGTACAAGTGGTTCAGGCTTAGGTAAGAGAGAAAAACTTATATTTTTGATAGTTGAGGAAGTGCAAGATATGTTGTGCTCTTTTCAACTGTTCCAGATTGTTGGGTATTTATGAAAAAACACAAGAGCAAATCAGAAAATATTTTATAGTCCACAGAAAAATTATAGATTTCTAGATATGAGTGGCGCAGTGGTTAGCACCGCAACCTCACAGCTCCAGCGACCTGGGTTCGATTCTGGGTACTACCTGTGCGGAGTTTGCAAGTTCTCCTTGTGACCGCGTGGGTTTCTGCCGGGTGCTCCAGTTTCCTCCCACAGCCAAAGACTTGCAGATTGATAGGTAAATTGGCCATTGTAAATTGCCCCTAATTCTTGGTAGTGTGGAGGAACAGAGGGATCTTGGGGTCCATGTCCATAGATTGCTCAAAGTTGCCACCCAAGTTGATAGGGTTGTTAAGAAGGCGTATGGTGTGTTGGCTTTCATTAACAGGGGGATTGAGTTTAAGAGCCGCGAGGTTATGCTGCAGCTCTATAAGGCCCTGGTTCGACCACACTTGGAATATTGTGTTCAGTTCTGGTCGCCTCATTATAGGAAGGATGTGGAAGCTTTAGAGAGGGTGCAGAGGAGATTTACCAGGATGCTGCCTGGACTGGAGGGCATGTCCTATGAAGAAAGATTGAGGGAGCTAGGGCTTTTCTCATTGGAGCGAAGAAGGATGAGAGGTGACTTGATAGAGGGGTGCAAGATGATGAGAGGCATAGATAGAGTGGATAGTCAGAGACTTTTTCCCAGGGTGGAAAGGGCTATCACCAGGGGGCATAATTTTAAGGTGATTGGAGGAAGGTTTCGGGGCGATGTCAGAGGTAGGTTCTTTACACAGAGAGTGGTGGGTGCGTGCAATGCGTTGCCAGCGGTGGTAGTAGAAGCAGATACGTTAGGGGCATTTAAGCGACTCTTGGATAGGTGCATGGATGATAGTCGAATGAAGGGTAGGTAGTTAGTTTGATCTTAGAGTAGGTTAAAGGTTCAGCACAACATCGTGGGCTGAAGGGCCTGTACTGTGCTGTACTGTTCTATGTTCTATGTTCTAATGTAGTTAGGTGGAAGGGGAATTGAGGGGATGTGGTAGGAATATGGGATTAATGTCGGATTAGTATAAATGGGTGGTTGATTCAGTGGGCTCAGTGGGCCGAAGGGCCTGTTTCAGTGCTGTATCTATAAATAAATATTAAAGGCATCAAGAGATATTGGGGATAGTGCAGGAAAATGGCACTGAGGTAGAAGATCAGCCATGATCTAGTTGAATGGAAGAGCAGGCTTGAGGGGACAAATGGCCCACTCCTGCTCCTATTTCCTATGTTCCTATATTTGAAAGGGCTAAATTCAGTGAATAATTTGATGACAGCATTATAAGATTTCATTAAACCCTGCATAATGAATTGATTCACAATCATTTTGTACTGGAACTATAAGACCAGAGAATGTTTGAGAGATTAAAGTTACCCTTGATAGAACAATAATTTGTGAAAGACAGAGCAAAGCTATTGAGAGACAGCATGTGGTTTTCAAACAGCTGCCAGGAAGGAAGCAAATGGTTGTCAGTTGAAAAAGTGGGAAAGGCAACAGAAAACTGGAACAATACCGAGCCAAACCATGCTCCCAGGCACATTATAGAAAAGGAGTGAAGCCATCAGAGGAGAAGGAATTGTGATAGATGTGGAAGATTCCCACTACATTCAAATATTTATATCCAGCTAGAGAAGCAAAGTGCCTTACTTATCGCTACGAGGGATATTTCTCAGCAGTACACTGGAAAGATGAGCAATTGTAACAATTCAAAGGGGACACAGAAAGAATGTCAAGATGCTTTACTGGAAAGGATAGGAAAATAAAAAGAAAACTCATGGATAGTAAATGGACTTTAATAAGGGCAGTAATTCCCAGGACTAGCTGATTCCTAATATAAAGGAAAAGAAATAGACCTCCACAGATACTAATTATAATTCTATATGGCCCCAAGGGCATAATAATCTAGAGATACAAGGATGGATCTGAGGGCCCCTACCCATTGAGACAAAAGACATGCAGCAAAAATGTTGTACATGGAGTGTTGTGATGTCCTGCTAGACAAGCCCTTGGAATGATACCTCAGGTAGATACAGCAAAGAGAAGGCTAAGGGTGTTAAATTGAACAACCCTCAAAAACTGGCACAGGGATGGTGATTAACCCATGCTTGTTGATTGAAATGCAGGCAGGATACCAACATTGTGCTGTCTGCACCTTACCATGGTTTCTGTGTGGAGCCAGAAGTCCCCGTGCTGTTCATTGGCTGCATGCATCAGCAAGGGGCCCAATTTCATGAGTTCCTAGCACTACTTAAAGCTAGCCTGCAATAATTAAAGCTCACCTGTACCTCTTAAATGGGAGATATATTGTAGCTGCTGTAGATGCTGAGATAATTGGGAATATGTACTGTGTATCAATTAACAATGGCTGACCATGGGAGAAGGCAGGCACCAAGGCTTTCAGATATTGTACTGGAAGTCAAGGTTGAAGAGGTGGAATGGAGGAAAGATGTCTTGTATCCTCAGGGGAGCAGGGGGCACTCCAATTACTTCTCAGTAGGCAGTGGAAACATTTAACCTAGGAGGTCAATGCCAGGAACATAGCTCCAAGAACATAGAGCGAGTGCAGGAAGAGGTTTAATGATCTCACATGAGTTGTTAAGGTCAGTGAATGCATATTCAAATGCCATATCCTATCGACTGCAAAACTAGCCTCAGACTCTGCTCAATTCACCACACTCCATCACTCACCTACCAATATCTTTATCATTCAGGAACATCTCACAGCTTGCACATGCTGCCAGTTATTCAATCATGACATCCATATTACCCCAAACAGATTGCACAACACTCACTGGTACACTTCCCCCTCTCTCACAGGAAAAAGTGATGCACAACCGGACAGAGCAGGAACTAACCGAGCACCTGCATGCTTTAATCCCCATGGAGAAGATGGCGCTGGCCATTATGGGAAGGGCCATTGCTGAGGCCATGGTCACTGGTGGGGATGAAGTGATTGAAGATGTGCCAACTTGGCACAAGGCTTTGTGCAGAGCTTGGAGCCCATCCTTTCCAACATGGAACAGATAGCTACCTCCAACAGCACACCTAAACATACGCTACCCAATCCTCCTCTCATCCCACAATCATTTCTCCCTCATACCACAATCACTTCTGACTGAGGGGCTGCTGATGGTGAAAACATGCACATACTTTCTCCTCTCCCCTCAATCCTCCCCTGTCTCTTTTTCCTTTCAGATACTCAAGAACTACAACCTGCCCAGGCAATGGAAAGAGAGCAAGAAGACATTGAAGGTGAAGGCACACCATCGCTTGAATTCACAGCCGCAGCTAATAGCTCAGACATTGACACTGTATGTAATTTAGAGGATAGTGTAGAGGCAGGATCTGCATATGGTGAAACAACAGGCACAAGTGCGCTGCAACCAGGATAGGGGTGGAAGAGCGCTGGTGCCAGCTCGCAGGAGGGTGAGGTGGCACATGAGTTCTGCTTCAGAGAACTCAGATGATGACTTTGATGGGCCAGCCTACAGAAAATGGGTGTACACAAAAAAATGCTTGGCGCACTGTAAAGCCTGCCAGATAGCCTGCATTCAAGGTCAAGGGGCATGGGAAGAGTCCAGCACCAACTTGGCACAGGGCTTTGTGCAGAGCTTGGAGCCCATCCTTTCCAACATGGAACATTCGACTCCGACCAACAGTGGAATCAACAACAATGCAGAGTTGGATGGCCTATGTCTCAGCTTCCATTAAAGCACAAGCAGCATCATGTCTGGGTACTTTGGTGGAAACTCTGACTGCTTCCATCATAGTTCTGGAAATCACTGTTCAAAGGACCTTCCATGGTATCACAGCACTACGGCAATCTACTCTTCAACAAAGTGCTAGGATTGCTGAGACATTACCAAAGGAGAGTGGCAGTAGCTCCATTGAGCACAAGCCTGCCTGCTCTCTCAGGATGACAGCATTTATACTGTCATTCTGCCAGTTTCCTTACTGTTGCCTATCAGCAAACCAGTCTAGGCCCAGACCTACTCGAGGTTGCCCTCCATTGCCATCTGCAGTCTTCTCCACTGAAAGTCAGCAGCCTTCTACTAGCCATGTGTAGCCACTGGGGAAGCATCTCATAGGAACACTAGAACAGTGTTACGACCGCAGTGGGAGCAAAGCACTGTCAATTCAGTCCCGTCACTCCACAGGTCACAGCATATTATTAAGCTTTCACACCCAATCAGAAAACAGCCAAATTAAACACTCTAGTAACCCTCGGAATAAAACAAACCAAACCAGGTATCTTTAGATAGCATCAAATTAACTATTTATCAAAAAAACTATATCTGACACATTATTAAGATAAACCTATGTCTAAAGACCTTATAACTTCTTATTTTAACCTAACTCCCACATTCACACACAAACACTCAAAAAAACTAACAGTTAACCAATTTTAAAAGTGGAGTTTTTAAGAATTAGTTGTCTCTTAATAAATAAAATAAGTAAGTTTTCATTGGTTATGTTTATGATGGATGAGGTCTTCTAATGTGGATTTGAAATAGTCCTTCAGAAGATAGACGCTCAACTCTTCAGCTGCAGTAAGCATTAAACAGTTCATTGAACGATGAGTACAGCAAAACAAATGATTTCTTGAAAAAAAAGGCTTTTTTTCTTTAGTGAGGGAATTAACTTGTAGCTCGTTGTAGAATTTTTGCTGAGAGTATAAACAGCTCCTTTTCTCTTCAGTATGCCTTGTTAGAAAGTCTGTCAGAACTATCTGGTTTCAGTGGGTTTCTGCCAGTTCCACACACAGCCAAGTGGAAACATTACCATGTGACCGCTCTCTCTCCTTCTGTTGCCCAGGGTAACAGAAAATGCAGCTGTCTGTGAAACATTCTCCCCCTTAAAGGTGCATTGTTTTTAACAGAGTCTTAAAGTCACACACATTGGAGGAGAAAAATAATTACAGGTCCGTGACAACAGGCAAAGGCACATGGAAGAAGCACTAAGGGAATTCACATTGTGATTCGTTATTTTTTGATACACTATGGCATGTTTAATTTATAAATTTGGATTGGAATGCGTATTTTGTGTTGGTTTTTATTTTGATTGTGGGAAAGAGGGCAATTTGATAGTCAGAGGGAAGGTGAGGAGTTAGGGACCGTTGGTGAATGCAGAATTGGGGTTGAGGTTACTGGTATCGCTCATTAATTATTTGCTCACATAGAGCCTAAACACAAAGGGGCTTTCCAGGTTGCAGCCTCCCTTCCTCTTCCTCCACTTCTGCCTCCTTCTCCTCATGCACCTGTTTCTCAGGTTCTCACCTGATAGGTGGTGGCAAAGGCTGTTCCCTCATGATGGCAAGGCTGTGCTGAATGCAGCATACCATGACTGATCTTGAGACCCACTCTGCCCACTACTGCAGGGCTCCTCCAGAGCGGTCCCAGCAGCGGAATCATTGTTTTAGGTCTGTTCTATAAAATTTCCTATGGCGTGGCAGCATGGCTCTCATTGTATGCCTGTTGTGCATGTGTGTGGGTTGTGGACCAGAGTCATGAGCCATGTTGTCAGTGAATAGCCCTTGTTGCCCAATAGCCACCCTTTGGTTTGCAGATTTGAGATGAAGCACATGCAAAGCAATATCCGTGCAGCCAATGCAACCCTTCACCATTGGGAAGCCTGCATTCCTTGTAGACTCTCTGTGTATAGAGAGCATCAGTGACCTCCCTTACGCAGCAGTGCACTGCAGACTGAGAGATGTCGCTTATATCTCCAGCAACAGCTTGGAAGGAGCCAGATACATAGATGTTCAGAGCCACAGTCACTTTGACAGCCAAAGGCAATGTGGCTCTTGCCCTGCTCTGAGGTTGTTGGTGTGGCTGCGGCAGTTGACACACTTCAGTGACCAGGGAACAGGTTACTTTAGATCTGTTATTGTGCAATGAGACAGTGTTAATTAATAATCCTGTAGTAGGAGCCTCTTGGGAGAAGTAATCATAATATGAAATAATTCATACTGAGTTTGAGAACGATTTAGTTGCATGTGAAACTAGGGTCTTAAACCTGAACACTGCAAACTATATAAGTATGAGAGGTGAGTGGTTAAGGTAGATTGGGAAACTAAATTAAAATATATTATGATAGATAAGCATTTTAGAAATAACTCATAATTTGCAACAAATATACATGTCCTTAAGGGATAAAAAACCCATGCATGGAAAATGTGTTCCAACTGTAGCTGACATGAGAAGTTAAAGGTAGTTAAATAATAATAATCGATAAATAGTAATAGATAATTAGATAAAGAAAGTTAAAGGAAGAGGCTTACAATGTTACTGGAAAGAATCATAAGCCTGCATATTGGGATGATTGTAGAACTCAGCAAATGATGATCAAAAAATTGATAAGAGTATATGGAATATAAGACTAAATGAGCAAGAGACATAGAAACAGATTTTAAAGCTTCTATAAATATGTAAGAAGGAAGAGATTAATGAAAGTAAACATGGGAACCTAGCAGGCAGAGACAAGAGAAATTACAATGGGGAATAAGGAAATGACAGATACATTAGCAAATACTTCTTAACTGTCTTCATTGTAGAAAACACAAAATGATTCCAAAAATAGTGGTGAATCAAGGGTCTGGTGAGAATGAGGAACTTAAAGAAATTAGTATTAGGAAAGAAATATTACTGGAGAAATTAATGGGACTAGATGTCGACAAATCCCCTGCACATGATGTGCTACATTCTAGTGATTTAAGAGAGCTGGCTACAGTGATAATGGATGCATCGGTTTTGAACTTCCAGAATTCCGCAAGACAGAGATCGATAGATTACTGTATATTAAAGATATCGAGGGATATGGGGATAGTGCAGGAAAATAGCATTGAGGTGGAAGATCAGCCATGATCGAGTTGAATGGTGGAGCAGGCTCAAGGAGCTAATTGGCCGACTCCTGCTCCTATTTCCTATGTTCCCGAGATTTTAGAATGGTCACCCTAGATTGGAAGGTAGCAAATGTAACCCTGCTCTTCAAGAAAGGATTGGGAGAGAAAACAGGACTGTGGTAACAGGGCACTTAGAAAATCATAATGTGATTGGACACAGTCAACACAGAATTATGAAAGGGAAATGGAGTTTGGCAAATATGCTCGAATTTTTTTTAAGTGATGACTAGCAGGGTGGATTAGGGGATCCAGTGGATGTGGTGTCTTTGGATTTTTGAAAAGCATTCAATAATGTCGCACACAAGAGGTTAATACTCAAAATGCGGACCCATGGGATAGGTGCTGATATATTAGCATGAATTGAGGATTGGGTAATTAAGAGAAAGTAGGAATAAATTGGTCATTCTCAGGTTGGCAGGGTGTAACCAATGGATTAAACCAAGGATTAGTATTTGGGTTTCAGGTATTTACAATCTACATCCATGACTTCAATGAAGGGATCAAGTGTAATGTTTCCAAGCTTGTTGTTGATGCAAAGCTAGGTGAGAAGGATATTAACTGGCTGCAAAGGGAAATAGACAGATTAAGTGAGTGGGGCAAGAATGTGGACAATGGAATGTAATGTGGAGAAATGCTAAGTTATCCATTTTGGTAGGAAAAGTAGAATAGCAGAGTATTTTTTAAATGAGAGACTGGGAAATGTTGGTATTCAGAGGAACATGGGTCACAGAAAGTTAGCATGCAAGCACAGCAAGCCTTTAGCAAAGAAAATGATATATTAGCCTTTATTGCAAAGAGATTGGAGTAGAAGAGTAAAGAAGTCTTATGCAATTATCTAGGGCCTTTGTGAGACCATACCTGGAGTACTGCATACAGTTTTGATTCGCTTATCCAAGGCAGGATATGCTTGCCTTTGAGAAAGTGCAATAAAGATTCAGTAGACTGGTTCCCAATATGATGGGATTGTCCTATGAGGAGGCTAGCCCCATATTCCCTCAAGTTTAGAAGAATGAGAGATGATCTCATTGAAACATATGAAATCCTTAAGGGGTTTGACAGGGTAGCTGTTCAGAGTGTTACTCATATGTCAATTGAGTGTTAAGTATATTCAGGTAGAAGGTATTTATTGGGGAACCACCTGTGCTCATGCATATGAGCAGGCTAAATGAGGGCTGGGCTGAGCTGTCGGAGAAGCATAGTACGTAATTTGTACCTCTGCAAATAAAAGTTAATCAGTGAATAAAGACTTGACTTCAGTGTTTGATCCTTCACTGGCTATCTGAGTTCTGACAGGGAGGATGTTTCCTCTAACTGGGGAGTCCAGAACTAGGGGTCCAGAATAAAGTCTAAGTCTCAGAATAAGATATCAGCCATTTAGAACTAAGGTAAGGAGAAATTTCTTCATTCAAACGGTTGTGAATCTTTGGAGTTCTCTTCCCAGAGGGCTATGGAAGCTCAATCGTGGAGTACTTTCAAGACAGTAGTCGATAGATTTTTGGATACAAAAGAAATCAAGGGATATGGGGATGGTGCAAAAAGGTGGAGTTGAGATAAAAGATAAGCCATGATCTTCATTAATGACAGAGCAAGCTCAAAGGACCGAATGGCCTACTCCTTCTCTTATTACTCATGACTTTTTTAGTGAAGTGCAGACATATCAAGCATTGCTCATTGCTGAAGGCACGGAATGCCCTCTGCAGATTTCGCCTTCTGCTGAGAGTCCTTTTCCCCTTCTTCTTCCTCTCTTTTCTGGGAACTTGTCTCTGTCTGGCCTTTCTTCATTCTCTGAGTCATATTCAATACTAAGAGGAATGTGTAATAGTCTGCCCATGCCTGGGAGCAACTGATCTGTGCACGAACCTTTACGTCAGCAAAAACTACTTCAAGCACCTGCCATATCACTTCCTGTACACTATTGAAATGTTAGCATCATATAGAAAGCACTCAAAACTTGTAGAATTGCAGTAACAGCCAGATGGCAGCCCTGTCTTGTATAATATGGCAGCCATGACATGTGCAGCGACTGGACAATCCATGAGCAGGGACTCAACAAAGACCAATATGTGCAGCAAGATAGAGGGTAGCATCGTACAAGAGAAGCATGGCCAATCATTAGCGCTCAATGCAGTGTCAAGCATGAATGAACACATGCAGCAGGCTTCCCAGTGTCGCAACGCTAGGCATTGTAAGTGGTGCTACCTTATGAGTGATGCAGGGGCAGTAGAGTTGTGCAACTCTCTTTTGTCATTGCAGGAGAAGAGCTCATAATGCAAGACAGCGGAGATGAACGGGTGGTGGTGTGACCTTCCGCGCAACGATACCGCAGATAGAGGAGGATCACAATGAAGATTGGCAGGGTGGCAGACAGCCTGGCTGTTGCACAGGGCGAGGTGGGTATGGAGCCCAGAGAAAGTGAGAGATACGATGGCTGCAGACGTGAATCCTTCTCAGTTGTCTTTTCAGCAGTGCCTCTGTAGTGCATGCTGACCATAAGAAGCTCAGGAGCATGTAAAGGCACGAGGAAGGGGATGCATAGGGATGCAGTTAGCTACGCTCCTGTCTCTCCCGCTGGGCCAGTGATGGAAGCAGTGCAGCAGAGGACATCAGAGGCAGTAGGGACATCAGAGGAGGAGGCAAGACCTGAGGATGCACCAACCCATCAGTCCAGCGCAACCTCCGCCAGTACAGATACCCTCACGTTGGTGGGAGCTGACTAGGGTTGGAATAGGTGGCACCAGTTGGTGAGCATGGCACAGATGCACAGGAGCAGGTGATGGAGGCAGTGACAGCTGCAGCCAGTCCTCATCGGAGTCTGACTACATGCCCAGCAATGAGTATCTTCACCCAGATGTTGAGCTTCAGGGGCCATCAGTGAAGTGGGTGCTTATAGAGTGTGGATATCTGTCAGAGTTTCCAGAGGCTGTTCGCTCCCATACACACATGCAATGAGTGGTGCCATATCGCTCCTTTGAGCCCACGGCCTCCTCCATTGAGAGTATTGACCCTCATGGAGAGCCACATGCGGCAGATCACCAAGTGGATGCAGAGATGCACACCGGTCTCCACAGTGTGGCCTCAACCTTGAGCAATATTGAGCGCTGGGCTGGCATGATGGCTCAGATATGCATGAACCCGTTGCCAGGTATCAGTCCACTGCTGGTAAGCAGGGGAGTGAAGGTGGGCCATAAAAGGGTCAAGGAAAGGATGGCTGAAGGCAATGGAAGCTCTGCTCAAGGCACCCCCAGCTTTGACGGTGGCCACTTTGCCCCTCTGACAGTGATACAAATGCTGCTTCCAGCCCCGATGACAGTGGCTGTCACTGCACCGATACAGGCAGCCCTGGCTGAGCCATGCCCCTCAAGGGCTCAGCAACTCAGAAGTCATCCGCCACAGCCATGTAATGCACCAGAGCAAAAAGGCCAGGAGGCTGCCTTCACATCAGCTCCAACACAGGAGAGAACAACGCAGAAGCACCCGGAAGCGAACACGTAATTGCACCTTGTTGCACAATGAATCTTACGGTGTGGCCTTTATTTCACGTATGGCACTGTGTGTTTGATTTGTCCACCTGAACGTATGTTTAATGCCTTACTTCATTGTCTTGCATGATTCCCAGGGGGCCGTGATCAGATGTTGTGGCATGGAATTGGAGCCCATCAAAGGGGCAGCGGTGACTGCATGGCACAGATGATAGATGCACTTGGGATGGGCTCCTCATGGGGCCCTTGATATTGTAATGGCGTAGTATCGCTGACCACCAGGGCATCCACAGGGAGGCATCGGGCTCCGGTCCAGTGGAAGCATGGGAAGTCTCAGCCGAATCACATGTGAATGAGAGAATCACGGGTTTCCCTTGCACGTGTCAATGGCCACAGCCATCAGTGCCTCCTGTGCATGGCCATTGTCTGTCGGGTCTGGTTCCACCTCCCCCTCATCCTCCTCATCGGAGGAGGCAGCGTGCTTAAGAAAATCATCTGGTGCCAGTTCAACTCCTCTTGCAGCACACCACCATGATATGGGAGACCTTTGAGGGGCCGTAATGGAGGCCTGTCCCAGAATGGTCTAAACATCTGAAGTGCATTTTCAATAGGTCAATTGCCTATTTAGTGGTCACGCTCGTAATTAAATGACTGTGTTGTATGTTTCTTCTGCCTCAGTGTTGGGGTTCCACACCAGTTTGATCAGTCATGCCTTTAGTGGATAACCTTTGTCATCCAGGATTCATCCCAGAACAATTGAGGCACCTGGCACTGTCTCAGAACGAAAGAGTCATGGCAGCTTCCCAGAAACCTAGTGCACACTTGCAGGATCCTTTTGCAGTGGTCGCACATGAGTTGCACATTGAGGGAGTGGAATCCTTTCCTGTTGACAAAAGCATCTGGCTGCTCTGAGGGAGTCTTGTTGGCCACATGCATGCAATCTATGACCCCCTGGACTGAAGAGACTCTTGCCATGGAGACGAATCTCATTGTCCTCTTGGCCTGACTTGCATTATGGGTCTGGAACCTTATGTACTTCCCTGCCCTCATGAACAAGGCATCTATCACCTGGTTGATGCAATGACGGGCAGCAGATTGTGAAATCCCACACATGTCCCAAGCCGAATCTTGGAATGACGCTGTAGCAGAAAGATTGAGCACCATGGTCACCTTCACCACCACAGGCAATGGGTGCCCACCACATCACAGTGGCCTCAACCCCTCCTCCAGCATACCGCATAGGTCAGTGACCATCTGTCTTAATAAACAGTCTTCAAAGACACTGGTGCTTTGACAGGTCCATGAAGCTGAGCTATTGTCTGCAGACCCTGTATGCTGGGTTGCGCCTTCTTTGATCATCTGACTGTCTTACTGCCCCTATGCATCCTTCACGTGGGTTTGCCAGCACAGCGTCATGCTGCTGGTGTTCCTCTGCCCAAAACTGCCCGTCCCCATGTGGTTGCTGATGTTCCTCGCTCTCACTCTCCTCCTGACTGGAGGAGGCAAACTCTGAGTGCAGGGCACCCATCTCCCATCTCTCATGGGAGGCGGTGGTGTAGTGGTAATGTCACTGGGCTAGTAACCCAGAAACCCAGGCTAATGCTCTTCGGAAATGGGTTCAAATCTCACCAATGCAGATGGTGGAATTTGAATTCAATTAATAAATCCTGGAATTAAAAAGCTAGTCTAGTGGTGATCATGTCGATACTCTTCACTTGATTGGATGGGTGCAGTTCCAACAACACTCAAGAAGCTTGACACCATCCAAGACAAAGCAGCCCACTTGATTGGCATCCCATCCTCAAACATTCACTCCCTCCACCACTGACGCGCAGTGGCAGCAGTGTGTATCATCTACAAGATGCAATGCACCAAGGCTCCTTAGACAGCACCTTCCAAACCTGTGACCTCTACAAATTAGAAGGACAAGGGCAACAAATGCATGGGAACACCACCACCTGCAAATTCCTCTCCAAGTCACACACCATCCTGACTTTGAACTGTATCGCTGTTCCTTCACTGTCGCTGGGTCAAAATCCTAGAACTCCCTTCCTAACGGCACTGTGGGTCTACCTACCCGACATGCCGGCCTAGCCTGCGATGCCCATATCCCATGAATGATTTTTAAAAAAAGATTGCTGTAAAAACCTATCTGGTTCGCTCATGTCCTTTAGGGAAGGAAATCTGTCGTTCTTATCTGGTTTAGCCTACATGTGACTCCAGGCTCACAGAGTCTTAAATGTATTCTGAAATGGCTGAGCAAGCCACTCAGTTGTATCAAAATGCTACCAAGCCAAAGAAAAGGAATGAAACTGGATGGAACACCCGGCATCCCAAGGCACCAGAAACGACAACAGCAAACACAGTCCTGTTGACCCTGCAAAGTTATCTCAAAGTCCCAGTAACATCTGGGGGCTTGTGTAAAAATTGGGAGAGCTGGCCCACAGACTAGTCAGCAACAGCCTGACATAGTCATACTCACAGAATCATACCTTGCAGACAATGTCCCAGACACCACCATTACCATCCCTGCGTATGTCCTGTCCCACCGACAGGACAGACCCACCAGAGGTAAGGGCACAGTGGTACACAGTCAGGAGGGTGTTGCCCTGGGAGTCCTCAATATTGACTTCGAACTCCATGAAGTCTCATGGCATCAGGTCAAATCTGGGCAAGGAAACCTCCTGCTGATAACCACCTGCCGCACCACAGATGTATCTGTCTATGACAGTGTTGGTCGGAGTGACCACCGCACAGTCCTTGTGGAGACGAAGTCCCGTCTTCACACTGAGGATCCATTATGTTGTGTGGCACTACCACTGTGATTAATGGGATTGATTTTGAACAGATCTACCAACTCAAAACTAGGCATCCATGAGGCACTGTGGGTCATCAGTAGCATCAGAATTGTATTCAACTGCAATCTGTAACCTCATGGCCTGGCCTATCCCCCACTCTACCATTACCATCAAGCCAGGGAACCAAAGTGGTTCAATGAAGAGAGCAGGGGGCATGCCACAAGCAACACCAGGCATATCTAAAAATGAGGTATCAGCCTGGTGAAGCTACAACATAGTACTACTTGCATGCCAAACAGCGGAAGCAGCATGCAATAGACAGAGCTAAGCGATCCCACAACCAACAGATCAGATCTAAGCTCTGCAGTCCTGCCACATCCAGCTGTGAATGGTGGTGAAAAATTAAACAACTAACAGGAGGAGGAAGCTCCACAAACATCCGCATCCTCAATGATGGGGGAGCCCAGCACATCAATGCATTTGCTTGGTGGATGATCTAGCCCAGTCTCCTCCTGAAGTCCCCAGCATCACAGATGCCAGTCTTCAGCCAATCCTATTCACTCCACGTGATATCAAGCAACAGCTGAAGGCGAAGGGCCCTGACAACATTCCATCAATAACACTGAAGACTTGTGTGGCACAGTGGTGCAGTGGCTAGCACTGCAGCCTCACAGCTCCAGTAACCTGAGTTCAGTTCTGGGTACTACCTGCGTGGAGTTTGCAAGTTCTCCCTGTGTCCGCATGGGGTTTCCTCCGGGTGCTCCGGTTTCCTCCCACATGCCAAAGTCTTGCGGGTTGATAGGTGAATTGACCATTGTAAAAATTGCCCCTAGTGTAGGTAGATGGTAGGAGAACTGAGGGAAGCTGGGGATGTGAGAGGGAAAATTAGATTAATGTAGGATTAGTATAAATAGGTGGTTCAGGTTGGCACAGACTTGGTGGGCTGAAGGGCCTGTTTCGGTGTTGTATCACTCTATGGCTCTAATTAACTGCGCCCCTAGCCAAGCTATTCCAGTATAGCTACAACTCTGGCATCTACATGGCAGTGTGGAAAAATTGCCCAGGTATTTCCTATACACAAAAAGCAGAACAAATCCAACCCAGCCAGTTACCACCCGATCAGTCTAATCCCAATCATCAGCAAAGTGATGGAAGGGGTCGTCAATGCAACACTTGCTCAGTGATAGCCTGCTTAGTGACACTCAGGTTGGGTTCTGCCAGGGCCACTCAGCTCCTGACCTCATTATAGCCATTACATGGATAAAAGAGCTGAACTCCAGAGATGAGGTGAGAGTGACTGCCCTTGACATCTTGGCAGCATTTGACTGAGTACAGTATCAAGGAGCCCTAGCAAAACTTGAGTCCATGGGAATTGTGGGGGTGGGGGGTGGGGGGGAGCTCTCTGCTGGTTGCAGTCATACCTAGCACAAGGGAAGATGTTGGAGGTCAATCATCTCAGTCCCAGGGCATCACTGCAGGAGCTCCTCAGGGTAGTGTCCCAGGCCCAACCAACTTCAGCTGCTTCATCAATGACCTTCTCTCCAGCATAAGGTCAGAAGTGGGGATGTATGCTGATTATTGCATAATGTTCAGCACCATGTGTGACTCCTCAGATACTGAAGCAGCCCATGTACAGATGCGGCAAGACCTGGACAACATCCAGGCTTGGGCTGATAAGTAACATTCACGCCAAGCAATGACCATCTCAAACAAGAGAGAATCTATCCATCTCCCCTTGATGTTCATAACATTACCATCACTGAATCCCCACTGTCAACGTCTTGGGGGTTACCATTGACCAGAAACTGAACTGGATCAACCACATAAATGCTGTGGCAAAAAGAACAGGTCAGAGGCTGGAGATTCTGCACTGAGTAACTCATCCCCTGTATCCCCAATGCCTGTCTACAATCACAAGTCAGAAGTGTGATGGAATACTTGCTGGATGGGTGCAGCTTCAACAACACTCAAGAATCTCAACACCATCCAGGACAAAGTAACTGACTTGATTGGCACCTGTTGGCCAGGGGCTGCAAGAAATACAGAATCAGTTACAAACTGCTGGGATTGTCTGACCCGTAGTAACCTGGAGCTCGGACACTGGCCTGTGCTGGTAAAAACCAGTTTGAACTAATTACTTTATGAGACAAGTCAAAGGATCGATCACAGGAACAGAGCCTTATTTGGACAGGGTGTGATACCGGGGTCTTTGGGCCTGGGCCAATTAAGAGATGTGAACGAGGTGAGCAGGCTTAAGCCAACCGGAAAGAGACAGCTCAGATTTGGAGAGATAAGAGGGAGGATAAGAAGAGAGCTTTTTGGGAATAGGGCCAGCGAAGACTCCAGAGATCAACCATCGTGGAAGCGGAAGACCCTGCGTGAGCAATGCGGCGACGACGTAGAAGAGAGAGAGAGAACGGAACGCCTGGCCAGCGTTAACTCTCCCTTTTTCGGGTAGTATCCTTTGTATTCTGTGACTAGGTCAGGGAAAGGTCAGAGGAACCTAGTGGGTGTGCTTATGAATTCTAGCTAGTTTTGTTATTAACTGTATAACTCAGTTGGAGTTGTATGCTTTTGTCTAACTAATTGTATAAGCCTAATTCTTACTTTGTACTACAAGGTGAATAAAGTAAATTGATAGTTAAAGAAAGGACTGAGTTCCTCCTCTTTGTACTAAGCCAGTAACTGTAGCTGTGGATTAAGCTGGAGGGTGGCTCTCTTGAAACCTGATATCCCAAACACTCAGCATGAGCCTGAATTAAGAGGACTTCAGTCCCACGTGACGGCAAGGATCAAGTGGGTGCAGGGAATAAAGGGGACAAGGGGGAGTTGACTCCGCGCCACGGTTTAAACACCCCATTCACAACCTTCAACATTCATTCCCTTCACCATTGATGCACAGTGGCAGCAATGTGTACCATCTACAAGATGTACTGCAGCAATTCACCAAAGTTCCTTTGATAGCACCTTCCAAACCCATGACCTCTACCACCTAGAAGGACAAAGGCAGCAGATTCATGGGAACATCACGACCTGCAAGTTGCCTTCCAAGCCACACACCATCCCGACTTGAAACTATATCGCTGTTCCTTCACTGCTGCTGGGTCAAAATGCTGGAACTTCCTTCCTCACAGCACTATGCGTGTACTCACATGCCAAGGACTGCAGCGGTTCAGAAGGCAGCTCACCACCACCTTCTCAAAGGCAATTCAGGATGGGCAATAAATGCTGGTCTAGCCAGTGATGCCCACATCACAAGCACAAACAAACAAAAAAAATGCATCCTAGGCTTTATTAATAGGGGAATAAAGTGAACAAAGAACAGCACAGCACAGGAACAGGCCATTCAGCACTCCAAGCCTGCGCCGATCTTGATACCAGCCTAAACTAAAACCTTCTGCACTTCCGGGGTCCGTATCCCTCTATTCCCATCCTATTCATGTATTTGTCAAGATGCCTCTTAAACGTCGCTATCGTACCTGCTTCCACCACCTCCCCCGGCAGCAAGTTCTAGGCACTCACCACCCTCTGTGTAAAGAACTTGCCTCGCACATCCCCTCTAAACTTTGCCCCTCGCACCTTAAACCTATGTCCCCTAGTAACTGACTCTTCCACCCTGGGAAAAAGCTGCTGACTATCCACTCCGTCCATGCCGCTCATAACTTTGTAAACCTCTATCATTTCGCCCCTCCACCTCTGTCGTTCCAGTGAAAACAATTCAAGTTTATCCAACTTCTTCTCATAGCTAATGCCCTCCAGACCAGGCAACATCCTGGTAAACCTCTTCTGCACCCTCTCCAAAGCCTCCATGTCCTTCTGGTAGTGTGGCGACCAGAACTGCACGCAATATTCTTTGTGTGGCCTAACTAAGGTTCTGTACAGCTGCAGCATGACTTGCCAATTTTTATACTCTATGCCCCGACCGATGAAGGCAAGCATGCCATATGCCTTCTTGACTACCTTATCCACCTGTGTTGCCACTTTCAGTGACCTGTGGACCTATACGCCCAGATCTCTCTGCCTGTCAATACTCCTAAGGCTTCTGCCATTTACTGTATACTTCCCACCTGTATTAGATCTTCCAAAATGCATTACCTCACATTTGTCCGAATTAAACTCCATCTGCCATTTCTCCGCCCAAGTCTCCAACCGATCTATATCTTGCAGTATTCTCTGACAATCCTCATCACTATCCGCAACTCCACCAACCTTTGTGTCATCCGCAAACTTACTCATCAGACCAGCTACATTTTCCCTCAAATCATTTATATATACTACAAACAGCAAAGGTCCCAGCACTGATCTCTGCGGAACACCACTCGTCACAGCCCTCCATTCAGAAAAGCACCCTTTCACTGCTACCCTCTGTCTTCTATGACCGAGCCAGTTCTGTATCCATCTTGCCAGCTCACCTTTGATCCCGTGTGAATTCACCTTTTGTACCAGTCTGCCATGAAGGACCTTGTCAAAGGCTTTACTGAAGTCCATATAGACAACATCCACTGCCCTTCCTTCATCAATCATCTTCGTCACTTCTTCAAAAAACTCAATCAAGTTGGTGAGACATGACCTCCCCTTCACAAAACCATGTTGCCTCTTGCTAATAAGTTCATTTGTTTCCAAATGGGAGTAAATCCTGTCCCGAAGAATTTATTGCCCCAGCAATTTCTTCCCTTGCCTCCCTCAGTATTCTGGAGTAGATCCCATCAGGCCCTGGGGACTTATCTACCTTAATGCTTTGCAAGACACCCAACACCTCCTCCTTTTTGATAATGAGATGACTGAGACTATCTGCACTCCCTTCCCTAGACTCATCATCCACCAAGTCCTTCTCTTTGGTGAATACTGATGCAAAGTACTCATTTAGTACCTCGCCCATTTCCTCTGGCTCCACATATAGATTCCCTCCTCTGTCCTTCTGTGGGCCAACCCTTTCCCTGGTTACCCTCTTGCTCTTTATATACGTATAAAAAGCCTTGGGATTCTCCTTAATCCTGTTTGCCAATGACTTTTCATGACCCCTTTTCGCCCTCCTGATTCCTTGCTTAAGTTCCTTCCTACTTTCGTGATATTCCTCAATAGCTTTGTCAGTTCCCAGCCTTCTAGCCCTTACAAAAGCTTCCTTTTTCTTTTTGACTAGGCTCACAATATCCCTCGTTATCCAAGGTTCCTGAAACCTGCCAAACTTATCCTTCTTCCTCACAGGAACATGCCGGTCCTGGATTCTAATCAGCTGACGTTTGAAAGACTCCCACATGTCAGATGGTGATTTACCCTCAAACAGCCGCCCCAATCTAAATTCTTCAGTTCCTGCCTACTATTCTTATAATTAGCCTTCCCCCAATTTAGCACCTTCACCCGAGGACTACTCTTATCCTTATCCACAAGTACCTTAAAACTTACGGAATTATGGTCATTGTTCCCGAAATGCTCCCCTACTGAAACTTCGACCACTTGGCCGGGCTCATTCCCCAATACCAGGTCCAGTACGGCCCCTTCCCTAGTTGGACTATCTACATATTGTTTCAAGAAGCCCTCCTGGATGCTCCTTACAAATTCTGCCCCATCCAAGCCCCCAGCACTAAGTGAGTCCCAGTCAATATCGGGGAAGTTAAAATCACTCACCACTACAACCCTGTTACCTTTACATCTTTCCAAAATCTGTCTACATATCTGCTCCTCTACCTCCCGCTGGCTGTTGGGAGGCCTGTAGTAAACCCCCAACATCGTGACTGCACCCTTCCTATTCCTGAGCTCCACCCATATTGCCTCGCTGCATGACCCCTCCGAGGTGTCCTCCCGCAGTACAGCTGTGATATTCTCCTCAACCAGTAATGCAACTCCCACACCCCTTTTACATCCCCCTCTATCCCACCTGAAGCTTCTAAATCCCAGAACATTTAGCTGTCAATCCTGTCCTTCCCTCAACCAAGTCTCTGTAATAGCAACAACATCATAGTTCCAAGTACTAATCCAAGCTCTAAGTTCATCTGCCTTACCTGTTATACTTCTTGTATTGAAACAAATGCACTTCAGACCACCAGTCCCGCTGTTCTCCGCAACATCTGCCTGCCTGCTCTTCCTCTTAGTCTTTCTGGCCTTATTTACTAGTTCCCCCTCAGTTATTTCACCTGCTGTCCTACTGCTCTGGTTCCCACCCCCCTGCTACACTACTTAAAACCCTTCTGAGTGACGCTAGCAAACCTTGCAGCCAGGATATTTGTGCCCCTCCAGTTTAGATGCAACCCGTCCTCCTTGTCCAGGTCCCATCTGTCCCAGAAGAGATCCCAATGATCCAGATATCTGAAACCCTCCCTCCTACACCAGCTGTTCAGCCACGTGTTTAGCTGCACTATCTTCCTATTTCTAGCCTCACTGGCAAGTGGCACAGGGAGTAATCCCGAGATTACAACCCTCGAGGTCCTGTCTTTTAACTTTCTACCTAACTCCCTAAACTCCCCCTGCAGGACCTCATCACTCTTCCTGCCTATGTCGTTGGTACCGATGTGTACCACAACCTCTGGCTGTTCACCCTCCCCCTTCAGAATGCCCTCTGTCCGTTCAGAGACATCCTTGACCCTGGCACCAGGGAGGCAACATACCATCCTGGAGTCTCTTTCACGTCCACAGAAGCGCCTATCTGTGCCCCTGACTATCGAGTCCCCAAAAACTATTGCTCTTCTGCGCTTTGTCCCTCCCTGCTGAACAACAGTGCCAGCCGTGGTGCCACTTCTCTGGCTGCTGCTGTTGTTTTCCCCTGATAGGCCATCCCCCCCCAACAGTATCCAAAACGGTATACTTGTTAGAGAGGGGGTTAGCCACAGGGGATTCCTGCACTGACTGCCTGCCCCTTCTAGCGGTCACCCATCTATCTGCCTGCACCTTGTGTGTAACCAATTCTCTAAAACTCCTGTCTATTTCGCATTCTGCCATCTGCATGCTCCTAAGTGCATCCAGTTGCTGCTCCAACTGATCCATTTGGTCTGTAAGGAGCTGCAACTGGGTACACTTCCTGCAGATGGAGTCGTCCGGAACGCTGGAAGCATCACAGACCTCCCACATCTCACAGGTGAAGCACTTTCCCCCTCTAACTGACATTTCTAGCGCTAATTAATAAATTAATTTAAAATAAATAAATACTTATTATATCCTTACTAAATTATGTTATAATTACCTATATGGTCCCTAGTGCTAGATTTTTACTATAAATATTAAATGCTAACTAAATACAGTAATCTCCTCCCTCCGGGTTAGTTACTCTACTTAGATTTTTTTTTAGATTTAGAGATACAGCACGGAAACAGGCCCTTCGGCCCACCTAGTCTGTGCCGACCATTAACCACCCATTTATACTAATCCTACATTTATTAATTAAATAGTTAATTAGGGGTTTTAATCAATTATTATTTTCAAATTCAGTGCAGATTCCCTACCAGCCAATCAGATCACAGCTTTCCTGTGACTTCACATTTTCAGTTTAAAAATTTTTTTTTTTACCCGAGTTAAGTTTTTTATACTTACAGGTCCAGAACTCCACCCTCCGAGTCTTCTCCCTGGATGAAGCAAGAGTGCAAGAGGAAGGAATTAACGTTGAACTTGTATAAGACACTAATTTGCCCTCAGTTGGAGTATTGCATCCAGTTATCCACTTCAGGAAAGATGTGAAGTCATTGGAGAGAGTACAGAAAAGATTCACAAGAATGGTTCCAGAGATGAGGAACCTCAGTTATGAAGATAGATTTGAGAAGTTGAGACTGTTTTCCTTGGAGACGAGAAGGCTAAGAGGAAATTTGATAGAGGTATTCAACATCATGAGGGGTCTGGGCAGAGTGGATAGGGAAAATCTGTTTCCATTTGTGAAAGAATCGAGAACAAAAGGGCACAAATTTAAAGTAATTGTCAAAAGAAGCAAAAGTGACACGAGGAAAAACTTTTTCACGCAGCTAGTGGTTAAGGTCTGTAAGACACTGCCTGAGAGTGTGGTGGAGGCAGGTTCAATCGAGGCTTTGAAAAGGAAATTAGACCGTTATCTGAAAAGGAAGAATGTGCAGGGTTACAGGGAGAAGGTGGGAGAATGGCATTGGGTGAATTACTCATTCGGAGAGCTGGTGCGGACGCAATGTAACAACTCTGTGATTCTGTCTATATCTCTTTGTAGCTTCTTTGTGTCCTCTTCACAGCTTTCATTCCCATCTAGCCTTGTATCATCAGAAACTTAGATACATTACTCAGTCTCTTCATCTAAATCATTAGTATAGATTGTAAATAGCCGAGGACCCAGAAATCATCTTTGCGGCACTCCATTAGTTACAGCCTGCCAACTTGAAATTTTCCTACTCCGTGCTTCCTGTCCATTAACCAATCCTCCATCCATGCTAATATATTACCCCCAACTCCATGAGCCCTTATCTTGTGTATTAACTTTTTGAGTGGCGCCTTGTCGAATGCCTTTTGGATATCCAAGTATATTATATCTACCAGTTGCCTTTTAATTAAGCTACTAGCTACACCCTCAAAAAACTCTAATAAAACTGTCAAACATGATTTCCCTTTTGTAAAACCATGTTGGCTCTTTCTGATCATACTATGATTTCCTAAGGTCATTGCTAAGACTTCCTTAAGAATAGATTCCAGCACTTTCCCAATGACTGAAAACAGGGTAACAGGCTGTAGTTCCCTGTTTTCTCTCTCCCTCCTTTCTTTAAAACCAGTATTACATTAGTTTGGACCAAGTTTGGATATTTCCCATTGTGCACTGCTCGATTTCCTAATTCTTCTTTTCAGTTTATGTGGGTTAGTTTCCTTTTGTCATCTCATTGAAATTGGTGTTTTTCTTGGTCAAGTATTTTTTTCTTCGACCATTTCCCTCCATTGCAATTTTTATACAAAACCTGATTGTGTTATGGTAGCTGTTTCTTAAATGTTTTCCTACCCCTACATTTGCTAATCACTCCAATTCTTTTCTGAGAATGGGATCCGTCACTGCCTCCTTTTCCGTTAGACTAAAAGCATATCGATCCAGAAAGCAATCCTCAGCATATTATCGAAACCCTTGTCCCTTCTTTGCTACTTACGTTAAAGCATACTTTATTACTACTTGTTTCTGCACTTTTATTGAAGCAAGGGAGCTTTTCCCATTGTCCTGGACAATACTTATCCCTCAACCAACATCAGCAAAACCTATTATCTAGTTATTCTGATATTGCTGCTTGGGAGATCCTGCTGTGCGTAAATCGGCTGCTCTTTATCTTACGTTACAACAGTGACTACACTTCAAAAATACTTCATTGCACTTTGGGACATCCTGAGGTCATGAAAGGTGCTATATAAATACAAGTCTTTTTCTTAATATTATTTGTCTATGCATCTCTTCCTGTATTTTCCTTCCACTATTCAGTGGTCTATATTATACTCCTACTGGAACAAAAGTTCATTTCTTATTACTTAACTCTAAACACATAGAATCAGGTTTTGCATCATTCCCTATATCATCCCTTTGGAACATTTTAAGGAATCAAGCAAAGCAATGCAAATCAACAATGTCATATACAAGGTAGACAGCCCAAGATTCCTTGGCATCGACTGTTGATTGCATGTGTTCTATATTTACTATTGGTCCATGTCAGTTCCTCACCCATTTTTTCAGTATGACATGCAAAACTCAGCATTAATCCTAACGACTGGAAAATCAACCACACCGTGAATCTGAATCAGGTGCTCTGGCTTTTCAACCAAATTATTTTCTCCAAGTTCAAAAGGTGTGTTCAAGTTCCAGGATAGGAGGGCATGATCTAAGCTGACACTCTAGTGCAAGACTGAGGGGACTATTTTAGCTGATCTGATGGGAATCCCATATGATTAGGTGGCAGGGATGGGGTCAGGACTTTGATGGTGCAGCGTACAGAAAATGGCTGATGGGTATGCGCAATGAAATGTTTAGTGCTTTGGCAAGCCTGTCAGAAAACCCGATGTTGCTGTCAAGGAGCATGGAGGGGTATAGCACCAGTTCGGCATAGGTATTCATGCAGATCTTGGAGCCCATTCTTTCCAGCATGTATGTTGTGGACCTGACCATGATGCAATATTTTATGGCCATGTCTTAGCTTCCATTGCAGCACAAGCAGAGGTCACCCAACCTCTGTGTGCTCTGAGTGGAAGTTCAGACTTAAGTCTGAAATTACAGCTTGTTGCCATGCAGCCTTAGGCTGTTGGTACCATAACTGTGGATACCAGTGCTCAAAGGGTCTCATAGTAGTCCAGCAATTTGTCCTCCAACAGTTTACTAGAATTGCTGAGAATCCACTCCAGGGAGGTGTCAGTGGTTCCGTGGAACACACACCTGCTGTCCTCTCTCAGGATGACAACACTTGGCCTCCAACCACCATCATTCTGCCTGTATATAAAAGCAAAATACTGCGGATGCTGGAAATCTGAAATAAAAACAAGAAATGCTGGAACCACTCAGCAGGTCTGGCAGCATCTGTGGAAAGAGAAGCAGAGTTAACGTTTCGGGTCAGTGACCCTTCATTCTGCCTGTGCCTTGCTATTGCCTGTCAGCATGCCAGCCCAGACTGCTGCCACCTATTCCATGGTGCCGCAGTCCAAAGTCGGGCCATCTAGGCCCACAGTTGCTCGAGAACATCCTGCAAGGCCATCTGTAACTCATCCACTGAAGGTCAGCAGCCTTCCATCGTCCGTGCTGCAGCCACTGGAGTAGCACTGTGCAGGAGCAATCAGCCAAGCAAAGGCACCTGCATGACTAGAACTAAGGAAATGCACAAGGATGATTAGTTGAATTGTGTATGGAATATTCAATGATTTGTTGCATAGGTTGGTTTGGAAATGTTACATTTTGGTGGCTTTTATTTCATCATTGTGACCAAGAGGATGTAGTGACTGTCAGTGACAGAGGGAAGGTAAGGTGTGGGACAGTTGTAGAATGTTTGTGCTCAATGGAACCATAATTGAATAAGGCTACACAGTCAGAAAAGGGCTGTGTTGATTGCATCCTCCCTTCCTCGTGCTCCACCTCTTCCTCCTTCTCTTCCTTCTCCTCCTCGTCCTCCTCCTCCTGCTTCTCAGCTGCTTGCTGTATTCCTGGTAACAAAGGCTGTGCTCTCATGATGGCAAAATTATGCAGGACACAGAAGAGCACAAAGAATCTGGAGACATGCTCCAGTGATACTGCTGGGCTTCTCCTGTGCAGTCCAGGTAGCAGAACCGTTGTTTGAGCACGCCAATGGTTTTCTCTATGATGTTTTGTGCTGGTTTTGTGTGATTGCGCTACACACCGGAGTCATAAAGCTGTTAAGGGTATAGCCTTTTTGACCCAGCAGCCATCCTCTGGTTTGATATAGTTGCTCAAATACCGAGGGAACAGCAGACCAGTGCAGAATAAAAGCATCATACTCCAGTCAATATAATAGGCATACATCTGCATGTTGTGCTGAGCATGGTCGCATTACAACTGGACATTCAGGAATTGGGCTGATTCCTTTAAATAGCATTGGTGGGGAGTCCTTCCTGCTGCTGAATATATGTTCAGCTCCATGAGTTTAAGAGAGGGCATTAGCTGGAGCGGCTATGTCAAAATTGGCAGCACTGGCATCAAATTAGTGTTACCACTAACTGGCATCACAATCTACCTATGCTCCATACTTCCAACACATACTCCCAACACCTGTGCTGCTGACTTCACCAAAATGGCATCCAGCACAAGCCGTGCCAGAAGTGTGCACACGCAGCGCGGATACCGTTTTGGGACCAAAACGGCACCATAGTGCCGAAACTATGGACGCTACAGAGCAAAATTTTGCAGTCGTGAACCCTTTATTCATGAAGAGTTACCCATCCAAAATGATTTAACCTTTTTTGCTTTGCAGGCACTGAACTACTTGTTCTATATTTCCAGTATTTTCTGAGGTTCTTTTCAGACTTCTAGTATTTTCAGTTTTTTCTCTATATTTATTCAATTCATTTATTGTTTGTGATCAAAGAACATGCTCCTGTGCACAAATGTTCTGTAACACTTACTGGGATAACAACAATGATTTCACTCCAACATATGTGAATTACTTTGAGATGTTCTGACCAATTTGGTGAAGTGCCACAGAAATACAAGTTCTTTCTTTTCTTTTACAGATTAAGACTTTGAACTAATTTTTGCTGACAAATTTTTATTGGATGTGGCTGTATCCTATTACAATATGTAGCATTTTATTGGCATGCATATCATGTTAGATCTGAACAATGATTTAATAAAGTAAATTGGATGGTTCAATGGATGTGACTTTCTCCTCATGTTGGAAGCTGTAAATTAGGGACTGTTTCATTTAGTTTTGTAAACGTTTCTACACAAGTCTTCATTATTTGTTTGGCAGCCTTCATCTTCACCCCCCTTGTGAGGTAACTGAGGTTCTGGTCTTCTTTGTGTCCAACATTATTTTTCAAACCATGTTAATTTTCCAGGCTATTTAAGCCAAAGTATTTCAATGTACACTTGACAAGGCCTTTTGAAGCCTATAATTTCAATGTTTCTTTCAATTAGTTGTTTCATTATTTATTACTCCATTTTGACATTTGGATTTAACCAAAACATGGATTGCATGTCAGGATGGTTTGTCATACCATTTCTCAACATTAACCAGCAGTGGAAATGTTAATCATGTTAATTCTGAAAGGTCAAATCGGTGAGTTCTTGTTGTGAACACATTAATTTTGTGCTGGTATTTGTTACTTTCCACTGCAGAGGCCTTAACTCACCTTTGAAGGCAAATCAGACTTAAAGTGCAGAAAACTAGTCGAATTCATTCTAATAGTTCAGTGAGAGCATGTTATATAAAATTAATGGCAGAAATTTTTATGGGGCCCAGTGACCACTTCAACTCATAAGAAGCACTTTTATTATACAACGCCCCAGGCTGAGAGTCCAATGTGTAAAATCTATTCTGTTTTGTTGTATGATCACCTCAAGAGTGATGTGCCTTGAAGAACTCAGCATGCTGATGAGCTAAGTACCAGGATTTAGTCATGTAACTGGAAGCCATAGTCACTCTGCAACTGTAACACCCTATACTAAGGTTCTGTACATAGTTTGCTTTGTATTGTATATACTAGTTCAGCTGTTAATAAACCTGTTAGAGATCTTCAAGGCACTGGAATCCATGTGTTGCTTAAGATAACACAAAGAACACGTGACATGTTTAGAGACTGAGTGATTACAATTAACACCTCCTTTGTGTTTGCAGTAAAAGTAATTCTTCCCTTGGTTTATCACATTTTGAATAATTCAATGAAATGTTCTTATGAAATACCTTCTGGATTCTTTTCTACCTTCTCCTCTAGTTCCAGCCTCTTCAGCACCCCAGATTTTAATTGTTCCACTATCGGTGGTTGTGCCCTCAGCTGTCAAGGTCCTAAGCTCTGGAATTCCCTCCCTAAAACCTCCCCAACTCTCTACCTCACTTTGTGCCTTTAAGCTGCTACTTAAAAGCTACCTTTTTGACCAAACTTTTGGTCAACTATCCCAATATCTCCTTATGTGGCTCAGTGTCAAATCGTGCTTTATACCACTCCTGTGAAGCAACTTGGGATGCTTTATTCGTTAAAGGCACTATATAAATACATATTGTTAATTTTTGGATGCAGGCTGTATGTAATTGATTTTAAAATTGATTTTTTTAAACATAAGGCAATAATTTAAAGTAAATTCATCTGTTACTCATTGTGTAATGTAGTAAGGTGTTTGTTATTTGGAGTGTTGTTTTTGTTTATTTATGTTGTTTAGAAGAAAGGATTTACATATAAAAATTGGTCATATTTGTACCCAATATTTTTGTGACCCCCAGCATCTGAGGAGAACTGACATTAATGTATTGAAAATGGCTTTATTCATGTTCTAAGTCCCATTTGACAGTTTTTGAGATTTAGTTATCATTTACTGACTGCGGAACCAAACCAGTTCTGTTACACAGCCAGCTTTCATTATGAGAACTGTGCGATTTATGTATGTTAACCCATTACCTCAAAAGACAGATAATATGCTAAATAAGGATAAAGATTCCATAAGAAATTGATTTATTAATCTAACTGACTGTTGGTTCCTCAGCACTTCTGTAAACAAGTGTTACCATTACTCATTTTATTGTAGGGAGGTCCCTTAACCACTCTTTCAGCTTCAATTACACAGTGATTCCTGGGCTGTGACCTTGGAGTTTTTCCTCAAGCAGCAGCTTCAGCTTTAATAAAAATCAGAGCGTATTGCACCCTGGGCAATAATTGGAACCAAACACAACTGAATTCATGTAGGACGTTGTAATGGCTTCATCAATATAGAGCTCAGTACTCGGCAGTTTTTAGATAGTGAAGGTCAGAAGGAGTTTGCCTCCTTGTGCTGTTATTTAATTTTTCAGAACTCAGGTCCACAACACTGGTGTGTGTAAGCGATTTGTAAAATAAAGCACCTATCTGACCTCGCCTTGCCACCTCAATCACCACCACATGCAGTTAACTCTGTTATTATTTAAAGGCTATTTTTAGTACTTCCTGTAGAATCTTGTGTACTATAATGTCAGCATTGTGAATTCTTGAGGCTCTCTGTCTTTCTTTTAGTTCTAAAGAATGCTTGATAGTGTACGTCAGATAAGAATGACAAATAAACTGTACGATAATACAGGGCTTTTCTTTTTCTTTTGGGCCTCCTTATCTCGAGAGACAATGGATAAGCACCTGGAGGTGGTCAGTGGTTTGTGAAGCAGCGCCTGGAGTGGCTATAAAGACCAATTCTAGAGTGACAGGCTCTTCCACAGGTGCTGCAGAGAAATTTGTTTGTCGGGGCTGTTGCACAGTTGGCTCTCCCCTTGCGCCTCTGTCTTTTTTCCTGCCAACTACTAAGTCTCTTTGACTCGCCACATTTTAGCCCTGTCTTTATGGCTGCCCGCCAGCTCTGGCGAACGCTGGCAACTGACTCCCACGACTTGTGATCAGTGTCACAGGATTTCATGTCGCATTTGCAGACGTCTTTAAAGCGGAGACGTGGACGGCCGGTGGGTCTGATACCAGTGGCGAGCTCGCTGTACAATGTGTCTTTGGGGATCCTGCCATCTTCCATGCGGCTCACATGGCCAAGCCATCTCAAGCGCCGCTGACTCAGTAGTGTGTACAAGCTGGGGGTGTTGGCCACCTCGAGGACTTCTGTGTTGGAGATACGGTCCTGCCACCTGATGCCAAGTATTCTCCGGAGGCAGCGAAGATGGAATGAATTGAGACATTGCACTTGGCTAGCATACGTTGTCCAGGCCTCGCTGCCATAGGGCAAGGTACTGAGGACACAGGCCTGATACACTCGGACTTTTGTGTTCCGTGTCAGTGCGCCATTTTCCCACACTCTCTTGGCCAGTCTGGACATAGCAGTGGAAGCTTTATCTATGCGCTTGTTGATTTTTGCATCTAGAGACAGGTTACTGGTGATAGTTGAGCCTAGGTAGGTGAACTCTTGAACCACTTCCAGAGCGTGGTCGCCAATATTGATGGATGGAGCATTACTGACGTCCTACCCCATGATGTTCGTTTTCTTGAGGCTGATGGTTAGGCCAAATTCATTGCAGGCAGCCGCAAACCTGTCAATGAGACTCTGCAGGCACTCTTCAGTGTAAGATGTTAAAGCAGCATTGTCAGCAAAGAGGAGTTCCCTGATGAGGACTTTCCGTACTTTGGACTTCGCTGTTAGATGGGCAAGGTTGAACAACCTTGTGTGGAGGAAAATTCCTTCTTCAGAGGACTTGAACGCATGTGAAAGCAGCAGGGAGAAGAAAATCCCAAAAAGTGTGGGTGCGAGAACACAGCCCTGTTTCACGCCACTCAGGATAGGAAAGGGCTACTATAGGCAATTAAGGCCAACATCCCTTGAATCAACGAGAGTGTTTCACTTTACTTTATATTTAGAGAATGCGTCTCACAATTACTATCCCTTTTAAAAAATCTGACAAGACCTGATTTTAACTGGGGGTGAGGTACGAGTGTGAGTCTGGCAGGGTGTATCAGGCTCGACCTGGCTAGTGAGGCTCCTACCATGTTAAATTCTGAGCCTTACTAAATTACATTCTCAACTCCCACCTAAACCTAACACCAATGATATGCCGCTGGTGGTCAGAAGTGGGTGAACATAGCAGGAGGACGTAGCTAGCTGAGAAATCTTGGGAATAGTCCATAGCAATTGGGTAAATTGTGGAGGAATGGCAGATAGGAGATTGCAGTCAGGGTTAAGAGGTGTGGGGCCTAATTCTGTTTTCAGGGCCTGGAGGAGCACTGCTGCTTCTCTTGGCCAACAAGGAATTGATTAAAAAATAAATCTTACTTAAATGTTCAGCCTTCTTCTGGGCCTACTGCTCCTTTATGTACAGTGTTACTGGTGAGACTAGCACTGGGCACCGAATGTGGCTGTCTGGAGTTAAAATTGGGATCTGAATCAGATCCCAGCTTTTGAATTTCAATGAGACCCATGTCTGCCTGCTACAACCATGTTGCCAGCTCGCCTGAATGCATCAGTTATAATGGCACATGCTGCGAGGTCTGTGAAGATCAATTGAGTAGGTCATGACAAGAAAGTTTGGGCGGCACAGTGGCGCAGTGGTTAGCACCGCAGCCTCACAGCTCCAGCGACCCGGGTTCAATTCTGGGTGCTGCCTATGTGGAGTTTGCAAGTTCTCCCTGTGTCTGCGTGGGTTTCCTCCGGGTGCTCCGGTTTCCTCCCACAAGCCAAAAGACTTGCAGGTTGATAGGTAAATTGGCCATTATAATTTGCCCCTAGTATAGGTAGGTGGTAGGGAAATATAGGGACAGGCGGGGATGTGGTAGGAATATGAGATTAGTGTAGGATTAGTATAAATGGCACATGCTGCGAGGTCTGTGAAGATCAATTGAGTAGGTCATGACAAGAAAGTTTGGGCGGCACAGTGGTCATTGCCCGAAAGGTGGACTGATACACCGCACCAAACAACATGAAAAAAGGAAAGAAGGTACCAGCCCTTCGCTTTGCAAGCTGGAACGTCAGAACTATGTGTCCTGGCCTGTCGGAAGACCTTACACAAATCAACGATTCTCGGAAGACCGCCATCATTAACAACGAGCTCAGTAGATTCAATGTGGACATTGCAGCACTTCAGGAGACTCGCCTCCCCGCGAGTGGCTCTCTAGCAGAGCAAGACTACACCTTCTTCTGGCAGGGCAGGGATCCTGAAGAACCAAGACAGCATGGAGTGGGCTTCGCCATCAGAAACTCCTTGCTCAGCATGATAGAGCCTCCCTCAAATGGCTCGGAACGCATACTGTCCATCCGACTGCTCACCACCTCTGGTCCAGTACACCTACTCAGCATCTATGCTCCAACACTCTGCTCCGCACCTGAAGCTAAAGACCAGTTCTATGAACAACTCCATAACATCATTAGCAGCATCCCCAACACCGAACACCTATTCCTGCTGGGGGACTTTAATGCCAGGGTTGGGGCCGACCATGACTCATGGCCCTCCTGCCTTGGGCGCTATGGCGTTGGAAGGATGAATGAGAACGGGCAGAGACTGCTTGAGTTGTGTACCTATCATAACCTCTGCATCACCAACTCGTTCTTTCACACTAAACCCTGTCACCAGGTTTCATGGAGGCACCCAAGATCACGTCGTTGGCACCAGCTAGACCTCATTGTCACAAGGCGAGCCGCCTTAAACAGTGTTCAAATCACACGCAGCTTCCACAGTGCGGACTGCGACACCGACCACTCCCTGGTGTGCAGCAAGGTTAGACTCAGACCAAAGAAGTTGCATCATTCCAAGCAGAAGGGCCACCCGCGCATCAACACGAGCAGAATTTCTCACCCACAGCTGTTACAAAAATTTCTAAATTCACTTGTAACAGCCCTTCAAAACACTCCCACAG
Source organism: Heterodontus francisci (assembly GCF_036365525.1). NCBI lineage: Eukaryota > Metazoa > Chordata > Chondrichthyes > Heterodontiformes > Heterodontidae > Heterodontus > Heterodontus francisci. Next base: position 148,784,176 of record NC_090376.1, on the reverse strand, counting down.
GGGATGCTGAGACCAAGTGGGCCCACATCAGAGACGCCATCTATGAGTCAGCTTTGACCACCTACGGCAAAAGTGCGAAGAGAAATGCAGACTGGTTTCAATCTCATAATGAAGAGCTGGAACCTGTCATAGCCGCTAAGCGCATTGCACTTTTGAACTACAAGAAAGCCCCCAGCGATTTAACATCCGCAGCACTTAAAGCAGCCAGAAGTACTGCACAAAGAACAGCTAGGCGTTGCGCAAACGACTACTGGCAACACCTATGCAGTCATATTCAGCTGGCCTCAGACACCGGAAACATCAGAGGAATGTATGATGGCATGAAGAGAGCTCTTGGGCCAACCATCAAGAAGATCACCCCCCTCAAATCTAAATCGGGGGACATAATCACTGACCAACGCAAACAGATGGACCGCTGGGTTGAGCACTACCTAGAACTGTACTCCAGGGAGAATGCTGTCACTGAGACTGCCCTCAATGCAGCCCAGCCTCTACCAGTCATGGATGAGCTGGACATACAGCCAACCAAATCGGAACTCAGTGATGCCATTGATTCCCTAGCCAGCGGAAAAGCCCCTGGGAAGGACAGCATTACCCCTGAAATAATCAAGAGTGCCAAGCCTGCTATACTCTCAGCACTACATGAACTGCTATGCCTGTGCTGGGACGAGGGAGCAGTACCCCAGGACATGCGCGATGCCAACATCATCACCCTCTATAAAAACAAAGGTGACCGCGGTGACTGCAACAACTACCGTGGAATCTCCCTGCTCAGCATAGTGGGGAAAGTCTTTGCTCGAGTCGCTCTGAACAGGCTCCAGAAGCTGGCCGAGCGCGTCTACCCTGAGGCACAGTGTGGCTTTCGTGCAGAGAGATCGACTATTGACATGCTGTTCTCCCTTCGTCAGATACAGGAGAAATGCCGTGAACAACAGATGCCCCTCTACATTGCTTTCATTGATCTCACCAAAGCCTTTGACCTCGTCAGCAGACGTGGTCTCTTCAGACTACTAGAAAAGATCGGATGTCCACCAAAGCTACTAAGTATCATCACCTCATTCCATGACAATATGAAAGGCACAATTCAACATGGTGGCTCCTCATCAGAGCCCTTTCCTATCCTGAGTGGTGAGAAACAGGGCTGTGTTCTCGCACCCACACTTTTTGGGATTTTCTTCTCCCTGCTGCTTTCACATGCGTTCAAATCCTCTGAAGAAGGAATTTTCCTCCACACAAGATCAGGGGGCAGGTTGTTCAACCTTGCCCGTCTAAGAGCGAAGTCCAAAGTACGGAAAGTCCTCATCAGAGAACTCCTCTTTGCTGACGATGCTGCTTTAACATCTCACACTGAAGAATGCCTGCAGAGTCTCATCGACAGGTTTGCGTCTGCCTGCAATGAATTTGGCCTAACCATCAGCCTCAAGAAAACGAACATCATGGGGCAGGATGTCAGAAATGCTCCATCCATCAATATTGGCGACCACGCTCTGGAAGTGGTTCAAGAGTTCACCTACCTAGGCTCAACTATCACCAGTAACCTGTCTCTAGATGCAGAAATCAACAAGCGCATGGGTAAGGCTTCCACTGCTATGTCCAGACTGGCCAAGAGAGTGTGGGAAAATGGCGCACTGACACGGAACACAAAAGTCCGAGTGTATCAGGCCTGTGTCCTCAGTACCTTGCTCTACGGCAGCGAGGCCTGGACAACGTATGCCAGCCAAGAGCGACGTCTCAATTCATTCCATCTTCGCTGCCTTCGGAGAATACTTGGCATCAGGTGGCAGGACTATATCTCCAACACAGAAGTCCTTGAAGCGGCCAACACCCCCAGCTTATACACACTACTGAGTCAGCGGCGCTTGAGATGGCTTGGCCATGTGAGCCGCATGGAAGATGGCAGGATCCCCAAAGACACATTGTACAGCGAGCTCGCCACTGGTATCAGACCCACCGGCCGTCCATGTCTCCGTTATAAAGACGTCTGCAAACGCGACATGAAATCGTGTGACATTGATCACAAGTCGTGGGAGTCAGTTGCCAGCATTCGCCAGAGCTGGCAGGCAGCCATAAAGACAGGGCTAAATTGTGGCGAGTCGAAGAGACTTAGTAGTTGGCAGGAAAAAAGACAGAGGCGCAAGGGGAGAGCCAACTGTGCAACAGCCCCAACAAACAAATTTCTCTGCAGCACCTGTGGAAGAGCCTGTCACTCCAGAATTGGCCTTTATAGCCACTCCAGGCGCTGCTTCACAAACCACTGACCACCTCCAGGCGCGTATCCATTGTCTCTCGAGATAAGGAGGCCCAAAAGAGTATAAATGGGTGGTTGATGGTCGGCACAGACTTGGTGGGCCGAAGGGCCTGTTTCAGTGCTGTATCTCTAAACTAAACTAAACTAAACTTAACCTCCCTCATGTCCCATTCTTATTGGGCTTAGGAGGCGGGGGGTTAAAATTAGGACCACAGTTTCAAATAATTTGATTAACCTTAATATCCTGCCTTTTCTGTTCATTTTTCTTTGCTAAATGCCTGCTCTCTTATCCTGAAGACAGGTAATTTTAAAAGAATTTTGTTGAATTATTAATTGCTGATAGTATTGTTGGGGGAGCTGACTGCAAAGAGTTACTGAGCTTGAGAATATGAAGGAGCTGAAATAACATATGCACACGCCATCGAAATACATAGGTTAATGACTGCAGTACAAAAAGTGCTGTTGCTGACATCAGGGGCCAATGCTTAATGTGTACATATGACATTTGTGTCCTTGTTATTTTATTGCAGCTGTTCACTATCAGCAACCAGCAGCGAGATGGCTCCCATTTTTTAGACTCAATATGTAGCTGCAGACGACTCAAACCATCAAAGCATCAGAGGTTAATGACCACAGCACTGAAAATAATCTTGATGAAATTAGAGGCTGATGTTTAATGCTTTCAAATCATTTTCCTTTGCCTGCTGGAGAAGCCTTCAGTTGTATTTAAATTTCTTCCATGGTTTGTCAGCACTGCATCCTATACCAAGGGTTGGGGGTGTGCCGGGGTGCTCCAGGAGCATGGCAATGTCCAGGATAGGAAATATCGGCAATTCCCAGCTGGACAAGGCAGCACACTTTAAGTGGGGGCAGGGGAACAATGAGGAAAACCCAGAACATTTAATTTTTTCTTTACTTTTTACTGTTTATTTCATTTCTTCTTTATGTGGTTTTGCGGGCACTTTAAGATACTTTCTCTAAAGATCTTGACGTTAAACTATAGTCAGATGAAATGTTTATTCTACTTTTTTTTAAAAAAACAATCAATTAGTTACAAGAGAAAATCTCCGGATGATTCCACTGATGATGATGCACCTTTCAGTTTTGTTATGTTGCTGATTTCCCTGTTGTGAAGGGACTTGTCTGCAGGGTCCGGTGAGACAGTATCTGGAAGAATGATAGGTTTGGAAAGAAGCTATTGCAGCCTCTAGTGCTATGTCATATGTGATATTAATTGAGAATGAAGTCATTCTATCAATGACATTCATTCAAGTGTCAGATTGGGCCTTATAGCAAATGGACAGGAAGCTGAGGTTAAGGTTCTATAAAGTTCAGATTTGACAGGTTTCCTGATTACCAATAATAATACCTTATGGTCCTGCTGCCCTAGCATTGTGAGGTATTTCTTGCTGCACTTGCACCTTGGGATAACTGACTTGGCCCAGTTGGCCAGCACTTTACATAGAATTATGTAGAATGTACAGCACAGAAATAGACCATTCAACCCAACTCGTCCATGTCGGAGTTTATGCCCACACAATAGCTTCTTCCCACCCTACTTCATCTAACGTGAACATTCATCAACATATACTGTGCTTCGACTCCTTTCTCCCTATCTCGCTTCTCAAATGCATCTGTGCTAGTCATTTCAACTACTCCTTTTGGTAACGAGATCCAGTTTCTAACCACTCCCTGGGTAAAGGAGTTACTCTTGAATTCCATACTGAATTTATTAGTGACTATCTTATATTTATGGCCCCCTAGTTTTTGTCTACTTCACGAGTGGAAACATCTTCTCTATGTCTATCCTATCAACGCATTTCATAATCTTAGTCGTAGAATCATAGAGTTATACAGCACAGAAACTGGCCCTTTGTCCCATCATGTCCGTGCCGGCCATCAAGCACCTAACTATTCTAATCCCATTTTCCAGCACTTGGCCCATTGCCTTGTATGCTATGGTGTTTCAAGTACTCATCTAAATACTTCTTAAATGTTGTGAGGGTTCCTGCCTCTACCACCTCTTCAGGCAGTGCGTTCAAGATTCCAACCAACCTCTTTGTGAATTTTTTTTTCCTCAAATCCCCTCTAAACCTCCTGCCCCTTACCTTAAATCTATGCCCCCTGGTTATTGACACCTCCGCTAAAGGAAAATGTTTCTTCCTATTTAACCTATCAATGCTCCTCATAATTTTGTATACCTCAATCATGTGCTCCCTCCGCCTTCTCTGCTCTAAGGAAAATAACCCTAGCCTTTTCAGTCTCTCTTCATAGCTGAAATGCTCCAGCCCAGGCAACATCCTGGTGAATCACCTCTGCACCCTTTCCAGTGCAATCACATCTTTCCTATAGTGTGGTGACCAGAACTGTACACAGTATTCCAGCTGTGGCCTAACTAGCGTTTTATACAGCTCCATCATAACCTCCCTGCTCTATATTCTATGCCTCGGCTAATAAAGGCAAGTATCCTTTATGCCTTCCTAATGACCTTATCTACCTGTGCTGCTGCCTTCAGTGATCTATGGACAAGTACACCAAGTTCTCTCTGATCTTCTGTACTTCCTAGGGTCCTACCATCCATTTTACATTCCCTTGCCTTGTTAGTCCTCCCAAAATGCATCACCTCACATTTCTCAGGATTAAATTCCAATTGCCACTGCTCTGCCCATCTTATCAGCCCATCTATATCATCCTGTAATCTAAGGCTTTCTTCCTCACTATTTACGACACCACCAATTTTCATGTGATCTGCAAACTTACTTATCATGCTTCCTATATTCACGTCTAAATCATTAATGTACACCATAAACAGCAAGAGTCCCAGCAGGCATCCCTGCGGTGCACCACTGGTCACAGGTTTCCACTCGCCAAAACAACCCCCGACTATTACCCTCTGCCTCCTGCCACTAAGCCAATTTTGGATCTACTTTGCCAAATTGCCCTGGATCCCATGGGCTCTTACCTTCTTAACCAATCTTCCATGAGGGACCTTATCAAAAGCCTTACTGAATTCCATGTAGACTACATCAACTGCTTTACCCTCATCTACACATCGAGTCACCTCCTCGAAAAATTCAATCACGTTAGTTAGACACGAGCTCCCCTGGACAAAGCCATGCTGACTATCCCTGATTAATCCCTGCCTCTCCAAGTGGAGATTAATCCTGTTCCTCAGAATTTTTTCCAATATCTTCCCAACCACTGATGTTAGACTCACCAGCCTGTAATTACCTGGTTTATCCCTGCTATCCTTCTTGAATAATGGTACCACATTCACTGTCCTCCAGTCCTCTGGTACCTCTCCTGTGGCCAGAGAGGATTTGAAAATTTGTGTCAGAGCCCCTGCTGTCTCCTCCCTTGCCTCACATAACAGCCTGGGATACACCTCATCTGGGCCTGGGGATTTATCCACTTTTAAGCCTAATAAAACAGCTAATACCTCCTCCCTTTCAACATTAATTTGTTCAAGAATATCACAATCCCCCTCCCTGATCTCTTCACCTACATCATCCTTCTCCATAGTGAACACAGATGAAAAGTAATCATTTAAAACCTCACCTATGTCCTCCGGCTCCACACACAGATTGCCACTTTGGTCTCTAATGGGCTCTACTCTTTCCCTGGTTATCCTCTTGCCATTAATATTCTTGTAAAATGCCTTAGGATTTTCCTTTATCTTGCCCACCAGTGTTTTTTCATGTCCCTGTTCATATACAAAAGCTCCATACTTTTGATGAGGGATCAGCGATCACCAAACAAAAATTTAGAAGTAGTTAGAGGCAATGACCAAAAGCAAGTTTAAAGAGATTTTAAGGATTTTTTTGAAAGTAGAGGCAAAGGTGGCAAAAGCAACAAATAACTTGCATTTATATAGCACCTTTAATGTCGTCAAACATCCCAAGGTGCTTCACAGAACTGTTATCAAACAAAATTTGACACCTAGCCATAAAAGGAGGTATTCGGGCAGATGACCAAAAGCTTGGTCAAAGACATAGATTTTAAGGAACATCTTAAAGGATGAAAGAGAGTAAGAGAGGAAATTCCAGAGCTTAGGGCCTCGGCAGCTAAAGGCACCAATCATGCAGTGATTAAAATCGGGGATGCTCAAGAGGCCAGAATTGGAGGGTTCTTAGGGCTGGAGGAGATTACAGATGGAGGGGCAAGGTGAGAGAGGGATTGGTAAACAAGGACGAGAATTTTAAAATCGAGGCCTTGCTTCATGGGGAGCCAATGTAAGTCAATGAGCATAGGGTGATGAGTGAAAGTGACATGGTGCAAGTTAGGACACAGGCAGCAGAGTTTTGTGTGGCCTTAGATTTAAGGATGTTAAAATGTGGGAGGCCAGCCAGGAGCGTGTTGCACGAGAGAAATCTAGAGGTAACAAAGGTATGGATGAGTGTTTCAGCAGCAGATAAGCTGAGGCAAGAGCGAAGTCTGGTGATGTTATTGTTGTGGAAATAGGCAGTCTTAATAGTCTTAATAATGCCATGGATATGTGGTTTAAAGCTGATCTTGGGGTCAATATGACACCAAGGTTGTGAACAGTGTGGTTCAGCCTCAGACAGTTGCCAGGGACAGCGATGGAGTCGGTAGCTAGGAAATGGAGTTTGTGGCGCGGCTCGAAGACAATAGCTTCGGTCTTACTAATATTTAGTTGGAGGAAATTTCTGCTCATCCAGTGCTGAAAGTCGGACAAGCACTCTGACAATTTAGGGACAGTGGAAGGGCCGAGACAGATGGTGGTGAGACAAAGAGAAGAGGTTCAGGAAGAAAATTCCAGAATTCTAGAACGTGGAGCTGAAGGTTCCAAGATCAAAATTGTGGAGATGAGGACTGTGGTTGGTGTGGGGGTGAGGGTGCTGGTGGGGGGTGGGGGATGCGCAATGCATTTTCAGTAGATTGGAGTCATAAGAGTGGAAGGTACAACTGGAATGTAGAACTGGAACACATTGCAGAGCTAGGTTGGAGCAGAGCCATGGAAAGATTGGAAGACTAGGGGGGAATTTTATGCTCTCCCCTGCATCAACTTTGGAGGTGGAGAGAGCATATAATCAGGTGGCGGGGGGGAACCACCTTCCTGTCTCCACCCAAATTAAGTCCTAGGCAGGAAGGCCTGTGAACGGTCCTCCTGCCCCGCCGCCAATTGAGGCCCTTAAGTTGGCAATTAATGGCCAATTAAGAGCCTCATCCCACCTCTGCCTGTGTCAGCCCAACGATGGGTGGGCCTGTCGCTGCACAGGGAGCATGCCAAGCAAACTGGCTCCAGGGAGGTTTCCCTCATTAAAAGGCACTTAATGCTTGGTTGAGGTATTCAGCATCGGAAGGGGGGCGGGGTGGGGGGTTGGTGGTGCTGCTGAGAGCCACCACCTTACTCTTGCTACCGACTCCCCTACACCCCCTGCCTTGCGCACCCCCCCTCAACCCACGAAACTCCTGCCGCTCTGACTGATCTGTAGCCCGGGTCCCTCTCCTCCAGTACCGGCAGCAGCCATCGCCTCCGCGGTGGCGTTGCTCAGTTAAAGAGCTGCCAGCCTTTGATTAGCCAACAACTGTCAGAGGGCGGGACTTCCCTCGCCAGGGTCCTTGATCCTGGGGAAGGCCCGCTGCTGTCCATTTAAGTGCCTAATTGTCACTTAGTCTAGTGGGCCTTCCCCAGAGGCGACGACCCCCGTCACCCAGATAAAATCCTGACCAAGGACAAGGATTTGACAATCAATATGCTGGAGGAGGAGAAGCTATTAGTGGTCAATGAGGAACCTAAAAATTTACAGCACAGAAGGAGGCTACTCAGGCCATTGTGTCTGTGCCAGCTCATTGCCAGTGCAATACAACGTGAATCTCACTATCCTTAATCATTAAATAGCTCTGCATTTTCTTCTGCTATAAATATTTATTCACTCTTCCTTTCAAAAGATATAGTTGTATCTGCTTCAACTACTCACTGTCATGCTCACAAGTATGCAGCCGTGAAAATACAAACATAAACTGAAGAGTTACAAACAATTACAACAATTAAAATAAAAGACTGGTACAATTTTGCCTTCAAAAAGGTGGCAGACACAGTCACATGACAAATACCAGCTCCGACACTTAAATACACATCCATGTCTGTTAAGAACTAAAACTCATTAACCTCATCTGCATTGAAATGAGATACCTCATCACACATGGATGTGAACCATCCTCAAAACAAGCTGAAACAAAGACACTCACAGACTCTCAGGGCTGAATTTTATGCTGGAGTTGGGGCACGCAATGCCAGGCCGAAAAGGTGGGGAGAACGCCACCTCTACCTTTTCGTGTCTCCTCTGGAGCAATCCTCCTGTCTTTTTAAACCAAAGAATCAGGAGGCAGGATCCCATCCCTTCAAAGCCTTAAAGGATCCCACCTCTAAAAGCTGTGAGCCAATCACAAGGCCGGCAGCTCAGCAATAACAGTAGCGCCACTGGGAGCGGTGGCCACTGCAGATACTGCAGAGGCCTTGGACCCAGGTCCAGCACTGGAACCCTGGTACAGAGGTTGGTGAGGCAGGATTGCCGGAGCCAGTCCAGAAGACCCCGACGAGGGTGGTTAGTCATTCAGTCCAGGGAGAAACGGTCCCTGGGAGGTAAAGTTGTTCCTGGTGGGGACCCTCAGTGGGCCACAAATTGCCCACGAAGGAGGGACTCCCCGCCTCTAAACCCATAGGGAGGGCACTACGTTTTACAAGGCATCCTCCCTGCATGGACAAGGCTCCCTCTGCTTCTGGTGAGATCCCAGTGGCAGTGGGTAGAGGCCCTTAATTGGTCCTTAATAGGCCATTTAAGGGCCTCAATTAGCCTCTGGGCGGGAAGGTCATTGTAAGCATATCCTGCCCTGGGAAGATCACTGGGCAATGGGGAGGCGACAGGTCCTCTGGCCCGGCAACCCCCGCCACCTGTCACGATACTCTGTGTCCCCCCCACCTCTGACCCCCTCCTCAGGGGGGCCCATAAAATCCTGGCCTAAGTCTCCAGCTACACTTACCACAATAGAACGGGAACAGTCCTCAACTTATTAGAATGGACTACCATCAGAAGCCATTGTACAGCCCATCAGGAATTGAAGCTTATAAAGCCACATGGGCGAAACTAACACTTTATGAATTTACATTTAAAGGTTTTGGAGCATGAAAAGAGTCATCAGTCATACATGTTCAAAACATCAGAACATCAATCAAGATCAATCTGGGATCTCCAGCCACAGAGAGAACATTGAAAGCCCTCTTTAATTACAGTACAAGGCTGAGAGCAAGAGAGAGAGAGAGGCTAAATCAGTTGAACCCTGCTGAGACGAGTTGGCAACCAACTGCAGCAGAGAAGTAAGTGAGTGCCTTTTAAACACCTCCTCCACCTGTGAAAATTGAACCAAGAGATACCAGCGCCATCTTCAAACTGAAGTATTGTTTGCCAGGAGACCTCAGCAACCCAGCAAGGGCAAGACAGCCAGCAAACAGGCCTGCAACTTTAAAACTTAGCTTCTAAGAGGATCCCACAGGTTTTTCTTGTAAACGGCAGACTTTTACATCTTTAACTCTTAATGCCTCTTACCCTTCACCTTCTATCTATCTTTTCTTGAGTATACATGAGAAAGTGAATGTATGCATGGTTACTGTTGTGAAGATTTCCGGTGATTATTGTTTAATAAATACTTAATCTTCTCTTTTAAACTAATGACAAAACTTATCACTGTCTGTTTATTTGGCCAACAAAACACAAGGCTTAACACTAATTTAAACAAAAACATTATTTGTGGTCAGTTGGGAGCTGACCAGTGGAAACCAGCCATGCCATTTCTCACCTATCCATAACACTATGGCAAAGCACCCCATGCTGTAACAACTCTCTGAGTGAAGATAATTCTCCCGTTCACTCTCCTCATCCTCCTACTGACAATTTTACATTGATGCCCTCATCACTGACTCTTTAACCACAGGAAATAGTGTTTTCCCATTCACCTTTTCAAAACGCTTTGTAGTTTTAAAAATATCTATTGAATCTCCTCTTAATATTCTTTGTCCCAGTGGAAATAATCTCAGTATCTTAAGTCTTTTGCCATTCCTGACAGATTATCCTGGTGAATCTATACTATGCTCCCTATATGATTTAATGTTATTTCTGGAATGGGGTATCCAGCACAAAATAATCTAACCATAGCCTAACCATTACCTTGCACTCATTTAGTCTTACCTCTTCTTTATTCTTATACTACATACCCTTATTTATGAAACCTCAAATGCCATTGGCCTTGTTTGTACCAGTATTTCCACTTTCAAGGCATCATATACTTGCATCCATAGGTATCTCTGTTTCTCCACACCTTTCAGTGGGGGTGAATGTTCTTGGAGTTCCTCACATTCTACTACCATAAATTTGTTGGAAGCCCTGGCAAAGCGAGGTGGCAGAGCAGAATCAACTCCTGAAAAATTCTCAGCCAATATTTTAAAATTGTGCTTCTATTCCCATTCCTTATATTTGTAATCTGAAAATTAATTATTTCACATCTTGCTGAATTAAAGTTGGATATGCTGCTCTTTACCCATGCTATTAACCTGTCTATGTCTTTCTCAAGCCTTCTATCATCCTCTCTACCATTTGCCAAATTCCAACCTTTATGTCATCAGCACATTTCAGTACTGTACTCCCGATGACCAAGTCCAAATCCAGGATAAAAGTAGCCAGAGCATTGACTCTTGGCATTGTAAGAATATAGGTTTGAGATAACTTGACTGAATTTGAAAATTTAACCAAATTTTATCCCAGCATGCCTTGAAAGGCCAAAAGAGACATTTTGAATATAAAACTAAACTTACTAAAAGCTGCAAGCTGCTTTTTCACAGATGAACAAAAGCCACTGGTCTATGAAGAAGATCACACTGGCTCCAAATTGGCAGAGGGCATCGTGCAGAGTTTGCCCTTTCCGCAGCTTCTACTCCATTTCCCTGTTGTCCTGCAGATCTAGAGGCACTGCCACTGCTGCCTCCATTACTATTGCAGTCTTTATGTGGACAATTCACATACTTCTCTGGACCCTGCCCCAGGAGTATGTGTCAACACTCTCTGGTAAATCCAAGAACTCTCCAAAACACTGCCAAGAACATTCCAGATCATTTCCGGACACATTGTCACAGAAGTTGTTCCCAAAAATTACCGTACTTGTAAGGTGCTTGGCACTTTAAACAATGCGGGTCCAGGGTCCATCCTGCAGCTTCACGCTTGTTGTTTGTAGAGTGAACAATGACGAGGCTGCCTGCACATCCACTGGCCAAATTTGGAATTCTGGTGTCACATCAGCCAGTTGGTTTGTGTGACATCAGGATAGCATCCATTCAGTGCCTTCCAGCGCACCCAGGAGAGGCTCCTGTATGTGCTGTTACCCAGTTGTGCAGGAAGCGGCTGGTGGCACAAGGCAGACAGGTAGAGTGGTGCAAGGCCTCCGTAGCGCTGCTACAAGCTGCACTAGGCAAGGCAATTTTCTGCCCTGAATTCCTCATTAAGAATTCTTCAATCTGATTGCTTAAAGAGATATGTAATTGCTTACCCTGTTCATGCAAGTCTAAGATTCCCTGTGGAGGGTGCTGCACTGAAATGGCTTCCTAATCACTGCAAGTTCCAGTGCAAAAGCCAAAGAAAATCTGTTGCAGGTAGGTCTAAGTGAAATAAATGACTCATGCCATTCACGCACCATAACTGCAAAGTTCAGACCAATATGTCATGTTCTAAACAGCATGGCAAAAAATACTGCATTCCTACGTGATCACGAGTGTCATGCTAGGACCCCACCTGCCAAGAATGAGGCACATTAATTTTGTCATAAACATTGATTTTAAACTGTTGCTGGTGCGAGAAAATGACTTGGTAAACAAATCAGCCGTGGCTGGAAAATACATTTGCATATTAACAGACAGTGCTTGGAAGGACAAAGAACCATTCCCTGATACATTCAACCCACAATGGACCTTGATTGCCAGCTATTGTGTGTAAGAGGAGCATTCCAGAGACTGCTCAGATGAGACAATCCAAGACATGGTCAGACCAGTTGGTCACATGCCTAACCTGCTTGGCAACAAGAGTTTTTCTGAATTGTACGAACAGTTTGACCTCAGAAAGACTTTTTGCTCCTGGACTGAGAAGACCTCTCCTGTCTGCTCCCATCTCTTTCTCACAAGTCTCTGAATCTGCTGAAGACATATGAATCCCAAGAGAGAAAAGTCTCCTACAGCGAACAAGTTTTAAGAAGAATATTGGGCCCCACCAAAAAAGCAAGATCTATCTAAAATCAAGGACTCTACAGTGATTTCAAAGATCTGTAACAAAAAAAAACATTCTTCAGAGATTGCCTCAAACTTATTCCACTTTATTTCTTCTGCTCTGTTCTGTCCCTATCTGCATGTGTGTATGGAGTATGCGTACTTGTGTGGGCACTTCATGTATCTATAGGCGTTAACTGAATTAGAGTTTAAGTTTAATAAATTTCAACCTTTCTTCTTTAAACCTAAGAAAGCCTGTTTGTGCTGGTTTCTTTGTCTTGTAATTGGAAAGTGGTGAACAAGGATTCACCAAGGGGCAGCTAAAAACACAGTGTTTAAAAAGATGAACCATGTTATGGTAAGACCAGGTGAAGGCTGAGCGGGAACCCTAGACACCTTTCTCACCTGGTCACAACCAGCCATTGAAGCTTGACTCTACCATAAAGTTTTTAACCATATCTGCTGTACCTGGCAACAATCACATAAAACTGTCCAGGTCATCAAAGGTCAGTTTCCATTATAAATGTGCATATAGAATTTATAATGGAGAAAGTTGATATAAAAGTACAACAAACAAAACTTTGTGGACAGGAGATGCATGCACAAATAGGGGTGTGGGGTTTCCGCTAGGGGTGCAATCGGTAGAATGTGCTGGACAGTGCATCAGTTTGGTCAAGGTGAACTTGTACTGATGCCTCTTCTGCACACTGATTTTTACAATGTTTCCAATTAGGGTAAGATTAGTCGCACCTGAAACTTACACCAGTATGCAAATTGCATGTAAATCAAGGTTGTATCATTTTACTCCTGCCTGCTATCTTTTACTTCCACTGGTCACAGGTCAAATTCAGGCTTCCCTCTATATAGTGGACAGTGAGGGTTTGAACCCTGCTTCTCACTGGCTTCCCCATTTCAAGGTATAGACAGAAATAATGATTTCTGGTGCAATTTTGGTATCATAGCTGTTTCTAAATTGATGAAGAACTGATCCATTGTGTTTTATAGTTTTGCGGGAGGCTGGGGACTGCTTGGACTTAACTCTTTCCTTCATTTCATTATACCTGTTTATTTGGAGGAAGAGGAGGACAAGCAATCTTTAGATGGCAAAAAGATGAGGCATCATTGCAGCAGGAGAGCACTTACTTGCCATTACCATCTGAGATTAATCTATTATCCCCACAGCACATTCCTGGTGCTTGCAGGGGAATATTGCCTTTTCAATGACAGTCGCTCTCCACTCAGCTGTGATGGGTAGCCCATTAGCCAATTAAGGCCCCACTTAGAGGGACGTTTTAGATACTGACGGTATCTTACTGTTGTCAGACTGGCCCCTGCTGAGTCTAGAGGCCACCTTGGAGGTGGCCTCTCGGCAGCAGGCCAGAGGGCCATCAGTGCCTCTTCTCACTGGCCCAATGACTGAGGCACAGGAATAAAAAGGCTGCAGCCTTGGCCCTAACTCTTCCTGTGGAGGGGATAGCCCTCCATACTGATGGCCCTAAAAGCTGTGGGCCTGTCTATTTTAAACATTTAAGCACCTCGATTTTGAGGCACCCTTGTGCTTCCCTATCTGCCTCAGCAGTATCCACCTCTCCCAATGGGACAGCCATCCGTCCAGTACTGCAGGCCCTCCTATTGGGCCTCCTGCCTTGGGAACCCACCGGCCATCTTTGAATGTTCAGCGATTGTGGAGGAGGCATCTTAATTGGCTCCCTCCCATAAGATTGCCCCGTTGGAGCACCTCTGACACATGTGGGGCTGAGCCCTGGAAATAGTCCCGCCCTGCAATTATAAACATAAGGAATAGGAACAGGAGTAGGCCATACAATCCCTTGAGCCTGCTCTGCCATTCAATAAGATTTTGGCTGATCTGATCTTGGCCTCAACTCCACTTTCCCACCTGCACCCCAGAACACTTGACTCCCTCATTGTTCAAGAATCTGTCTATCTCAGCCTTGATTTATATTCAATGATTCAGCCTCTACAGCTGTTCTGGGATAGAGAATTCCAAAGATTCGCTACCCACTGAAAGAAAAATAAATCCTCCACACCTCCATCTTAAATGGGCGACCCCTTATTCTGAAACAATGTCCCTCTTTCTAGATTCCACCATGAGGGGAAATATCAGCTGGGATTTTGCTGGCGTGAGGCAAGTCCCGACATTGGGACCCAATGTGGGTCTCAAGTCAGTGCAGGAGGGCAGTGGGACCGCAACAGCAATCTTTTCAGCTGTACAGAAACTTAGTTAGGCCACACTTGGAATATTGCATGCAGTTCTGGTCGCCACACTACCAGAAGGATGTGGAGGCTTTGGAGAGGGTACAGAAGAGGTTTACCAGGATGTTGCCTGGTTTGGAGGGCATTAGCTATGAAGAGAGGTTGGATAAACTTGGATTGTTTTCATTGGAACGACGGAGGTGGAGGGGCGACATGATAGAGGTTTACAAAGTTATGAGCGGCATGGACAGAGTGGATAGTCAGAAGCTTTTTCCCAGGGTGGAAGAGTCAGTTACTAGGGGACGTAGGTTTAAGGTGCGAGGGGCAAAGTTTAGAGGGGATGTGCGAGGCTAGTTTTTTACACAGAGGATGGTGGAAGCAGGTACGAAAGCGACGTTTAAGAGGCATCTTGACAAATACATGAATAGGATGGGAATAGAGGGATACGGACCCTGGAAGTGCAGAAGGTTTTAGTTTAGGCAGGCATCAAGATTGGTGCAGGCTTGGAGGGCCGAATGGCCTGTTCCTATGCTGTACTGTTCTTTGTTCTTTTGTTTGTTCTTTTTGGTCAGTTAAAGGGTTGCCGCCAGATACGTTGTCTACTTAAGGACACTGGACTGCCTCTCCGAGCTGCCGCCCCAATCCGAGGGCCAGCAACTCTGCAGCCTCAGCAGCTCCACTGATAGAAGTGGTCATTGCTGAGACTGCAAGTGGAAAGAGAGGGTGCCTCCACATTCAGGCATCCTTGCAGGGAATCTGAAAAATGTATTTCTATGTTGGGACCAGGCAGGCCCTGGTGATCAAAGGGAAGATCCCTCCAGCAGAAGCATCAGGGCGATGGAGGCAGCCATTGCCGCTGGGGGCCCCCTCATCGGGGTGTGGAGCCTCCAGCAAAAAGGCCTCCCACCAGGAAGCCACTGCAAGGCTGCCTGCATGCAGCTAGTGGCCTCCCAATGAGATGGTGGACTGTGCTGCTGGCGGCAGAATGCCAGTGGCCTGGGAAAACGGCTGTCAATTGGCTGTTTAATTGTTAAGTTGGACATCCGCCTCCAGTCGGTGGGCAGCTGAGCTGCTGTCATTTTTGCTGTTGGAAAAATGATGCTGGAAGCGGGACAGCATTAGGGAACCATTCTGAAGCCATTCAACACCATTTTCCCAGCCCGTTTCCAGAGCACTGACAAAATTCAGTCATCCTCTCAGTGTCTTTCCCTTCAGAATTTTATGTTTCAATAAGATCACTTCTTTTTCTTCTGAACTGCAATGGGTATAGGCCCAAGCTGTGCAACGTTTCCTCATAAGACTACCCCTTTATCCCAGGAATCAACCTAGTGAACTTTCTCTGAACTGCCTCCAATACAAGTATATCCCTTCTTAAGGAAGGACACCAAAACTGTTACTCAGGGTCTGGTCTCACCAATACCCCGTACAGTTGGAGCAAGACTTCCCTATTTCTATACTCCATCCCTCTTGCAATAAAGGCCAATGTTTTATTTGCCTTCCTAATTACTTGCTGTACCTGTATGTTAACTTTTTGTGTTTCATGTACGAAGGCACTCAGATCCCCCTTCGCCACAACATTCTTTTTTTTTAAGAGATACAGCACTGAAACAGGCCCTTCGGCCCACCGAGTCTGTGCCGACCATCAACCACCCATTTATACTAATCCTACACTAATTCCATATTCCTACCACATCCCCACCTACCTATACTAGGGGCAATTTATAATGGCCAATTTACCTATCAACCTGCAAGTCTTTGGCTGTGGGAGGAAACCGGAGCACCCGGAGAAAACCCACGCAGACACAGGGAGAACTTGCAAACTCCACACAGGCAGTACCCAGAATCGAACCTGGGTCGCTGGAGCTGTGAGGCTGCGGTGCTAACCACTGTGCCACTGTGCCACATTTAAATAATGTTTTGTTTTTCTCTTCTTTCTACCAAAGTGGGCAGCCTCGCATTTTCCCACATTATACTCCACCTGCCAAATTTTTGCCTACTCACTTACCTGTCTTTAATCTCTTTGCAGACACTTTTATGTCCTCCTCAAAACTTGCTTTCCCACCTATCTTTGTATCGTCAGCAAATTTGGCTAAAATACACTAAGTCTCTTCATCCAAATCATTAATATAGATTGTAAATAGTTCAGGCCTTATCCCTGTGGCACCCCACAAGTTACATTTTGTCAACTTGAAAATGACCCATTTATCCCCACTCTCTGCTTTCTGTTAGTTAGCAAATCCTTTATTCACGCTAATATATTACCCAACACCATGAACCTTTATCTTGTGCAAATCCAAATACATTACATCTTTATCGACCCTGCCCGTTACATCCTCAAAGAACTCTAATAAATTTGTCAAACACGATTTCCCTTGCATAAAACCATGTTGACCCTACTTCTGATTTACTAAATATCCTGCTACTACTTCCTTAATAATGGATTCCAATATTTTCTCAATGACAGATATTCGGCTAACTGATCTGTAGTTTCCTGCTTTCTGTCTCCCTCCTTTCTTGAGTAGGGGTGTTATATTTGCAGTTTTCCAATCCCAGAATCTAGGGAATTTAGGAAGAGGATAACCAATGTATCCATTATCTCTGCAGCCACTTATTTTGAGACCCTAAGATGCAGACCATGGGGGGCAAGGGACTTGTCAGCCTTTAGTCCCATTATTTTGCCTCATACTTTTGCTCTAGTGATAATTGTTTTATGTTCTTCCCTCCCTTTTGTCCCATGATTTTCTACTATTATTGGGATGCTCACATCTGCACATTCTTGCATCATCCACCATGTGGTCATTTTGGGCTTCAGGCTTAGGTCACGTATTCTCCAACCAGTTCCTTCTCCCTCACTCTTGACTTTGGCAACCTTGGGCCTCCAGCTTTGGGGCACCTGCTCCTCCCAGCACCCTCCTTTGGGTTTCAAGGCTCTGAGTTTGGGCCTTCACCACAATGTACACCGAAAACAAGGTGTTTTCTCATTACGAGTTTGGTAAATCTTTACTCACAGGAATTTATAGAGCATGGCAAACATTAAAAACACATGTATTTTAGTAGATGTTGCATGGAAAATGCATTTTAAATTACCTGTAAAGATTTAAAACATTATGAGATGAATTTTACTAGCCCTCTAGTGTCGAAGGATGTGGCGGGGGGGATGGGGGGCCTAGAAAATTATTTCTGGAGAGGCCTGCCATGACCCCAATACCGAGAAGGCCCCGTCGCGTTTTACCGGCGGCGGCAAGTGATCGGTGCGGCACCCACCCTTCGGCCTTCATTTTAATATTGAAATTAATTTAAAAACATGCAGATAAACTTACCTGGTCCCGACAGTGGTCCCACGCCAATATTCCGTTCACTGGCTGGAATTCCCGTGCCTTCAGATTTCCGCACGGACATCCGAGGCGTAACACTTTTGTGGAGGGGAATCCAGTGAAATTCTCAAGGCGGGAGTGGGGGGGAGCTGCAGTATTATGCTTTTGTCAAAGAGCAATTTACAGCACAGAAGAAGGCCATTCATCCCATCAAGTCAATGCTAGCTCTCCATGGAGCAATCCAGTCAGTCCCATTCTCCCGCTCTATCACTGGAGGCCTGCAAGTTTACTTCCTTCAAGCGTCCATCCAATTTCATTTTGGCATCATTGTCTCTGATTCCTCACATCCCCCCCCCTTCATCTCTTGCCCAAAACCTTCAATCTGTGTCCCCTAGTCCTTGCACCATCAGCTTATGGGAATAGTTTTCTTTGTCTACCTTATCCAAACCTATCATAATCTTGTATGTCTCTATCAAATCTCCCCGCAATCTTCTTTGCTTTCCAGGGAAAACAACTCAAGCTTCTCCAACCGAATGATGATGATGGATTCTCCTATTGCTTCAACGGATGAGTGTTCAGCAAGGAGTCTGATTGTTCACCATTTAGGTTGGTGTCATCACATATACGATGCTAAACCAATTCTTATTTGCATATCTGACTGCAAGTATTGCATATGAAGTCACTGTTGGAGGGATGGTGAAGGCACTGGCTTTGCGGTGTGCTCGCTTGTCCTGTTCTCCATAAATGTTGAGATTGCTTGATAACAGACCTCTGTATTTGGATCTGCCAATGTTTTTTTTTCCCATGTAGTGGGGTCCAATTTATAGGCTCTGAGATTGGCCTTCAGAATGACTTTGTATCAAGATGAGACTTCTCTTCAAACTTTGTTTCACTTGATTGTCTAAATGTCTTCTGACATTCCATTAGCTAAGTGTCATCTAACAGTTAGTTGTTCTTTGAATTTGTATTTTGTTTGTTTTGACTGCAGTGACAAGCCAGGAGCAGTGACCTGGCAGGTGCAGGGAGGGCAGGCTGTGTTTAGGGTTCTTTTCCTTTCCCTTCCTCAGATTGTGGAGGTTGTACCTAAAAAGGTCTGTTCTGTTGCTTTCGGATGATATGAGCCCCACATCTGCCCAGATCCACAGAGATCGGCCATCACCCTGAGGCCGCCTGTGTGCAGGATTATGACTGAAGACTGTCAGTAGCATCCTCTTCCTGTGCCCATTGCCACTTCCCCATCGCCACAGGGCTTAGTAGTTTGATATGTTGGCTGGTTTGATTGCTGAACAACCTGCATATTAATTACATTTAAGTGGGTGAGGTTTGTGCAGAGCTGCTTCCATTTTCTTGTCCAAGGCAGCTGATGCTGCACTGGTGCAAAGTGTGCCACAAACAGCGTAGCTGAAAGGATGCAGGTTTAATTTTGAAGTTGTCCTTCTCCTAGATGAGCTGCTAAGAAGTTTGGAGAGCATCAACTGCCCATTCTCTCACCTGCCCTTTCAATATCGTCATCCAGTCCATTGGCATGTCTATGTTCTTCTGCACTGTCAGCTGGCAAAGCCTTTGCTATTTGGCCCACCGGTGCGGGGTTAAAATCAAAGTGTTCCTTCTCCTGCATCGGCTGCCAACCCACCTGCCCGGAGCTATCTTGTTTTGAGGTGCCAGACACTTGCGCTCACACCTCTTCCCACAGGGATTGGCGTGTGAAGCTGAGCAAAAGGAGTTTGATTGAAGAGACCTTTTGGGACATTTGTGGATGAAGAGTACCTCAAATCTTTTCACCATCCCGGTCCTTCCTAACCCTTTTGATCCTCATCTAACCTTGTAGCTAAAATCCCTCATTCCTGAAACCATTCTGGTAAATCTCTTCTAGACCCTCCCAAGAACCCTTACATCCTTTCTAATCGTGATCACCAAAACTGAATACAATATTCTAGTTGTGGCCAAACCAGTGCTTTATAAAGGTTCAGCATAACTTCCTTGCTTTTGTACTCAATGCCTCTATTTATGAAGCCCAAGATCCCATATGCTTTGCTGACCACACACTAAATATGTCCTACCACCTTCAAAGATCTGTGCACATGCACCCCCAGATCCCTCTGTCCCTGCACACTGTTTAGGACTGTGCCATTGGGTTTATATTTCCTCTCTCTATTCCTTCCGCCAAAATGCATCACCTCACACTTAATTGTATTAAATTCCTTTTGCCACTTGTCTGCCCTTTTTGCTAGTCTACTATGTCCTGTTGCAATTGATTTGTATCATCCTCACTGTTTTCCACTCCTCCAAGTTTGGTATCTGCAAATTTTGAAATGTTACTCTCTATTCCAATATCCAAGTCATTTATAACTATTAAAAAAAACAGTGGTCCTAGCACTGACCGTTGGGGAACATCAGAGTCTACCACCCTCCAGTCTGAAAAATAACCATTTACCAAGACTTGCTGTTTTCTGTCCTTAAGCTATTTTTTTTAACAAAGCTGACACTGACTCTCCTATTCCATGAGCCTTAATTTGGTTAACCAGCCTTTTATGTACTTTGTCAAATGCTTTCTTAAAATTTAAATAGACAACATCCATTGCATTCCCTTCATCAACCTTCTCTGTTACTTCATCAAAAAAATTCAATTAGATTAGGTATGATCTACCTTTCACAAATTGCGCTGTTTCCTTAATAGCTCAAACCTCTCCAAGTGCCTGTTGATTTTTTCCCTGCGGCGCAGTGGTTAGCACCGCAGCCTCACAGCTCCAGCAACCCGGGTTCAATTCTGGGTATTGCCTGTGTGGAGTTTGCAAGCTCTCCCTGTGTCTGCGTGGGTTTTCTCCGGGTGCTCCGGTTTCCTCCCACAGCCAAAAGACTTGCAGGTTGGTAGGTAAATTGGCCATTATAAATTGCCCCTAGTGTAGGTAGGTGGTAGGGGAATATAGGGACAGGTGAGGATGTGGTAGGAATATGGGATTAGTGTAGGATTAGTATAAATGGGTGGTTAATGGTCGGCACAGACTCGGTGGGCCGAAGGGCCTGTTTCAGTGCTGTATCTCTAAATCTAAATCTAAATTACACACCACTAATCTTAAACTGACTGGCCTGTAGTTGCTAGGACTATCTTACACCCTTTCTTGAATAATGCCACTCTCTAATCCTCTGGCACCTCCCCTATCTAAGGAAGATTATGGTAAGCCCTTCCGCTATCACCACCCGCACTTCCTTTAGCAACCTGGGCCGGATTTGTACATTCAGGCGGTAGCCCTGCCCACTGACCAAAAAGTAGTGGGAGAACCTGCCTCCACCAAGCCTGGAAGCCATACTGCTATTTTGCATGGCCAAAGCCCTCAATTGGCCGTGGTTGGGATTTTGTCCCTCTGACACAGGAAGTCCCACTTCCAAGAGCTGCCGGACAATCAGAGGGCCGACAGCGCTTCAGTTCCATCAGTACCACTGGGAGCAGTGGCCACTGCTGGGAGTGCACCCAGCAAGAAGAGGATAATGAACGTTGCTCTTCAGAAAGGTAAGTGGGGTTTGGGCCTCTCTGGGGACTATCAGTTGGGCCCCAGCCAGGAGGTTGGGGGTCAGACTGTAGGGTGGGAGGTAGTTTTGTGGGGAGGGGGGGGGGGTTGGCCTATCCTGCTGGGGGTGCCTCCATGAGGCACAGGTTTCCTGATGAGGAGGGCTCCCCACCAGCCTGTAAGGAGGCCACCAGGTATTACTGGGTGGCCTCCTCAGATACTGACGTGCTTGTCCAGCGTGTTTTACCAGTGGTGGCTGGAGGAGGCCCTTAAGTGGCCAATTAATGGGCCACTTAAGGGCTTCAATTGTCCTGGGATGGGTAGGCCATTTGCCACCTCCCCCACCACTGGTAACATAGTAGTGAAGGTGGATAGGCAACGGGAATGGCACCCTCCCTGCATCTCACTTGATTTTACACTCCTGCCACCAAGCCCACTCCTAGGAGGCGTAAGCTTTCAGCCCTTGGATGCAAGTCATCCAGACTGTGACTTATCCACTCTAAGCAGAGCCAGGATTTCCAATATATCCTTCCTCTCAATTTTCACCTCATCCATTACATTTACCATCTCCACTTGTACTGATATTTTGTCAACATCCTCTGCCTTAGTAAACAACCATACAAAATACTCATTAAGTATTCTCGCCTTGCCTTGCGCCTCTAAGCATATATTACCTCTTTATCACTAATAGGCCCAACTTGCCTCTCACTACCCGCTTACTATTTACATGCCAGTAGAAGATCTTTGGGTTTCCTTTTATGTTAACTGCCATTTTATTCTCATAGGGAAGGGCATTTGAATCTCATCTTGAGTAGACCAATGCCTTGCTCAATAATAGCTCGCATTGTCCCGTGGTAGGTGTTGTATCTTTTCTCTGCATGAGTGTGTGGGTTCCTCACAGGTGTGATTAGCCATGTCTTCAATGGGTAGCCCTTGTCTCCAAGGATCCATCCCTGAAGTAGGGAGGGAAGCCGGAAAAGTTCTGGCACCTGGCACTGCCTCAAAATGTAAGCATCGTGACAACTTCCCGGGAAGCGTGCACAGACCTGCAGGATCCATTTACAGTTGTTGCAGACCAGTTGTACATTGAGAGAGTAGAATCCCTTCTTGTTGATGAAGGCTGCTGGCTGGTGTTCTTGATGGTCACATATATGCAGTCGATGACCCCCGCACCAGGGGAGAATCTAGCAATGGGTCTGAACCCGATGACCCTCTCAGCTTGAGAGTTGGGATCCATGCAGAAGCACACATAGTCTCCGTCAGTCCTGAACAGAGCATTGGTGAACTCCTTGATGCACCGATGAGCTGCTGACTGTGAGATTCCACACATGTCCGCTGTGGAGCCCTGGAATGATCCAATGGCTTTGAAGTTCAGTGCCACGGTGACCTTCAGGGTCACCGGCACTGGATTCCCGCCAAGTCCCTTGGGGCACTGCTCATCCACAGCTTGTGATGGCCTCCCTGGGGAGGCAGAATCCTCGTTGGCACTGCCTCTCAGACATCTGCGGGTAGTTGAGCCTCAATCTGTAGACCCTCTCTGGAGAGTACCTCTCCGCAAGGTGCAGCTCCCTCTCACTCTCTCCTCTGCGCCCTTCTCCAGTATTTGGATACTGATGCTGACCCTCCAATGGGCTTACAGGTCATTGCAATGCCATTGCAGATACCTGGCCCTGCCTCCCTCTTTGCTGCATCTTGTCTTCAGTGACTTCCCCAAAGCCTGGATGAATAAGGCCCATGATAAGCGGCCGCTCCTTGAAAGCCAGTCCTTCCCTGACAGCAACCCCCTCTTGTTGCCCCCACTTGTAAGCTTTGCCCAGGTGTCACTTGCCCATTGCGCCCTTTGTTATGGCCCCACCCATAGGTCAACCAACCTTCCCCTCACTTCCAACGCAATGCGCCCAGCCCTCCCGTCATGACCCTACCAGACCCTTGATGGTTGTCCTTCTGATGGCCTCCCCTAGCAGGCAGCCATGATCTTCCACCTCTATGTCATCTCCTTAAAGGAGGTGTGCATCTGAAGCTCCATGAGACCTGTGCGCCATTTATAAAATTCAATCTGGACCAAAATATTGCTTTCAATTGGCCTCGAAAGTATCCGTCCTCCATGTTTGCAGCCATGGACAAATCAGGATGGGATGTCACAATGTCGGACTTCTTGTCCTACGTATCCCATCCCAATTTTATGTCCTCCCCACTCTTCCATTCCCGTCCATTTCATTCCCTTAAAATTCAGCCCTTTGTATCCTTGCATATTAAGTGCACAATCTTCACCATTCTTAAGCCACATTTTCATTATTGCCACTACATCATATTCCCACATGACTATTTGTGCTTGTAGCTCACCAACCTTATTCACCACACTTTGTGTGTTTACATACATGCATTGTAAACCTGGCTTTATATTTCTAGAAGTCCTTCTTAGTCTGCTCTTATCTAATATGGTACAACTCTCTTCTCTAGTACTATCCAAAAGTCTAATTTTGTGCACCTAATTCCTTTTTTCTACTTCTATATGCTGGTGCCCATCCCCCTGCAAATTTAGTTTAAACCCTCCCCAATCACACTAATGGACCTCACCATGAAAACCTTGGTCCAGTCCTATTGAGGTGCAACTCGTTCCTTTTGAACAGATGCCTCCTGCCCCAGAACTGGTCCAAAGGCCCAAGAATTTGAAGACCTCTCATCTGTACCATGCCTGAAGCCACGCATTGATCCTCCCTATCTTCCTATTTCTGTTCTCGTTTCTGTGTGGCACTGGGAGTAGTCCAGAGATTACTACCTTTGAGGTCCTACTTTTTAACTTTCTTTCTAGCTCCTGAAAATCTGACCGTAGGATCTCAATATCTGCCCTCTCTATGGCATTGGTTCTGACGTATACCACAACTTCTGACTCACTCCCTCCCCCCACAGAATATTCTGCACCCTCTCATGTATTACCTTTTTGAGCCTGCCTCCTCTTCCTTGTGGGTTTTCCTGCCAGGAAGGCCACAACGGCTGGTTAAAATAAGAGTTGGGATCTGACGACATAATTGGAGCCAACTTTTCTAAAGAAGGTCCTTGTCAGCTTTCGTGGGTGTCCCTCTCCACTACTTAAAAGAGTAGGTTAAGGTTGAAACCTACAGGAAGACAGTGGAACCTCAAGGGATAAGTCTCACAGGCAACTTTAACTACCCATGCTGCCAGATCTCCTGAATATTTCCAGCATATCTCATTTTATTTCAGATATCCAGCATTTGCTGTACTTTTCTCTTGTAACTTTAACTAGCTCTGGTTTCTGCAGTGCTAAATTATTCTTATTTTTGCTGAAACTTTCTTTGCATAAATACACTGTTTTTTAGTTTTTAGAGATACAGCACTGAAACAGGCCCTTCGGCCCACCAAGTCTGTGCCAACCATCAACCACCCATTTATACTAATCCTACACTAATCCCATATTCCTACCACATCCCCACCTGTCCCTATATATTTCCCTACCACCTACCTATACTAGGGGCAATTTTTTTTTTATAATGGCCAATTAACCTATCAACCTGCAAGTCTTTGGCTGTGGGAGGAAACCGGAGCACCCGAAGGAAACCCACGCAGACACAGGGAGAACTTGCAAACTCCACACAGGCAGTACCCAGATTCGAACCCAGGTCCCTGGAGCTGTGAGGCTGCGGTGCTAACCACTGCGCCACTGTGCCGCCCACTGATATCATTACATAGTCTTCCAGAGTATTTACAACACAATGTTCATGTTTCGCAAAAGCTTTCTCCCACCCTTCTTCGTCTAATCCCATTAACATATCCTTTTATTACTTTCCTCCTCATGTATTTATCAAGATTACCCTGAAATGCATCTAATGATAGTCACCTCAACTATTGCTTGTGGTAGCAAATTCTATATCCTAACCACTCTCCAGGTAAAGAATTTTCTCTGGAATTGCCTATTGGATTTATTATTTATGGCCCTTAGTTCTGATCTTTGCTGCAAGTGGAAACACCTTTGCTACATCTACCCTATCAAATCCTTTCATAATCTTAAATGATCTCTATCAGGTCACCCCTCAGCCTTCTCCTATCTAGAGAAAAGAACCCCAGTCTGTACAATCGTTCCTGAGATGTATAATCTCTCAGTTGTGGTTTCATCCTTATGAAACTTTTTTGTACCTTCTCCAGTATCTCTATATCCTTATTATAATATGAGCACCTGAGCTGTTCACACACAATACTCCAAGTGTGGTCTAACCAAGGCTCCATACATCACTTCTCTGCTTTTCAATTCTATCCGTCTAGAAATGAAGCCCAATGCATTGATTGCTTTTTTGTCTGACCGGCTTATTAAACTGCATCACAACTTTTCATCTTTTGTGTAAATTTAAACCCCCCAGATCCCTTTGCTCCTCTACCCCATTTAGATACTTATTTTCCAAGGAGTACATGCCCTTATTTTTCTTCCTACCAAAAAGTACCACCTCCCACTTTCCTATATCAAAGTTCATTTTCAATTATGTTCCCATTCTGCAAGTTTTTTAATGACTTCTTGTATTTTGTTGCACTATTCCATATTAACTCCTCAGTATTAATTACATCCCCTCATTTGGTGTCATCCACAAACTTTGAAATTGTCCTCTGATTCCTGAGTCCAAATTGTTTATGTAAATGCTGCACAACAGTGTTCCCAAAACTTATTCTTGTGGAACACCATATTGCACCTTTTGCCAATTTAACTATCATTATTACTTACTGTCAGCTTTCTGTTTTGCAACCAGCTTCCTTTCCATTCTGTTGCTTGTCCCCTGACTCCACATGTTCTGACCTTGGTCACGAGTCTACTGTGTGGTACATCATGAAAGGCGTTATGAAAATCCAAATATATTACTTCCACTACATTACCCTTGGCTACCCTTTCTGTTACTTCTTCAAAGAATTCAATACATTTGGTCAATCATGACCTATTCTTTTGAAATACTTGCTGACTGCTCTTTATTATATTTTCAGTTTCTAGATATTTTTCAATTGCACATTTGACTAAGGATTCCATTAATTTTCCTACTACCAACATGAATATAATGGTCTGCAGTTCCCAAAACTTGTTCTAGCTTTCTTTTATATGGGAACCATGTTAGCTGTCCGTCAGTCTTCTGACACTATTCCCTTTTCTAATGAATTTTACATACATGAAATAGTGCTTCTGCTATCTCTTCCCTAACTTCTTTTAAAATGCATGGATGCAATCCATATGTACAAGAGGTTTTATGACATTTAAAAGTTTCTTAAATTTTTAAAAGCCATTTCATTTAGAAATAAGTTTTTCTGGTACTGATGTTAGTTTATCCAGCTTTGAAGCACTTAGTTTGAAAATGTTACCACTAAAACTGTTTGTAAATTTTGTGCCTGCTATCTTTATGTAATAAAACATGTTTTTCTCATTATCTCATTATCTGCTTCCCATGGCAAAGTGACATCTCCAAATTTGCAGATGACACAAAACTGCGTGGGAGGGTAAGTTGTGAGGAGGATGCAGAGAGGCTTCGGGGTGATTTGGACAAGTTGAGTGAGTGGACAAATGCATGGCAGATGCAGTATAATGTGGATAAATGTGAGGTTATCCACTTTGGTAGCAAAAACAGGAAGGTAGTTTATTATCTGAATGGCTATAAACTGAGAGAGGGCAATATGCAGCAAGACCTGGGTGTTCCCGTACACCAGTTGCTGAAGGTAAGCATGCAGGTGTAACAGGCGGTAAAAAAGGCAAACGGTATGTTGGCCTTCATAGCGACAGGATTTGAGTACAGGTGCAGGTATGTCTTGCTGCAATTATACAGGGCCTTGGTGAGGCCACACAAAGAACAAAGAACAGTACAGCCCAGGAACAGGCCATTCGGCCCTCCAAGCCTGCGCTGATCTTGTTGCCTGCCGAAACTAACACCTTCTGCACTTTCGGGGCCCGTATCCCTCTATTCCCTTCCTATTCATATATTTGTCAAGATGTCTCTTAAACGTCGCTATCGTATCCGCTTCCACCACCTCCCCTGGCAGCAAGTTCCAGGCACTCACCACCCTCTGTGTAAAAAACTTGCCTCGCACATCCCCTCTAAACTTTGCCCCTCGCACCTTAAACCTATGTCCCCTAGTAACTGACTCTTCCACCCTGGGAAAAAGCTTCTGACTATCCACTCTGTCCATGCTGCTCATAACTTTGTAAACCTCTATCATGTCGCCCCTCCACCTCCGTCGTTCCAGTGAAAACAATCCGAGTTTTTCCAACCTCTCCTCATAGCTAATGCCCTCCAGACCAGGCAACATCCTGGTAAACCTCTTCTGTACCCTCTCCAAAGCCTCCACATCCTTCTGGTAGTGTGGCGACCAGAATTGCACGCAATATTCTAAGTATGGCCTAACTAAGGTTCTGTACAGCTGCAACATGACTTGTCAATTTTTATACTCTATGCCCCGACCGATGAAGGCAAGCATGCAATATGCCTTCTTGACTACCTTATCCACCTGCATTGCCACTTTCAGTGACCTGTGGACCTGTACGCCCAGATCTCTCTGCCTGTCAATACTCCTAAGGGTTCTGCCATTTACTGTATACCTCCCACCTGCATTAGACCTTCCAAAATGCATTTGCACATTTGTCCGGATTAAACTCCATCTGCCATTTCTCCGCCCAAGTCTCCAACCAATCTATATTCTGCTGTATCCTCTGACAATCCTCATCATTATCACACCTGGAATATTGTGTGCAGTTTTGGTCTCCTTATATGAGGAAGGATGTTCTTGCTATAGAGGGAGTGCAGCGAAGATTTACCAGACTGATTCCTGGGATGGTGATACTGATGCATGAGGAGAGATTGAGTTGGTTCGGATTATATTCGCTGGAGTTCTGAAGAGTGAGGGGGGGATCTCATAGAAACCTATAAAATTCTGACAGGACTTGACAGGGTAGATGCAGGAAGGATGTTCCCGATGGTGGGGGAGTCCACTTTCAGGACTGAGATGAGGAGAAATTTCTTCACCCAGAGAGTGGTGAGCCTGTGGAATTCACTACCACAGAAAGCAGTTGAGGCCAAAACATTGTATGTTTTCAAGAAGGAGTTAGATTTAGCTTTTGGGTCTAAAGGGATCAAAGGGTACGGGGTGAAATCGGGAACAGGTTACTGAGTTGGATGATCAGCCATGACCATAATGAATAGCGGAGATGGCTTGAAGGGCCGAATGGCCTACTCCTTCTCCTATTTTCTATGTTTCTGTGACTGAGCCATTTCTTTCTATGGCACTGAGACTTTTTTCCCTCCTCAAATAATTGCATAAATGTGCTTTGGGGTCTTGCACTGGATGTCATTCTTTATCTGTGACCAAGTTTGATGGATACAATAGTAGCCCATTGCCTAAGGCAGAGGTAAATATGGATACTCCTGAAGATAACAAGATGAGATAAATGTAACTATTTATTTCTTAATGTTGTTCGATAGAATGGGACCAATGAGCTGAACAGGTTGACCAGTTGCTTGAGGGACAGTTTTGTTCTGATTTCATTCGATTACAAAGAGACTTATGGTAATTTATTTATCTGCCTTTGTTCAGTTCCTCTTATCGCATCTTTCTTCCATACCTTGTGATCTAATGCTTTTGCAATATTTGTCCAATAAGAGCTGAAAACATTGCAAATAAATTGTAGATAAGTTTTCATCTGAAAGAGCTGCATCGGCATATGTTGGATGTTTTGATTGTAACCCTTTATCAGAATACCATGACTGTTATCAATGGTATTTTGAGTACACATATGGGAATGCATATAAAAGTCAATGGAAAAGACAATTGAGGGGAGTAAAATGGATACCCATTTCGCTATTGCCTATTTTTCACTTTTAAATTACCCCCCTTTGGTCTTTCATCCACGAATCGAAATGGGCGGACTATGAATATTAAAATTATCATGAGGTGAAGTTAGTAACTTTATTGACTGAATGGATGGTAGTATGACAGAAGTGTTCACAAAACAACACAATATCTACATATCTACAGTGACATCTAAATGTCAAAAATAATGAAAAGATGGAAACATACCATTTAATAATGGATTAATATGTTTATGCTAATTATCAAAGAATTCTATAAAATATTTCATGCAATAACTCAAAACCATTGTAACTAAATTTAAAACAGCAAACTATTCTTTGGTAAGAACAGGAAATATTGGAAACACTCAACAGGTCTGGAGCATCTGTGGAGAAAGCAACAGAGTTAACGTTTCAGGTCTGTGACTTTTCATCAGAAATAATGATTGTAGCTCCGGTGGTGTGGGAGGGTCAGTGATTGTAGGAAGCCTCGTTGGGGCCCCCCCCACCCCCCAGTCTAGCCACTGGCAAGCAACCACCAGGCAGCCGCTCGGCTTGGCCCTCAGTGGGGACTCACTGCCTGGTGGGTTGCCTCTGCCGGTGATAACCGGCCTCTGGGAAGTTCACCTGGAGGCGGGAACGCGTCAACCCATTAACCTGATCTGTGAAATCCTCGTGATTCTGCCTTCAAGCCCGCCTCCTGGGAGTAGTCTAGGCCTTAAAGGCAGTGGAGGCAATGGAAGTTCAAAAAGAAAAGTTTATGGGAGCAAGATTTTTTATCTTGTCAAAAGATGTAAATTGGTAGGCTTCATCTTTATTTAATGAAATCATGCCCAGTGAATGTGTTTGTACCATAAGAGGTGGCAGCAGCACTCCAAGCATCTGCACAACTGCAGTCTCCCATGAAGGGAGCTGGTAACAGGGTGACACCGTGCTACCAAGCTCGTGAGGTAGAAAGAGGGAGAACATGCATGGGTATAAAGGATTGTGAGGCAGAGGTACAAGGAGGGTGCTGGTTTAACTCTGAGGCTTAGCTTTTTATTCAAAGTCAAATGGAGCAGTTATATAGTGAGAGGTGAAGGGATTCTTGCTCTGTGGTAGGAAACATGTGTTTGTGGCCCAGGAGAGGGCCCAGTTGAATTCTTTCAGCAGCTGTCAAGGGAACCTCAAGTTAGTTCCCTACACTTGCCTCCAAATAAGGCATATCACAAAAGGGAGTGGGGGAGGGGGGGGGGGCAGTGGCACATTAATGAACTTGACCTCCATCTCTAAGTTTAAAACACCAAACAACACTCAGTAACACGTCCTGAAGTAGCAAAACCATATTTTATTTGTTATGACCGGTTGAGAAAGAGGTCTAGGGGTTCCTTTCAGCTTTCACCTGGTCTTACTGTAACAGGGTTTAATTTTCAACACGCTGTGTTTTAGCTCCCCCTTGGTGAATCCTTGTTCACTTTTCCAATTATAAAACAAAGAAACCAGCACAAACAGGTTTTCTTAGGTTTAAAGAAGAAAGGTTGAAATTTATTGAACTTAAACTTAAGCTCTAATTCGGTTAACGCCTACGGATAGACGACGCGCCCACGCTTGCATGCATATGCCATACACACATGCAGATAGAGACAGAACAGAGCAGAAGAAAAATAAAGTGGAAAAGTTTGAGACAATCTCTGAAGAGGGTTTTTGTTACAGATCTTCGAGCTCGAGTTCTTGATTGTAGGTAGATCTTGCTTTTCGTTGGGGCCCAGTATTCTTCTTAAACCTTGTTCACTACAGGAGCCTTTTATCTCTTGGGGTTCATGTGTCTCCAGTGGATTTGAAATTCTGTGAGAAAAAGATGGGAGCAAACAGGAGAGTCTGTGGCGAGTCAGCCAGGAGAGATCTTTTCAGTTCAGGAGCAAACAGACATTCTCAGTTCAAACTCTCTGTGGCTAGTTCAAAAAACCCTGCACAGCCAGTAAATCATGTGACCAGCTGGTCCAACCAGTCCTGGCCCCTGTGGATTGCATCACCCCAGCAGGCCCTGGAATGTGCTTCCCCACCCCCTCACTGTCCGGTGATCAGCATCCATTGCAGGTTGAATGTGTCAGGGAATGGTCCTTTGTCTACACAAGCACCGTCTGTTAGTATGTAAGTTTCTTTTCCAGCCATGACTGATCTGTTCAACAAGTCATTTCCTTGCTCCAGCAACAGTTCAAAATCAATGTTCATATGATAAAACCAATGTGCCTCATTCTTGGCAGGTGGGGGCCTGCATGACATATTCAAAAAGTCAAAAATAAAGACCTTTTATGGCAATACCTATTTGTACCTTAAGAAAGAAAGACTTCTATTTATATAATGCCTTTCACAACCTGAGCTTATCCTAAAGCATTTTATAGCCAATGAAGTACTTTTGTAGTGTAGTCACTGTTGTCGTGTAGGAAATGTACCAACCAATTTGCACATAGCAAGGTCCCGCAAACATCAATGAGAGCATGCCCAGATAATCTGCTCTTTATGAATGTTGATTGAGGGATAAATATCGGCTAGGATACTGGGGAGATCTCCTGCTGTTCTTTGAAATGGTGTAATGGGATATTTAATGTCCACCTGAGAGGGTAGATGGGGCCTTGGTTTCACATCTCATCTGAAAGATGGCACCTCTGATCGTGCAGAACTCATCCCGTAGAGTACCGTTGTGTCAGCCTAGATTGCGTGCTCAAGTCTCTGGAGTGGGTCACAACCTTCCGATTCAGAGGTGACTATGCTACCACTAGCCATGATTGACATCTAACAGATGTATCCTAAACAGGAGTAGTGCCAACTTTTTATGGGGGGGATGTTTTTTCCCCCTAAACTGGACTCAGCTCGATTAGGGGAATTTTGTGTGCAATGTTCTCTGATGTTCCTTGTCATGACATTCGTATTGCTGCAGCCTCTTCAGGTGCAGTCGGGAGCAGAGACCAAAGAAACCATAGAGGGAGTTGGGGTGTAGTGTTATTCAAGACCAGAATGGGAGGAAAAGATTAGCACCCTTTTTTGCTCTGGTTTACAAACATTTATTAGGCACTGTTGTGAAGTAATGTGGAGTGGAGAAGAATCATCTCATATCTTTTTAACATCCTACAATAAAATGGCATAACTGGTCGCAAATCAGAGTAAACAGTTGGGGGCCAAGAAAGTGCCAAACTCGTACCATATATTTAATTTTGTTACTATGAAAATTAACATTACAACTCATTCAATTACCAGTCATGTACATTAGGCACATCATGTTTAAGAACCTGTAATTGGGAAAGCTTTTTAATTTTTAATATGATGAATACAGATGTCATAAAAACGTATTAAAAGGAACAGAAAATACTGTTCAGGTCTCAGTGAGAATATTTTTTCAAAAAAAGCAATGAAAAAATTGCAATAGAACAGCAGAAAAATAATTATATTTCCTGATGCACTTGAAAATCTACTTGTAATTTGAAGTGAGCCTCTGAACTACTGCAGTTGCAGAAATCTTGCATATGAGGTGCTGTAACTTGGGGGCACGGCCAGTTTTATGGGCAGAGACGAATTTGGGCAACGTGATCAATCAATGTCTTTGAAAGATTGAGGCGATTTGTGTGTTATTTCAGTACATAGCTCGCTTATACCTTTCGCAATCTTTTATTTGCAAATGTCTCTGGGCACAAATACAGAGGAAATTAAGGCCAGAAAGATCAAGTTAATTACTTAAGTCACATAGAACATATCAGACACAAAAGATAAATTTTTGAAGGTATAATTCAAGGGTATGTTAAGTAAGAATTTGGAGCTGTGGTTGCAAACTGTACCATTGGGAGTCACTCTAGTTCCATAATCTGTAAATTTAGTTTCTCATGCATTAGAGATGATGCAGGCTTTTAGAGGCTAAAAAATATTCTCTGTAATTGTGAACATTTACTGTTCTAATTATTGAGAAAACAATTCAAAATCAAATGATACTCACTGAATGCAGCCACTTGCCTGCTTTATCCTATCAATCTGTTAAAATAAATGTTCAAAGGATTGTGTATTTTATCAAAGTTTATAGAGTAACTGCAGGCTGGCAGTGCTGCAGGATTCATATAACATCTGTAAGCTTCAAACTAAGGAAAGGTCATCATAAGGTGTTTGTTCCAGTTGTACATCTTTATTATTGCATGTTTGTGATTGCGTTGCTGAAATTCAAGAAAACCTGCCTAATTCAAGTTCATTTGTGTTGCTGCAAAACCAGAGCCACTTAATGCAATCATCGTGACAGACTGGAACAAAAGCAGCTGCAGTAGCTATGACTTTCTAATTATGAATACACCCTGTGTATAAAATGATCAAGAGGAATGGGTGACATATGCCTTTTCATCTCTAGGACATGTGTTTGAATCCAGGCTACACTCCAATCCTTGTGGATGGTGTGCTCTTAGGCTTCTATAGGTGTGTGAACCATTTATTTTAAAGAGGAAGGCCAATTTAATCCATATGGTCAGAACTGGACCGTAATCTACTAATTATCTAGTTACAGTTAAAAGAAAAATAGCTCAAGACAAACTGGTTTAATTGTTGGTTTATTGTTTATCCTAATTGCCAGAAGGTTAGCCAATTGTATCAAGTTTTTGTCAGATGATGTGAAGATATTGGGTTGAATTTTATGTGCCCGCCGCAGCAGCAGGCAGAAAAAACAGCAGCACGCACATGCGGATCGCTTGTCGTGGAGCCACCGCAATCTTCTGTGCGGCAGCTCATTTAAATAGCCGGGGGGTGGGGGGGGGGGGGTGGGGGCGGGCTTTCCCCCGATCACATGGAGAGGGCAGGCTGTCCATCCCCGGCAATGGCTTCAGCTGCCTGAGCGCAGGCGCTAATGCCATTTTTAAAGGGCTGTCAGTCCTACTGGGAAATTTAAATATTTCAAGGTGAAGTGAATAAAAATAAATAAATACAAATACAATTAAATTAATTATTTGCCCTTTCCCCTGGCAAAACACTTGCCTTTACCATCTGACCTTCCCCCCACCACCCCCCCCCCCACCAAACTGCACAAACTTTCAACTCCAACCCTTCCCACATTCCCTACACCCATGGTGTTCGTTTGACCCCCGCCCCACAGCACTGATAAACCTACCTCCTTCCCCCTCCTCACCTGTGTGGTGCCTCAATTCCCTGGACGGGGACCCAAAGGCGCAGGAGTGCTGGCCACTGGGCCGAAGATCGCAGTGGGACATCAGGCATTAAGGTGAGTTTCATTAATTCATTCATTTTAATTTATTTCAATATTCAAATTGTGTTCCTGTCGCCAAGTGGCGGGGGGAGGGGGGGGCAAGGGGGGGGTGGGCACCATGAGGCCTCGCCGCCGCCGGTAATATCGGTCTGGGCCCTCCTGGCATTGGGGTGCAATGCAGCCCTCTCCTGGAGGAATCTTCAGACCACCACCCCTACCACGGAACCCGATGCTTGGAGGAGAACAAAATCCAGCCCATTAACATATTATCTACAGTGTGTTTCTATGAAATACAATTGTGAATCAGGATAGCATAGGAGGATTTCTGCACTGCACCCAAGCCAGGTCATACCTGACCTAGAAGATGTGATGCTGCTGACTGCAAAGTAGAAATAACTGTTCCGCTGTCAAATCTTCATCTTGATTACAATAATTAATCTTTACGTATAGGCTTTGATCTATCACAAATTTACAGTCCTTAAAACTGCACTATTAATGTCTTTATTTCTTCTACTTTTAAAATAGGCCAGCACTGCTGAAGAATTTTATTGTATGGGGATGTGACAGTGCTAGATTATATAGGAAAAATAATACTACAAATAATCAGACAGTAACAGAAGCAGTGTCTGTAGATGGAGTTGTTGTTCTTCTGGAAGGTCTTTCTCATATTATTTACACACAGCGTACTATCAACTAAATCAGTAACATTTGTGACTGGCATCTGCCAATGCTAGCAGCGGCTCATTTAAAAATACAGATTTAAATGTAAATTATTTTTAAAGAAATAACATTGATTATATTCTATATGGATGGCTGCATCAACTAAAGCATAGCATTGACATATTATTCATACCAAATTCTATTTGGGAATGGAGGATTCTGAAGAAGTCTGTTAAGTTGCTATTAATTTGCATGATCATGAAATTTAGTATGAAATACACATTATTGGATCATACCAGATGGAAAGTCTAACTTTCATACACAATTATAAAATACCACTTATACAATAAATCCTGAAAACCTTCACCACAATATAGATCTGGGAAAAAATGAAAATTGAATAAATTCGAGGAGCATGCAATGTATTGCCACAAGTTACACTTATTATTGTACTTCACTTACTTTATTTTTGCAGATATGAAATTACAAGTTAACAGATAAAATTGGTACCTAATTTGCAGCAAATTTTAAAATTACATGACACCCCTTTTTCTGCATTTTACTATCTGTCAATGCCATCTTTCTGTAGGCAATATCGTCACATATAAATTATTTACCGACAATGATTGAAAATTACAAAAATGTTCCTTTCGTAACTCTCAAGAAGTTAAATTGCCAATTGCCTACAACTTTTATGCAAATAGATCCACTAACATTGAGGAAATCCCAAATCATCTTTCTGAAATGTGCTTATCTCAGTTGGAAACACTTGCCCCCTTTACCAGAAATGAAAAATTACACCTTTAATTTGAATGAAAAATTTACTCAGCCCCTGATGAAACTTAGACTTCAGAGGTCGAGATTTCAAAAGAAAAGTCCTTTTGGCGCACAATATATTGGAAAGACTGCCAAGGGCTTGATGTTTGGAGAAGTATGCATCCAACTTGTGTGGCAACTTTTGTACAGGGCCACACTATAGTCTACAGTCTGCACTCTACACTCTACAGTCTACCATGGAGCATATGACAAGCTACACAGATGCTGTAACTGGGCCCTCACTCCAGAAATTTGTGTCACCACCTTTTGCAGCTTTGATAGAAGCTCGAGTGGTCGCCATCCAAACTCTGGGCTTCAATTTACTGTACATTCCACTCTGGAGGGAGCGAACCTGAGGATAAACAGTGTGAGAGGCCAACAGATAAAACTGGTGGCTAAGAGTCAGCAAGAGTGGAGACAGTGAGACTGAGTGGAAACAGTGTAAGACACCAGCAAGTAAAACCCAAGGAAGAGAGTCAGCATGAGTGGAGACAGCGAGCTTGAGGGGAAACAGTGCAAGAGACCATCAGGTAAAAGTAGCAGCAGAGTCAGTCAGAGCTGAGAGAGTGAGCCTGAAAGGAAATGATGCTAGAGACCAACAAGTAACAAGCAATTAGGGGTGGACAACAAATACTGGCTCACATCCCATGAGTGAATAAAAAGAAAGCAGCTGCAGCGAGTCAGCAAGAGCGGAGAGAGCGAGTCTGAGGTATCTCAGTCTTTCAGAGGTCAGTTTTGAAGAAAGAATTGCAGAGCCTGGAGGTAAGGGAGCACGAAACTGAGGGAATTCAGGAGTGGAGCAGCAGAGTGGTGAGAGAGTTATAAGTAACAAGTCCCTGAGAGTAGGCCTCATTCACAGAGCCCGGAGTAAGGGAGTTCAGGGGTGGAATAGAAAAGCAGCAGGAGAGCTTTAAGTAGCAAATCCATAAGAACAGGCCTCATTCAGAGAGCCCAGAGGGAAGGGAGTGTGAGCATCAGGGAGCACCAAAAGCACCTAAAGTCACATCAGCAGAAGGGAAGGAGCTGATTGACATGTACCTGGTGAATGTTGTTTTTCCAGATCAAATCAGTGTTACGTCTTATGTTTATTTCTGGTAAGTTAAGATAATAGCCAAATAAATAGAGAGGTTTAAAAGTTTTTCCTGTGTTTTAGTGTTTAGTGCAAATTACTGTGTCGAAAAAGAAAAAAAACACTTACAACAAACTTAAAGGTAGGTACAAACAACATAAATATCCTATATTAAGTTATGACAGAATATATTGTGTGCCTGCACTGCAGTATGTGGGAGTTTGTGGACAGCAGGACTGTCCCGAGTGAACACATCTGCAGTCGATGTCTCAGTTATCAATTTCTCTAGCTCAGAGTCATTGAGCTGGAATGTGAGTTGGAGGCACTTCAAAGCATAAAGGAGGGGAAATGGTACCTGGACACTTTGCTTCAAACTGGACTAGTAATACAGAGCCCAGGCTAATACTCTGGGGACATAGGGTTCGAATCCCACCACGGCAGATGATGAAATTTGAAATGAATTAATAAATCTGGGATTAAAAAGATCATCTAATGAGGACCATGAAACCATTGTTGATTGTTGTAAAAACCCATCTGGTTCACTAATGTCCTTTAGGGAAGGAAATCTGCCATTCTTACCTGGTCTGGCCTACCTTTGACTCCAGACCTATAGCAATGTGGTTGACTCTTAAAATGCCCTCTGAAATGGCCTAGCAAGCCACTCAGTTCAAGCGAAATTAGGGATGGGCAATAAATGCTGGCCGAGCTAGAGACACCCACATCCCACAAAACAAATAAAATGTCGGTCACGTCTCATAGAGAGGTGCGGGTTCGGAATGATGTTGGTGTGACTGATATTGTGGAGAGTAAGGGGG
Organism: Heterodontus francisci; assembly: GCF_036365525.1. Taxonomy (NCBI): domain Eukaryota; kingdom Metazoa; phylum Chordata; class Chondrichthyes; order Heterodontiformes; family Heterodontidae; genus Heterodontus; species Heterodontus francisci. The sequence continues at coordinate 148,746,232 of NC_090376.1, read as the reverse complement.
ACCCAGGTAAGGTAGAGAATGATGCAATGCAGAAATTGATTCTATCCAACAGGCACAATGTACCTGCTACCTGTGAGGTTAAGGATAAAGATTGTTGGTAGGACAGTCAGAATGAAGATAATGACACCATGGAGCAAGAAGCTGTCCAAAGCAGGATGGAGGAGGAGGAAGAAGGGAAGCATAATATGATAGTCGTAGAAGATTCAATAATTAGGGGGACAGATAGCATCATAGAATCATAGAAGGTTTATGGCACAGAAAGAGGCCACTTGCCCCATCGTGTCTGTGCCAGCCAGAGAAAAAAAAAGCCACCCAGCCTACTTCTACTTTCCAGCATTTGGTCTGTAGCCCTGAAGGTTATGGCACTTCAGGTGAACATCCAGGCACCTTTTAAGTGAGATGAGGAGCTGAATGTTACCAGCTCCCCGACGTTGGGGGTTGTAGCAGGGGGGCTCGGAAAATATTTCTGGGAGAGGCTCGTCATGGGCTTCGACCCCGGAAAGGCCCCGCCCCATTTTACAGGCGGTGGCAAGGCCTCGGGGCGGCCCCCCTGTCGCTCGGCAGCAGAGCCTTCATTTAAATATTTAAATATGTTTTAATCAATGAATAAACACTTACATTATCCCAACATCCGTCCCATGCCAATATTCCGGCCGGTGGCCGGAACTCCCGTGCCTTTGGATCTCCGTTCGGAGATCTGAGGCGTGACACTGCTGGAGAGGGGGAAGGGGTGACATTTTCAGGACGGGGGGTGGGGGAGCGGCATAAACAAACGCTTTTGGCTGAGGGGATGATGGGAAGTGGTTGAAGGTTAAAGGAAAGAATGTTCGGTTGGGGGTGGTGGGGGGGGGGGGCGAAGGTCGTGATCGAAAATTTACTATTTTGGGGGGGATAGGACAAATGATTATTCATTGGGAGTGGTGGGAGAGGGGATTGGTAGCACGAATAAAGTTTTATTTAAATTTTTTTCCAAATCTGTGCATTTAAACATTTCAATGAAATGGAAGGTCCTAAAGCCCTTTTAAAATGGTGCCGGCGCCAGGACATTGATGCCGGTAGCCGTTGCCAAGGACGGAGTGGCCACCCCCTCTACATTATCGGGGGCGGGCAGAACGACCCCTCCATGTAAATGAGCCACCGCACGAAATATTGCAATGGCTCAGCGGCGCACAAGTCGCGTGTGAGCAGCGCCTTTTTTAAAGCTTGCCACCAAGATCGGCAATGAGCTTTTAAAATGCAGGCTGAGGTTTTCTGCTATTACCCTTTCAGGCAGTGAGTTCCAGACCTCCGCCACCCTCTGGCTGAAAGAGTTTTCCTCGTCTCCCCTCTAATTCTTCGACCAGAACTGTATACAATACTCTAGCTGTGGCCTAACCAGCGTTCTATACAGTTCCAGCATTACATCCCTGCTTTTGTATTCTATACCTCAGCCAATAAAGGAAAGAATTCCATATGCCTTCTTCACCACTCTATCTACCTGCCCTGCCACCTTCAGGGACCTGTGGACATGCACTCCAAGGGTCTCCTTTCTTCTACCCCTCTCAATATCCTCCCGTTTATTGTGTATTCCCTCACTTTCTTTGCCCTGCCCATGAGCCTGCTGCCCTTGTTCTTCTAGATGAGAAGGTGCTTTCAAAGAAGCCTTAGTGAGTTGCTGCATTGCATCTTGTAGATAGTACACACCACAGCCACCATGTACCGGTGATAGAGGAAGTGAATGAATAAGCTGGTGAATGGTGTGTCAATCAAGAGCGCTGCTTCGTCCTGTAAATTGTTGAGGTTATTGAATATTGTTGCAGCTGCTCAAATCCAGGGAAGTGGGGAGTATTCCATCACACTCTTGACTTGTGCCTTTGCTGCGTCCGGTGCCTAGGTCAATGTTGGGTGAGCTGTTCAGTTTTATTCCTATTAGACTTTGTTTACAGTGGTCTGATACAACTGAGTGGCTTGTTGGGAATTTCAGTGGTCACATATAAACCAAACCAAGTAAGGACAACAGATTTCCTTACCTAAAGGACATTCGTGAACCAGATGTGTTTTACGATAATCCTGTAGTTTCATAATTTACTGATACTACCTTTGCATTCCAAATTTATTCAATTAATTGAATTTAAATTATCCCTGTGCTGTGGTGGGATTTGAATTCCTGCCTGGGATTTCACGATCCAGAAGTGACGACAATGGAGGCGGGCAGTTGTTGTAAAATTGCATGGGATGGCATTAGTACGGAGCCCCAATGTCATCTCACCTCAGCCAAATTCTATGAGTGGCACACGGCAAGATGTGTGGCGACTCCATTTGTGTTTTAATATTGAGCTATTAAGAAGCAGTTAAGTAAGTTATTAAGGCAATTAACAGTGATTTAACAGGCCTGTCTGGATTTAGCGTTAAGTGCATGAGGGACTTGGTGCATCAGAATCTTGACCGCCTTCAAAGAGTGACAACGAAGTGGCAGGTGCTGTCATTGCTGCACTTGGCAACCATGGAGTAAGACTTATCTTGTTATTCAGTGGAAAGGAGTTGGGAATCCATTGAGGCCCCACCAAATGAGATAGTGCTTCTGGCAGGGGGCTCACTAGAGAGGGACTGGAGAGGTGGGTGGGCTGGAGCAGCTACTGTCAGAGTGTGCCAGTCAAAGTGGCTGTGCTCAAGTGCCATGGGCATCATGCATTCCAGCAGAGGGTCCTCCAGCAAGGAGGAGAACCTCAGAGGAGGGGAGATCTGGGCTTGCACATAGGGACAGCAGGGACCTCCTGATCAGCTGCGGGGGCAGTCTCCTGATGGGCAAGTAGCAGAAGGCTGCAGATGTCAGAGAGGCAGTGTCGCTGAAGACAGTGCCTCTCAAGAGAGGCAGTGACCGCTCTGTATGCCATGATGGTGGAGGAGGTGAGCTCTGAAGACAGTGGTTGTCATCTGATGCCAGTGGCTGTCAAGGTCACTGTGGCCCTGAATTTCTATGCCTCAGGTTCATTCCAGGGGCCCACTGGAGACACTGGCATCTCCCAATCAGCCGCACATCACTGCATCACAGATCCCCTCTTCAGGAGGGCCAGCAGTACATCCATTACAGAACTGGTGTGGACTCAGAGAGCCAGAAGATTCGTCTCCATGGCAGAGTTCCCCCCGGGTGCAAGGTGTGATAGAGAGCAAGGCTCTCGCAAGCCAACCAGCGGCCTTCTTTAACTGGACAGAATTTCATTCCCTCAATGTGCAACTTGTCTGCGACTACCATCAATGGATCCTGCAGGTGTGTGCATGGTACCCTGAAAGCAGCCATGATGTTGACATTCTTTGGCACTCCCAGGTGTCACTGTTTTACACGCTCACCATGTGCCTTCAGGGATCGATACTTGCCCACTAGGGATACCCACTGACACGATGGCTGTTGACTCCTGTGAGGAACCTATGACGGAAGCTGAGGAACGTTACAACGTGAGCTATGCGGTGACCTGCGCCACCATCGCGTAGACCATTGGTCTCCTCAAGATGAGATTCAGGTGCCTGGTTCATTCCAGTGGGGCACCTCAATATGCCCCAGCAAGAGTCTCCCGGATCATGGTGGTTTGTTGTGCTTTACACAACCTGCAGAAGGGAGAGGCCTTGGCTGATGAAGACAGTGGAGTGCGAGGAGTGCTTAGACATGGGGGAATCTGATGACTATTTGCAGCATCCTGAATGACATGTGGGGCCACATGGAGGGCTCAATGAAATAGGCACAAGGGAGGTTTGGGAGGCTCTTATACTCACTCATTTCACCTGATGTCTATCACAGCAGTCAATCATTCCAATGAAGAGCCACATTGCACCCAAATTAATGCCACTTATCTCTGCCCTTAGTCCAGAGCCCATTGCCCAATAGTAACTGGTGCTTTAACAGTGTACAAAGGATGAACACACAAGCCCTGGTCACCCCCAGCCAACCCTTGGGTCGACCTATGCATCTCTTGCACTGACAAAGGGACACCAACAATGGATGGAAACTTACATAAGCCAAATACTACATTTATTATAAAAATCATCTGACACAAGCAGAGGGTTTTTAACTGTCCATTCACCCATGAGGCACAAATGCATCTATTATTTTTTCTTAATTCTTTTATTAGTGGTCCTACGTGGTGCTCCCATTTTGCTGCCAGCTGCAGTGGAGGCAGGCTGCGAACCTGGGATGATCTTGGAGGCCATCCTCTGGCTACCCGAGGCCTGCCAGGCCTAGGCATGCTGAGCAGCTGCTGCACAGGAGCAGGAGCCTCCTCTGTCTTCCGAGCAACCTGAGATGCTGGTAGCACTGGCAGAGGGGCTGAGGAGCCGATTTTCATTCCAGGAGTACCCTGAGATAAGGTCCCAGAAGTGGAAGGTAGCCACTCCTCCTCCCTTGTAAGGCACAATTGCATCTCCCTGCTGACCTGAAGAGACTCCAGGTGCCTCGTCCCTGTGTTGCCATGCCACTGCTGGATAGAGCTCATGGACAAGGTGATGGCATGCAGGTCTTTGCGCATCTCCAGCAGCCACTGATTGGCCTGCTGGATGTGGCTCTCGAGAGCCACCAATCTCTCGAAGGAGGAGGACAAGAGGGAAATCGCAGCACTCATAGTCTGGATCGAGTTCTGCACTGTCCGTGCCAGGGTGCGCATACCCTCTGGAATCCTCACCAGATCTTCACACACCTCACATTGGACTACCAGCATCTGCCACCTTTTGGATGACTCCAGAGGCACGTCATCAGCCTGGGACTCAGTATGGGCCTGGCCTCCCACACTCCTCCGAGTATCACTGGCCTCAGCTATTACAACCTCCTGGTCAGGGGCATGCGTGGTGCTCTCACCAGGTTGTGACCCCAATTCTTCTCATGAATGCATTCCCACCGAGGTGAAAGTATCTGCACTGGTGCAGGATGCAGGGGAATGTGGTGACACTGCACCCTCTGAGGTCCCCACCACCTCCTTAGAGGTCGACAACCGTCCCCCAGAGACAGCAGCTCTGTTCTCTTGTGCTTGACCTATGAGAGAGAACAGAATGATTAGCACTCCTCACCTCTAAAGACAGGAACTCACGCAGTCGCCTGCATCTCACATTGATGTCTGTATATTGGAGGACACATGAACACAATCCCTCATTCTTGCCTGAGGCCTCCCTTGTGCTCACTGGTGAGGCAACTCACCATCTTGTGAATGCACTCCAGCCTCAGCATCCAAGATGGAGCAGCCGCCAAGAGAATGTGCCAGCTCTAGAGCCTCCTCCTCCATGGGCATCAGGATGGTGATCACTGGGAATCTGCCACTGATCCGGGCCCTCTCTTTTGCTTAAATAAAAACAAAAAGTGCTGGAAATACTCAGCCGGTCTGGCAGCATCTGTGGAGAGAGAAGCAGAGTTAATGTTTCAGGTCAGTGACCTTTCATCAGAACTCTTTTGCTTTCTGGGTCCTCTTCTCCTGCGGGAACTCAGAAGAAGAATGTTAGTTGCCACACTACAGGAAACACAATGCCTACCCACCTTGCATGCTTGCTGCTGTGGCAAGGGGCAATGGCATGCATGTGCCATTGGAACACTCTTGTGTCACCTGGCGATGGTCGGCAGTGCGAGTCTCATTCCCCTAAACAGAGCTGCATTCATTACTTACGACGGAGATGTTGCAGCCTCCAAACATTGTCACCAACATGGTGGGTTCTCCTTCCCACACTTATCCTTTTGCTGCCCCCCTCCAAAGGGCACTGAGTGGAGTCCTCACCCTTGTGGAGGAGAAGGTCATTGACACACTTGTGGCACTGCAGCCAGGTTCTCTGAACGACCCCACGGCTGCTGATCTTCCTCTGCCACCACCGTCCAGGCCTGTTAGGTTAGGCGGGGAGGTCCCCTCCTTTTGTTCCTCGGGAAGCGGGCCTCTCGCCTTGCCCGAGTAGCCTGGAGGAGATCACGCAGGAAGTCAGTACTGAACCATGGTGTCATGCTTACAAGCGCGTGTCTCCTGCACCTTTCTTTGGAGAATACTGGGGGTCTCTGGCAGCTGGGTGCTGGCAGGCCTGAGTCCTTTGACAGCATTTGCTGGGATGACAGCTGCAAGAACGGACATCCGCATCAAGGCTCGGGTACTGGCGACCATTTAAATATGGTGTCATCAATTCTTTCCGTGTCAGGTGATGACGCGGCCTTTGACTGAAAGCCCATCTTTGGGCGCTGAATGGCCTGTCACTCCACCTGCTGGCTGTTCATTGGCCAGCTGGCGCAAAATTACTATGCGAACAGGAGTCGGAGCAGGAGGGCCTTCGCCACCCGTTTCCACTTCCGCCTTCCCTTTCCCGTCAGGTCCCATTAAAACCCGGCCCAGATCTCTGGATTATTAGTCCAGGTCTCTGGAATACTAGTCCAGTAACCGAACTACTATGCTATCCCGACAGATGCAGTATCGGGCATAACAAATGGAAGGGTGAAGGATATACATACATGCAGGATGAGCAATGAAACTGAAAAACATATCAAAGTAAAGAATCAGAATCTTAAACAAAGAATGAGTCATAGAGAAAAGCAATTTTATTACATATCAGACTTTAAAATGACCATCCCTGAAGGTTTTCAGCTGCTAACTATAACAGCTGACTTTCCTGTTGGCGAGCATCCAGCTTACTAGCACTGTTTAAAATCAGAGTTTGGATTAAATGGTTGGTAAGTGGAATACATACCGATTGTGTAGGCAGCTGTTACATTTATCAGCTGGAAATGCCTTTCACTCGAATGATGATTGAGAGAGGCAAACATTGGCACTTCAAAACAGACTGACAATTAGAAATAATATTTCATAGAGTAACACATTTGCCATTTAAAAACAGTGCAGTTTCTGACTTATTCTGAGCAACTCCAGGGCTATCCAGTAGCACATAAAACCACGTTCTCATAGATCAGTGTTCACTTTACATCAGGAGTGACTCTTCAGTATCATATCTTGGGAGTTATACCTCTATATCAGTACATCTTTGAAACATACTTTCACATTGCCTCAAATTTCATTTTTCTGAAGCAGCAAAAAGTGATAAACTAATTTGTAGGGAATCTACCAGTTAACAAATAGCAAGAAAGGAAAAAAGCCACCAATCTTTAAAGTGCAAAAAAACCTATGGAGCTTATTTTTATCTCCCTTCCATCCCATTTGTTTGAATGGAGCAGTAACAAAATAAACATCAGAAAATAAAATCTGCAAGATTTCTGATGTTCAAGGAGCTCTTGATATAAGTGGTCAGTACCTCTGTTAGAAATAAGCGGGAGCTGAATAACTGTAGCTATATGAGGGTGCTATGATGTAATTAGGACTCAGATGCATTATGAACAACTTGCCTTCACTGCTTTCTAAACTCTCTAGCAAATCGTGGATGGTAGACACTAGGAAACAGCCAGGCTGGGATTTTATCCGGGCTTTGGAGGTCTCAACCTCTGGCAAAAGTGCCGACGGGAACCCCGCGTCGCCCCTTCTGAGGGAGGCCGTAGAATTAGGCACTAAACTGGACAGCAGCGGGCCTTCCACGGGATCAATGACCACTGCGACAGAGGTCCCACCCTCTGAGAGCTGCCAGCCAATCAGAGGCCGGCAGCTCTTTAACTGAGGCGGTGGCTGCTGCCTGTGGAGCGCCCACCCGAGATGCAGGAGCGACGACCCATGCCACAGGTAGCTCATGGTGGGAGGGATCTTGTGTGGTGGGGGTTGCAGAGGAGGGGGGGGGTGTCGAGGAGGGTTGGCAGCAAGGGTAGGGATGGCGTCTAGTAGCTCCACTTCCAAATGTAGGGTCCCTTATTCATGTACTGGCAAGCAACCCGTTTAGTTTTTCTTGCTGTGCTTCCTGTGTGGAGACAGGCCCACCCGCTGCTTGATTAATTGCAGCAGCAGGGGATAAGGCCCTTAACTGGGCACTAATTGCCTTATTAAGGACCTCAGTTGGTAGGAGGAGGGCCACTTACAGGCCTTCCCGCCCTGGTCTTAATTTCAGAAGAGATAGGGAGGTGGCAGGGTCCCCGCCGCCACCATCCCACCTGATGATATTGTCATGCTAATGTGTTTTGTTGAATGATAATTTTCTTTGGTCTACTGATTGGAAATCTGACTTTATATTTTTTTGAAGAAATTTAAAAAGAACAATTAAAACAGGATGACTGCTGGCAGCTTAAGATGATCACCTAGTTTGCAACACTGTGTCCCACATTGCAAAGGCCTGTGAGGAGGGAGACAAAATGTATGTGCATTTCCCAGCAAGAACCAAGACCCAGGAAGTTTAAAAGGAACAACCTGTTCTTTCAGAGAAATACTGCTAACTACTATGTTTGAATGACTGAGTGACTGTCATGTGACAAGCCCCTCCCCATCTGTGGTTTTAAGCTGGTGTTTTCTCTGCAACAGAGGAGAAGCAACTGGACTTTGACATGAGCAGACCTTAAGTAGAGGTCCCTCTCTCTCTCTGACTCTCCATTCCAGCTTGAAAACTTTCAAATCCTGCTTGTTGACTAACCACCTTTGCATACTCCAGCTACAATCCATTGGAGGAATACATCTGCATCGCTATCTCCAAGAGATTTACCAAAGCAGTCATTTACCTTTTCAAACTAAAAGCCTCAGGACCACTGAATTCAGCTAGAAGCCATCCAAATCATCAAACTCCACAGACTGTAGACCTTTTTATGGACTCTAACTTAACCAATCCACCTTTCCCCACTCTGTAACCTATTTGTGTGTGTGTGTGTTTAAGCCTCTATTGTGTGTGTGAGAGTGAAAGTTGGTACGTTGTTTATTATTTTATTAGTTCGGTTTAGGTACAATAAAGTTAACCTGTTTCTTTGTTAACTCAAGAAAACCTGTCTGATTACTTACTTGCTATGATCATAACAAGAACCAATCAAACACCTACTGAATTGACCAGTACATCCACTTTAAGAAAGAATTAAATCAGTTGTGGCCGAACAAGGAGATGGGGGAGAGGGAAGCCCTTCAACCCCTCCTCACTTGAGCCTAACAGGATGCTCTCCCCACTCCAAACCTACCATGAGGGAAAGCATGAAACTCTCCCAGCTAGTTTCAAAGGTACTTGAAGGAGCATTGACCAGTGTATAAAGCTTTGAATGCTTGGCAGACATCTTGCCTGTGTTCCTCTGCATTTTTAGACACAGAATGGCTATTTTTCTTTCTCATAGTGGCAGGACAACCTTTAGAAAGCTTTAGACAATATTAGCAATGATGCATTTTCTCAAAATGGGAATCCTTTTGGGTATTCTATTCTGGCTAAAGGAGGACAAGGAGGAGGAAAATCAGCAGATACAGGTGGATACAACAAACAGAACTGCAGGAGAAGCAGGACTCAGTGTTTATAGGACCAGAATTAAATACCTGCTCTTCTCAGAGGAACACTGGACAAGGATGCTGTGATTCTCCAGGGAGGCTGCCACAGAGTTGTGTTACTGCCTGCAACCCACTGGCATACCTGGCACTCCATTGCCTGATGAGTGTTAATACCATGCTCTAAATCCTAAACATGTTGGAACCGGGCCCCTCCACCATCTCTGACTTGTGGTGGTAACTCCCTCCATCTCGAAAGTTGTGTGTCCTCCCTGTGCCAATGATGTCCTCCACTGACATGGCCCTCTACTGGGCTGAGAGTTTGCAATGTGACTGTATCTCACCCAGTTCTTGCAGTCTCTCTTCTACTATGTGCCAGTGGGTTAGATTGTGGCCTGTGAAAAGGTGGCCAAGATGAGTGAGGCAGCTTGGCATAGTGCAGATGCTATGAATTCAACGGCAAAAGCCACACCCACTCCAGTTGACACTGAAAAGTCCTCACTAACATCCGGGGAATGGTCCCAAAGTTGATAGAGCTGCCCCACACACTAGTTAAGCCTGACATAGACATATCCACGGAATCATACTTATCAGCCAACATTACAGACTCCTCCATCACTATCCCTGGGTATGGCTTGTCCCACCAACAGGAGAGACCCATCAGAGGTGGCAGCACAGTGATATACAGTCAGGTGGGAGTGGCCCTGGGACCACTGAAGTCTATTGGCTTCCTGTCAAACATGGGCAAGGAAACCTCCTGTTGATTACCACCTACCGTCTACCCTCAGCTGATATATTTCTTCATGTTGAACATTAGCTTGAGGAAGCTTTGGGGATAGCAAGGGCACAGCGTGGGACTTTAATGTCCATCACCAAGAGTAATTGGTAGTACCAGTTGAGCTGGACGAATCCTGGAGGATGTAACTGCCAGACTGGGCTTGCGACAGGTGGTGAGAGAACCTACACCAAGAAATTCCCTACTTGATCTCATCCTCACTAGCCTGTCATGGATGTAAATGTCCATAACAGTACTGGTAGGGATGATCACCGCACAGTTCTTGTGGCGATCAAGTTTCACCTTCACACTGAAGACACTCTCCATCATGTTGTGTGGCACTACCACTATGCTAAGTGGGATACATTAAGAATAGATCTAGCTGCTCAAAACTGGGCATCCATGAGGCATTGTGAGCCATCAGCAGCAGCAGAATTGTATACCACCGCAATCTGTAACATCAATGGCCATCATATCCCTTATTCCACCATCATCACCAACCAGATGACCAACCCTGGTTCGATGAGGAGTGTAGAAGAGCAAACAAGGAGCAACACCAAATATACCTGAAAATGAGGTGCTAATCTGGTGAAGCTACAATACAGGACCACATGTATGCTAAACAACAGAAGCAGCATGCTATAGAGGAAGTGATCCCACAATTAAGGGATCAGGTCATAGCTCCGAATCCAGTCAGATTAATTCATGAATTGTGTGGGCAATTAAACAACTATAAGGAGAAGGAAGCTGCATGAACATCCCAATTTTCAATGATTTTGGAGCACAGCACATGGGTCTAAAATACCCAGGTTGATGTGCTCACGATTATCATTAGCCAGAAGTGTTAAGTGGATGATTCTTCTCTGTCTCCTCCTGTCACCCCCACCATCACAGCTGCCTGTCTTCAGCCAATTAGATTCACACCATGTAATATCAAGAAATGGCTGAGTGCACAAGACATAGCAAAAACTATGGGCCCTGACAACATTCCAGCTGTGATGCTGAAGATCTGTGCTCCAAAATTAGCCATGCCACTAGCCAAGCTGTTCCAGTGCAGCTACAACACTGGCATCTATCTGAAAATGTGGAAAATTGAGCACATATATCCTATCCAAGAAGCAAGATAAATCCAATCCAACCAATTACTGCCCTATCAGTCTACTATCAATTATCGGCAAAGATTTGGAGGTTGTTGTCAACAATGCCGATGATATTGCATTTACTCGCCAATAACCTGCTCACTTATGCTCGGTTTGTGTTCCACCAGGATCACTGAGCATCAGACCTGATTATAGCTTGGTCTAAACAATGACAAAAGAGCTGAATTCCAGAAATGGAGTGAGAGTGACTGCCCTTGACATCAAAGCAGCACTTGACTAGGTGTGGCACCAAGGAGCCATTATAAAATTGAAGTCAACAGGCATCGGGAGAGAATTCTCTACTGGCTAGAATAATATCTAGTACAAAGAAAGATAGTTGTGGTTGTTGAAGTCCAATGATCTCAGCAACAGGTTATTGCAGAAGGAGTTCCTCAGGGCAGTGCCCTAGGCCTAAATATCTTCAGTTGCTTCATCAATGGCTTTCACCCCATCATAAGGTCAGCAATGGGGTTGTTCACTGATAATTGCACAGTGTTCAACTCCATTCGCAATTCTTCAGATAATGAAGCATGCAGCAAGACCTGGACAACATCTAGGCTTGTGCTGATAAACAGCAAGTGACATTTGCGCCAGATGAATGCCAGGCAATGACCATCTCCAACAAAAGAAAGTCCAACCACCTCCCCTTGACTTTCAATAACATTACCATTATCAAAATCCCCACAATCAACATCCTAGGAGTCTCCATTGATAATAAACTTATCTAGACTAGCCAGATAAATACCGTGGCTACAAGAGCAGGTCAGAGGCTGGGTATTTTGTGGCAAGGACCAACTTCCTGATTTCCCAAAGTCTCTGCACTACCTGCAAGACATAAGTTAGGACTGTGATGGAACATTCTCCCCTTGGCTTGATGGGTGTCGCTGCAGAAACATTCAGGAAACTTGACATCACCCAAGACTAAGAGCCCTGCTTAATCATCAGCCTAACTACCACCTTGAGCATCCACTCCTTCCACCAGTGATGCACCATAGCTGTAGACTGCCTACCTCTTGGGCACATAGCAACAACTTGCCAAGATTTCTTCTATAGTACCTCCCAAATCCTTGACCTCCATCTAGAAAGACAAGGGCAGAAGGTGCATTGAAACACCATCATCTCCAGTTTCTCTTCCAAGTCACTCACCATCACGACTTAAACAGAAAGTGTCATTCCTTCACTGTCATTGGATCAAAATCCTGGAACTCCATATCTAACAGTACTGTGGGAGTATCCTCACCACATAGACTGCAGCAGTTCAAGAAAATGGCACACCAAAAGCTTCTCAAGGGCAGTTAGGGGTGAACCAATGAATGCTGTCATTGTTAGAAGAGCCTATATCTGGGAATGAATAAAAAGCACTTTAAAGATGCCAAGGGGACAAAGTACCAACTGTGTGTAAGAGGGGAAAGTCAACAGATAAAAGATTGTGTATACAGTGTGAAGTGTTAACAAAAATGTCAGACTTACTCTAGGCCCAAGCAAAATAAAAATAGAATGTTGTTTGTGAACATTTTGAGAGTGATAGCAGATGTTGGGTGCAAGCAATCCCATTGTGATTGAAGGGGAGAGTTGTATATTGGGGAGAGGGAGGATTACTAATGGTAGGGTAATTGGGATGTTGCAGCACTGTAATCAGTGTAAGAGAGATGTGAAAATAGAATTCTTACCTTGACAGTTCAGGTGAAGTAATTATGTTTTTTGTATCACTGCAGCCAGGTCGTGTGACTGATGCTGCTGGTAGTAACCTGCTCAGCCACCTCCTTCATGCATGCGTAGGTCTTTGAATTATATCACCAAGGGGCAGCATATAAATGAGAAGGAGGAGAAGCCGAAGGCTAAATCCTTTAGGGACCCCAGAGATAATTGTAAAAGGGGAAGAAGAGAAGCCATTTCTTGAGATACTCTGGGTATAATTAGATAGGTAAGGGTGGAACCAAATGAGCTGCACAGGAAAGGAAAGATGTTGGAGGAGGGTATTTTTGATGATCACATCAAAGGCTGCAGAGAGAACAAGGAGGACAAGAGAGGAACTGCAACATGGTCACAGTCACACACTTTATGACTTTGGTTAGGGTTATTTCAGTGTTGTGGCAGAAGCAAAAACATGATCAGAAAAGGTTCAAGCATGGAATTAGGGCAATGTTAGGCATTGATTTGGGAGAAGACAACATGGTCAAAGAATTTGAGAGGAAAAGAAGGTTGGAGATGGAGGAATAGCTTGCAAGGACAGAGGGATACAAATGTGTTTTTGATAATGATAGTTTTGAAAGGGGGGGGGGCATCAATTCCTGAGAAGAAGGAGCAATTTACCATATCACTTAGCATGGAGGCTAGGAAGGGAAGCTGCAGTGTAGTGAGTTTGGAGTCAAGGGAGCAGGGGTGGGTCTTATCAACAAGATGAGCTCAGAGAAGGCATAAGTGGAAATAAGAGAGAAACTAGAGAGAGATATGGATTCAGGGTTAGAGCGCGGTTGCCTAGGATGGGGTTTGGCTTGGTGGGCAAGGAGAAAGAGGGATTTGGCACAATCTTAGAACACCATGAGCTCCTCCCACATTATTATTGGAAGCAAGGGTAACATTGGCATGGGAGAGCTGTTTCAGGAAATCGTTGGTGATAGAGAAAAGATATTCGGATTACCTTTGTTCACCAGGATGATCCTGCAGTAGTGAATCATGTTAGCAGAGTAGAGTGAGCTCTGATAATGCTTGGTGCTGTCCAACCACATCTGGTGATGTATGGCTAAACTAGTTATGCATCAGATATGCTCCAGTTTGCGCCCCTTGGCACTGAGGGTCATATCAGGGGAATGAATAGGATGAGAGTGAGTAAGGATTTTACTTATTTTCTAACACTGAAGGAAGTTGTCATCATTCAAAACTGAGCAATTTGTTTGATTGGTACCTCTGCCATTGGATTCAATGTTCTTTCCCTCTTTGAAAAGCGCCTTATGGCTGCAATCTGTAAGATTTTCAGGGCACGCTTCAGCAACATATTGAGGTTACTTTGACAGCACCTCACTCAGCTATGACCTCTGCTACCAAGAAGGACAAAAACAGAAATGTTGACATCTCCAGACTCCCCGCCAAGGCAAACACCATCCTGACTTGGACAGATAGCACTGCTAGATAACTATCCTGGAATTCCAGAAGGTGGTATCTGCTGCCATGTGACAATGCTTTTTTTTTCAATAAGAGACAGTTGCCACAGAACCAAAGGTGTGAATTGGTACTTAGGATCTGCTGCAGACTGGTAAATTTATGTAATATATCAACTTATAAGCAGGTAACAATCAATTGACATAAGATATGTCTGAAACAAGGCCCGAATAAGCATGAGATATAGGTGTCAACAGAATGGATTAAAATTCACAGTTCATTTTATAGTAAGACACAAGAGCCTGGAGCTTCCACTGTCACCGACAGGCGACAAATCTCTGTGTATTTCATCTTTAGTATGAATTACTGCTGAAACATCCCAGCTTTTGTTGTACATTTGGTCTAGAATAGATGTGCATTAATAACATTTGTGAGACAGCCCCTCTTGTTAGAGTATATGGCTAATTTTCCCCATAAGTGTAAGTTTGAGAAATTGTATTATTGATAAGGTATGAGGGAAAGGCAGACAATAAAAGCTGAGATATTCCTAGCCTTACAGTGAATGTTATGGATGAATCACAAACTGTATTGAACTCATCTACCAGATGTCTACATTTTGTTCATCGGCTATGTTGCATGTTTGTCTGGAACGCTGCCACCTTAATATGCTTATTTAGTCTAGCTTAGAGAGATTCCTTAGTCTGGAGTAATTAGAACGTTAACTTTTATGATATAACAACTATGTACAGCTTCACACCAGTCTGTGTGACTCCTCTAAAGCCATGCTGCATCTATCTTCAAGTCTCTTACATCATCGTGGTAGGGGGTATTCTTTGCACTCTCTCAACATTAATCCTTTCAGACCCTTATACTACATCTCCCCCAAGTCTTTATCCAAATATGTATACTTACATATGTTCACTTTTATTTGCATACTAACTCATCTCCCTGCAAGTGTCTGACTTCATGGATTCAATCTGTCAGGAGACTTCACAACTCTCCCTGATCTTCTTGTCGTCAGATGTGGAAAACTGGTAGTCTTTCTCTGAACTCTTGTTTCTGACTTAGACGACCTTCATTGAGGTTTGTAGTATCCGGTGCTTTCTGAATTTCAGATTCAACATCTGATTTGTCTAAATGTATGACCGATTGGCATCTTTATGAATAAGAATAAGATTTCTTCTGTTTCTTTTTTTTTTAGAGATACAGCACTGAAACAGGCCCTTCGGCCCACCGAGTCTGTGCCGACCATCAACCACCCATTTATACTAATCCTACACTAATTCCATATTCCTACCACATCCCCACCTGTACCTATATTTCCCTACCACCTACCTATACTAGGGGCAATTGCTAATGGCCAATTTACCTATCAACCTGCAAGTCTTTGGCGTGTGGGAGGAAACCGGAGCACCCGAAGGAAACCCACGCAGACACAGGGAGAACTTGCAAACTCCACACAGGCAGTACCCGGAATTGAACCTGGGTTGCTGGAGCTGTGAGGCTGCGGTGCTAACCACTGCGCCACTGTGCCACCCAGAACCTTCTGAGGTTCTTACTAAATAAGATCACTGTAGATTCTCCTCTGGACAATTATTCATTCTCTGCTTTGATCACATACCCAGACCTTTTGCCCTTCTGACAACTTCAGGAGGTTCCTGATGCTGTATTTCCCATTATAATTATGGGCTTGTTGCTTTCGGTAAGACTTTTCTCTGTCTTGAACCCTCTGATAATCATGGACTTGTAGCCCTGGAAGTAACTTCTTGGGTAGGGTTGGAAGTGCTTCCTTCCCATCAACAGTTCGGTGGTGCTAATCTGCATAACAATGGAGTAATTCTGTAGCTCAGAGGTGCTGTTTGAAAATCTTGATTTTTTTTTAAACAGTGCTTTAATATTTCTGACTGCTCGCTCAGCTTCTCCAATAAATTGTGGATACCTAGTGGAACTTGTTAGATGTACAAATCCAGTTTTTCGCAAAGTGCATGAAGTAATTGTTTGCAAATTGTGGTCCATTATTGGACACTATTTGATCAGGTATGCCATGTGTTACGAAGATTTCTGTAACAGACAAATGATCACTTCAGTTGTTGTTGTGTGCCTACATTTAACCTCGATCCACCTAGAAAAGTAATAGACTAGAATCAGATAGGATTTTCCATTAAAGATGAATCGATCTATCACTAGACATTTCCACAGTCTGGTTGGGAATTGGGTCAAGGTAAGAGGTTCTGTCTGATCCTGTCTGTGCACTGCATATATGTGGCAATTTGAAATCATTTCTTCTATATACTTCGATATTATTGGCCATCATACGGACGCCTGAGCCCATGCTCTACATTTAGTTATGTCTATATGACCCTGGTGTAT
Source organism: Heterodontus francisci (assembly GCF_036365525.1). NCBI lineage: Eukaryota > Metazoa > Chordata > Chondrichthyes > Heterodontiformes > Heterodontidae > Heterodontus > Heterodontus francisci. The sequence goes on along the minus strand of NC_090376.1, from coordinate 148,729,541 downwards.
TTTCTCCAAGATATCTACCCGGAGTGACTCTAGAATCACCAGTCTTTCATCATACACCAGAAAATCATCCACTATGTTAGAGTACCTTCTGTGTTCAAAGAAGATTTTCACCCTCTTTTTTAAAATTCTTTTCATGCGATGTGGGTGTCGCAGGCCAGGCCAGCATTTATTGCCCATCCCTAGTTGCCCTTGGACTGAGTGGCTTGCTAGACCATTTTGAGGGCATGTAAGAGTCAACCACATTGCTGTGGATCTGGAGTCACATGTAGGCCAGACCAGGTAAGGACAGCAGATTTCCTTCCCTAAAGGACATTAGTGAACCAGATGGGTTTTCACAACAACTGATAATGGTTTCATGGCCATCATTAGACTAGCTTTAAATTCCAGATTTATTAATTGAATTCAAATTCCACCTTCTGCTGTGGTGGGATTTGAACCCATGTCACCAGAGCAATACCTGGGTCTCTGGGTTACTAGTCCAGTGACAATACCAGTACGCCACCGCCTCCCCAGCCCCTCCCTTGGGACTCTTTTGCGGCCATCCTTGCCTGCAATATTGATGGAAATTGATACATTCTTCATCTTGCATCTGTGCATGACAAACTTATTCAACAGAAATAGGAAGTGGAAATTTGCTAATGGCTCTCATTTTTTGCAGGTCTGCCAGCATACCGCTACTGCTGACAATGTGTCCTAAAAAAATGAATGGGTGCTTTTGAAAACTGACACTTCTCATTAAGCGTTAGGCCTTCATACTGCAGATGATTCAAAACCTCTCTAACCCTTAGGTTGTGTTCATTATTGGATTCACCGTGAACTAAGATATCATCCATATGGCATATTACACCTTCAAGACCCTGTAGAATATTTAATATGGTTCTTTGGAATATTTCTGGTGCTGACATGATAGACTGTTAAAACAAAATCTTCCAAACAGAGTAATGACCTTGACCTTGACTTCTTATCCACTGGAACTTGCCACTATTCGCATCAAGCTTTGTGAAGATGGTACTTTTGGATAACCTTGCCAAGCTTTTGTCCACTGAGGACAAATGAACTTTCAGTGCCACAACTGTATCAAGTCTACACAAATGCAAAGATCACCATTAGGTCCAGGAAGTGAAACCATTCCCAAACACCACTCTGTAGGTTCAGTAACAGGAGAAATGACTCCCATCCTGGTTATATATTCTAACTGATGTTGTACTTGCTTAATTAGTGAGTGTGGAATTTTCCTAGGTGTATAAAGACAAACTGGTTTAACATCTTTTCACAAAGCAATATTATGTTCGGTCATCAGTCTCGCTAGACCAGTAAACAATTTCAGGAATTCCTCTTGGAAGTGACTCCTGAATTCTTGTTGCTTAACTTCTTCTACTTTCTTTATAAGATGAAGGTCAATACAAGCTCTTCTACTTAAGAGAGAGAATTGCTGATTCCTTAGAACATACAGTGTTTCTAATATTTGCTTTTCCTTGTGCTGGAATGTTACCTGTAGCTTCCCCTTTTCTTAGAGTTCAAGCCCTCCTGGGTCATGTAACTGAGTTTCTGTTGGTTGCAGAAAATGTGCTGATAACCACGACTCTTTGTCTGATAAGACTGTTACGCTTGCTCCGGTGTCCAGTTTAAAATTAGTGACATGTTTGTTGACATATATATTTGTTGACATTGCACTTTTGAACTACAAGAAAGCCCCCAGCGATTTAACATCCGCAGCACTTAAAGCAGCCAGAAGTACTGCACAAAGAACAGCTAGGCGTTGCGCAAACGACTACTGGCAACACCTATGCAGTCATATTCAGCTGGCCTCAGACACCGGAAACATCAGAGGAATGTATGATGGCATGAAGAGAGCTCTTGGGCCAACCATCAAGAAGATCACCCCCCTCAAATCTAAATCGGGGGACATAATCACTGACCAACGCAAACAGATGGACCGCTGGGTTGAGCACTACCTAGAACTGTACTCCAGGGAGAATGCTGTCACTGAGACTGCCCTCAATGCAGCCCAGCCTCTACCAGTCATGGATGAGCTGGACATACAGCCAACCAAATCGGAACTCAGTGATGCCATTGATTCCCTAGCCAGCGGAAAAGCCCCTGGGAAGGACAGCATTACCCCTGAAATAATCAAGAGTGCCAAGCCTGCTATACTCTCAGCACTACATGAACTGCTATGCCTGTGCTGGGACGAGGGAGCAGTACCCCAGGACATGCGCGATGCCAACATCATCACCCTCTATAAAAACAAAGGTGACCGCGGTGACTGCAACAACTACCGTGGAATCTCCCTGCTCAGCATAGTGGGGAAAGTCTTTGCTCGAGTCGCTCTGAACAGGCTCCAGAAGCTGGCCGAGCGCGTCTACCCTGAGGCACAGTGTGGCTTTCGTGCAGAGAGATCGACTATTGACATGCTGTTCTCCCTTCGTCAGATACAGGAGAAATGCCGTGAACAACAGATGCCCCTCTACATTGCTTTCATTGATCTCACCAAAGCCTTTGACCTCGTCAGCAGACGTGGTCTCTTCAGACTACTAGAAAAGATCGGATGTCCACCAAAGCTACTAAGTATCATCACCTCATTCCATGACAATATGAAAGGCACAATTCAACATGGTGGCTCCTCATCAGAGCCCTTTCCTATCCTGAGTGGTGTGAAACAGGGCTGTGTTCTCGCACCCACACTTTTTGGGATTTTCTTCTCCCTGCTGCTTTCACATGCGTTCAAATCCTCTGAAGAAGGAATTTTCCTCCACACAAGATCAGGGGGCAGGTTGTTCAACCTTGCCCGTCTAAGAGCGAAGTCCAAAGTACGGAAAGTCCTCATCAGAGAACTCCTCTTTGCTGACGATGCTGCTTTAACATCTCACACTGAAGAATGCCTGCAGAGTCTCATCGACAGGTTTGCGTCTGCCTGCAATGAATTTGGCCTAACCATCAGCCTCAAGAAAACGAACATCATGGGGCAGGATGTCAGAAATGCTCCATCCATCAATATTGGCGACCACGCTCTGGAAGTGGTTCAAGAGTTCACCTACCTAGGCTCAACTATCACCAGTAACCTGTCTCTAGATGCAGAAATCAACAAGCGCATGGGTAAGGCTTCCACTGCTATGTCCAGACTGGCCAAGAGAGTGTGGGAAAATGGCGCACTGACACGGAACACAAAAGTCCGAGTGTATCAGGCCTGTGTCCTCAGTACCTTGCTCTACGGCAGCGAGACCTGGACAACGTATGCCAGCCAAGAGCGACGTCTCAATTCATTCCATCTTCGCTGCCTTCGGAGAATACTTGGCATCAGGTGGCAGGACTATATCTCCAACACAGAAGTCCTTGAAGCGGCCAACACCCCCAGCTTATACACACTACTGAGTCAGCGGCGCTTGAGATGGCTTGGCCATGTGAGCCGCATGGAAGATGGCAGGATCCCCAAAGACACATTGTACAGCGAGCTCGCCACTGGTATCAGACCCACCGGCCGTCCATGTCTCCGTTATAAAGACGTCTGCAAACGCGACATGAAATCGTGTGACATTGATCACAAGTCGTGGGAGTCAGTTGCCAGCATTCGCCAGAGCTGGCGGGCAGCCATAAAGACAGGGCTAAATTGTGGCGAGTCGAAGAGACTTAGTAGTTGGCAGGAAAAAAGACAGAGGCGCAAGGGGAGAGCCAACTGTGCAACAGCCCCAACAAACAAATTTCTCTGCAGCACCTGTGGAAGAGCCTGTCACTCCAGAATTGGCCTTTATAGCCACTCCAGGCGCTGCTTCACAAACCACTGACCACCTCCAGGCGCGTATCCATTGTCTCTCGAGATAAGGAGGCCCAAAAGAAAAGAAAGAATATCTGAAGACCAAAATGCCTGATTCGGATCATTGATCTCACCAAGAAAGTGTTTTGGTCGCTCTCCTGAAGGAGGTTGTTTAACTTCATTAACCACTCTATGCTTGAATGATTTTTCTTTTGAACCTGTGGGAGTAGAGATTTTACTTTAGCACTTTGTACTAAAATGCCCTATTTTCTTACAGTGGAAGCATTACACTTTGTTTGCAGGACACTGTTCATGCCTGTGGGTACTTTTGACGCCACATCGCTGGCAGGGTTCAATGGTGTCTTTTGCTTACCACCCTGTGCCACCCTCCTCCCGCCCCCCCCCCCCTCCCCACACCTCCACTGTAGCTTTTTTTTTGGTATTTCATTTACAGCCCTGTGGTTAAGGATCTGTTGCTGGTCATTTCCTAAACCAAGGTCTTTCCTCACCTTGCAGGATTGCGGACCTCTGTTTGTCTCACCAGCTGTATAACTTTGTCCAGGGTGATTTCTTTACTTTGCAATAAATCTGATAGGGATTCACCAGCAATACCTATTACAGTGCAGTCTCATTAATTCTGCTTTAAGATCTCCATATTCACATCCTTCAGCTAGCCTGCAAAGATCATTGATAAAAGCATCAAGTGTTTCACCTGGCTTCCGGACTCTTCTGTTGAATCTTGGTCCTTCTAAAATATTATTGCTCTGGAAATTGAAATAAGAATCAAAAGCTTTTAAAACTTCATTAAATTTGGCAAATGTCTCATTTATACCTTGTCTTTCAATAACGTCATCTGCTATAGCCCCAATAAAATACAGCAATGTGTTAACTTGCTCTGCTTCAGACTAGCTGTCTAATTTGGAAGCAATTTTGTATCTCAGAAATCTTTTTTGCCAGAGTAAGCAATTTTGAGTTTGATTTGGTCCTTTCATGTATCCAAATCTCTCTGGTATTGTGAATTTTAGTTCCATAGCTTCAATTTGTTTTATGTTCACTTTTGGGTTTCCCTCCAGTACTGGAAGGTTCCTGCATTTTTTCAGTCCATACTGACTCCCACTACAGCCAACGTTTCAGACTTTGAAATCTCGCTGCTAGACTTAGGATTGATTTCTCCTTATATTAAATTCAGTTTTGTAATATTACTGCTATCTTTCTTTAACTTCCTTCTCGAAGAGAATTGAGTATTTGCAACTTCATTGTTTGTCTTTTTTTTCTTTCCTCTTCATTCTGGTTGCCATGTGTAATGGCACTGACCTCAGATCAGCCCTCGCTAAGGACTTTCCCAGTGCTGCTTGCCTAGTGCCATTAGAGCCAAAAAATATTTTACCCTCTTTCAGGGTTGCTCACCAGATTCTCGATCGTTGCTTGGTTCTCCAACTCGAAGCCTTCGATCACTGCACCGGATTTCTACTGCTGATTCCCTAACTCTCTGTGTCTGGAGCTCTGGAAATTTTCCACAGCCTCTTCTTGAGTTCTGCAATTTTGATGCATTTTTCTGATCAGCCATCTTATAAATTTCTTCAAAATCTTCTTCTGTGTATAGCATGGTAAGAACCACCATTGTTTTCGATCTCCGCTGATCACCATATAGTATGAGTGTTTGGAACGCTGCCACCTTAATACACATAGGGTGGCACAATGGTGCAGTGGAGAGTGGTGCAGTGGCTAGCACCACAGCCTCACAGCTCCAGCGACCCGGGTTCGGTTCTGGGTACTGCCTCTGTGGAGTTTGCAAGTTCTCCCTGTGACTGTGTGGGTTTCCTCCGGGTGCTCTGGTTTCTTCCCACATGCCAAAGATTTGTGGGTTGATAGGTAAATTGGCCATTGTAAAAAAAAATTGCCCCGAGTGTAAGTAGGAGAATTGTGGGGAGGTGAGAGGGAAAATGGGATTAATGTAGGACTAATATAAATGGGCGGTTGATGGTCGGCATAGACCTGTTAGGTCGAAGGGCTTGTTTTGGTGCTGTATCTCTCTATGACTTAGTTAGTCTAGCTTAGAGAGATTCCTTAGTCTGGAGTAATTATAATAGTAATCTTTATTACATTATAACTATGTACAGCTTCACACCAATCTGTGAGACTCCTCTAAAGCCATGCTGTATCTATCTTCTAGTCTCTCTTACATCATCATAGTAGGAAGTACTCGTTGCACTCTCTCAACATTAACCCTTTCAGACCCTTATACTACAGGCTGAAGTTATCTTTAGGTTGCACTGCCTTTCTGCAGTGCAATTTTCCAGAAATCAGCCAAACCACTGCAAAAGATCAAAGAATTTCAAACACAGATTACATCAAGTGCAAAATGAATTTCCATGATCTTTTGGGCTAGTTTTAAAAAAAACATTGTGCTGGATAACGGCCTTGTCTTCAAAACTAGACACACCACCGAACAAATTAATCATTATTCCGAGTTTCCGCTAATTGCACTCTTTGCTGGTCTTCGCAGATGTTCTTAAAATTAAATGTTTAGGCTAAGGGGCACTAACAGGCACCTTTTAAAAGCTTATAGATATTTCAAAAAATTAATTTATTCAGCAATTGACCACTGTACACCAATTAAACTAGTAAATGGTTCTGCATTGTTTTTTTAAAAGTAATTTTCAATTATTTAAAATCAAGGCTGGAATTTTATGTGGTGGTGGAGGCCCCGCCCACCATCTTAAGAGTTGGGGAAGAGCCTGCCTCCATCGGGCCTGGAAGCTATGCAGTTGTTTTGCATGGCCCAGGCCCTTAATTGGCTTTGGTTGGGACTTCCAATCCTCTGAGGCAGGAAGTCCCACCTCCAAGAGCTGCCGGTCAATCAGCAGGCCAGCAGCTCTTCAGTTTCAACGGCGCCACCAGGAGTGGTGGCCACTGCTGGGACTGCACCCAGTCCAGAGCAACGTCATAGATGACCGCCCCAAAAAATTTAAGTGGGGTTTCACGCCTCTCTGGGGGCAATCGGTTATGCCCCAGCAAGGATGGGGGTGATTCAGGAGGGTGGGAGGAGGTGCTCCATCGGGGGTGACATGTGACTTGTGCTGATGATGGGGGGAGGTGGGGGGGGTCCCTCTGTGGGGCAAGGGCGCCCAATCAGGAGGGCCCGTTAGCCCTTTTGGGCGTTCCAGGAGACTGCCTGTCGGTGCTGAAGTTCCTGGACGCTGCTGCTGAAATATCACCAGCGGTGCGAGGAGGCCCTTAGTGGCAAATAATTAGCCATTAAGGGCCTCAATTGGCCTGGGGAGGGCAGGCTGCTGGTAAAATGGCAGCGGGGGCAGATAGGCAACAGCAACGGCACACCCCCACCTCCCACCTAGTTTTATGCACCCCCCCCCAACTTCCAGCCTGCTCCCAGGGGTAGTTGTGGGCGTAAAATTCTGGCCCAAGTTACTCAAAGGTGACGGAATAGATGCTCTGATTAAGAATACTTATCTTTTGTGTTAAACCTATTTTTAGCTAGATTAATAATACTGTATCACTCTTAAATAGATCAAAGAATATTTTTAATGCAAGAAGAACACCAAAAAATACATTCTAAAATGATGCCCCCTGCACTGATTCATAGAAGATTTTAAGTAAGTTTGCGGACGACACAAAGGTTGGTGGAGTTGCGGATAGTGATGAGGATTGTCAGAGGATACAGCAGGATGTAGATCGGTTGGAACTTGGACGGAGAAACGGCAGATGGAGTTTAATCCGGACAGATGTGTGGTAATGCATTTTGGAAGGTCTAATGCAGGTGGGAAGTATACAATAAATCGCAGAACCCTTAGGAGTATTGACAGGCAGAGTGATCTGGGCGCACACATCCACAGGTCACTGAAAGTGGCAATGCAGGTGGATAAGGTAGTCAAGAAGGCATACGGCATGCTTGCCTTCATCGGTCGGGGCATAGAGTATAAAAATTGGCAAGTCATGCTGCAGCTGTACAGAACTTTAGTTAGGCCACACTTAAAATATTGCGTGCAATTCTGGTCGCCACACTACCAGAAGGACGTGGAGGCTTTGGAGAGGGTACAGAAGAGGTTTACCAGGATGTTGCCTGGTCTGGAGGGCATTAGCTATGAGGAGAGGTTGGATAAACTTGGATTGTTTTCACTGGAACGACGGAGGTGGAGGGGCGACATGATAGAGGTTTACAAAGTTATGAGCAGCATGGACAGAGTGGATAGTCAGAAACATTTTCCCAGGGTGGAAGTGTCAGTTACTAGGGGACATAGGTTTAAGGTGAGAGGGGCAAAGTTTAGAGGGGATGTGCGAGGCAAGTTCTTTACAGAGAGAGTGGTGAGTGCCTGGAACTTGCTGCCGGGGGAGATGGTGGAAGCAGGTACGATAATGACGTTTAAGAGCCATCTTGACAAATACATGAATAGGATGGGAATAGAGGGAGACGGTCCCCGGAAGTGCAGAAGGTTTTAGTTTAGACAGGCATCAAGATCGGCGCAGGCTTGGAGGGCTGAATGGCCTGTTCCTGTGCTGTATTGTTCTTTGTTCTTTGTGTTCCATCGTATGCATATGAGTTTGAGCAAAAACATTCAATGCAGAAAACTAGTGCAATTTGCGCCTGGCTTACCGATTGAACCCAAAGTGAAATCTCTTAGCCAAGAGCTTGTTTACTTAGAGAATGTCACTCAGAACCAGACAATCTTAACTGTTTTTTTATTGACTATTTTATAGAAACTGTAACATCATTATTTTGAAATTTGTATTTTCCCTGCTAAGCTTAAAATTAACATTAATTCGTCAGATTTCTTTAAGTTATGTTGCATAAACAATAATGCTTTTAAAATATTTAGAAAGTCATGCACATTTTATGAAATCCTATTGTTGCATTTTATCATCAGTACGGCAGCGAGGCCTGGACAACGTATGCCAGCCAAGAGCGACGTCTCAATTCATTCCATCTTCGCTGCCTTCGGAGAATACTTGGCATCAGGTGGCAGGACTATATCTCCAACACAGAAGTCCTTGAAGCGGCCAACACCCCCAGCTTATACACACTACTGAGTCAGCGGCGCTTGAGATGGCTTGGCCATGTGAGCCGCATGGAAGATGGCAGGATCCCCAAAGACACATTGTACAGCGAGCTCGCCACTGGTATCAGACCCACCGGCCGTCCATGTCTCCGTTATAAAGACGTCTGCAAACGCGACATGAAATCCTGTGACATTGATCACAAGTCGTGGGAGTCAGTTGCCAGCATTCGCCAGAGCTGGCGGGCAGCCATAAAGACAGGGCTAAATTGTGGCGAGTCGAAGAGACTTAGTAGTTGGCAGGAAAAAAGACAGAGGCGCAAGGGGAGAGCCAACTGTGCAACAGCCCCAACAAACAAATTTCTCTGCAGCACCTGTGGAAGAGCCTGTCACTCCAGAATTGGCCTTTATAGCCACTCCAGGCGCTGCTTCACAAACCACTGACCACCTCCAGGCGCGTATCCATTGTCTCTCGAGAAAAGGAGGCCCAAAAGAATGATACATTGGTAAATTTGATTAAGTTTGCATTTCCGTCAAGTATCCACCCTATCATTTGACATTACGGTTGATTGAACATGCACAAAATACATTGCTGTTTTAGTATTGCCATTATTGTTATTAGTTAGCTTGCTTACATTGTAACATGTTTAAAAACACATCTGAGTTTTCCATAACATTGGACAGTGCAATGATTAGATTATTTTAGAGTTACCAATTATGACCTGTGGGGATACTTCAAAGTGTTGCCCTTTCTGTGTTGAAAAATGTTGTCAGTCCAAAATGCAAGGTCAGGATTTATTCTTCAATGCATTGCTTCATTTGCAATTCTATATGTGATTATCGGAATTAAGCCTTTACTCAGTCCTTAAGTGTTCTTTGACAAGTTTTTTCTCCCTAATTGTTAACTTCATTCCTGGACATAATTATCGGCCCAGAATTTGCTGCTAAAATAGCAGCAGGTTTAATGATGTTTTCCATTATTAATGTGTAAATCATCTAGCAACTTGGGTGAAGAGATAGCTCATGAATTACGAATCGTCGCAATCGTTGCTCTACTAATTGCCCTGTGTTTGCGTGGGTTTCCTCCGGGTGCTCCGGTTTCCTCCCACATGCCAAAAGACTTGCAGGTTGATAGGTAAATTGGTCGTTAGCAATTGCATTAGCAATTGCCCCTAGTATAGGTAGGTGGTAGGGAAATATAGGGACAGGTGGGGATGTGGTAGGAATATGGGATTAGTGTAGGATTAATATAAATGGGTGGTTGATGGTCAGCACAGACTCGGTGGGCCGAAGGGCCTGTTTCAGTGCTGTATCTCTAAATCAAAAATCAAATCAAAATCAACTCCTTCCCCCCTCCCACCCCTGGTAATTTTCCTGAAGTTCCTGTATTTACATATTAATTATCAATTAAACTAGCTGCAGAAAGTTAGGGCTGGTACTCAGCAGTGTAGGCACCTTTTTAATGAAGAGATTGTGTTCCTGAAATGCCATTCAATCTCTCCTGCCAAGAAAGGGAACACATTTTTTAATATCAGTTCATGGGACGTGAGTCTCACTGGCAAGGTCAGCATTTATTACCCATTCTTAATGGCTCTTGAGGAAGTGGTAGTGGTAAGCCACCTTATTGAACTGCTGCAGTTTTTGAAATTTAGGTACACCCACTGTGCTATTAGGTAGAGAGATCCAGGATTTTGACCCAGCGACAGTGAAGGAACAACAATATATTTCCAAGTCAGGATAGTCTGCAACTTGTAGGGGGGACCTTGCAGGTGTTGATGTTCCTATGCGTCTGCTACCCTTGTTCTTTTAGAGTAGGATTATCCAACCTTTTCGTGTGGGGGGGCCACATTACAATTTTTGTCTTACATGGGGTTGTGGGGGAGGTCAGTGAGACAATTTCAGAAACATAAAGGGATGAAAAAGTTATTTTACTATTAATCAAAACAACAAATGTGCATTTTTGTGATGAAGTTTTAAATGAGAAGATTAATTTATTGACTTACTCTCTCATCACTATGTTGGACAACGATTTAATGAAATACCTGCCATTTGTTTGCTTGCACAAGTAGTCAAAGTCTGTCCGCAGACTTGTAGTGATTCAGAGTATTCCGGATAGATGTCCATCTGTCAGGAGTGATCTTGATCACTCTCTCTCCTTCTCTTTCTCCTGGTATTCCCCCCTCTCTGTGTTGTTCGCTCCCTCTGTGTCATCTTCGCTCTATGTCCTCCCTTTCTCTCTCTTGTCCTCCTCTATCTGTCTGTATCTCTCTGTCCAGCCCCTCTGTCTCTCCCTGTCCATGCTTTCTCTGTCTGCACCCACTCTCTCTCTCTGTCCGGCCCCTCTGTCTCTCTGCTGCCCCTTCTCTCTCTCTGTCCCCCCTTCTTTCTCTCCCAGAACCCCCTCTCTCTGTTCCCCCATCTCTCTGTGTTTCCCCCCTATGTTTCTGTTCCCCTATCTCTCTCTTTGTTTCCCCCTCTCTTTGCTTCCCTCACTCTCTCTCTCTCTCTCTTCATTTCCCCCCTCTCTCTTTGTTTTCCCTCTCTCTTTGTTTCCCCTCTCCCCTCTCTGTCTCTCTCACTCTCTGACAATTGCAGGGAGTGGGAATGCTCAGCACAGAGGCTTTGTGGTTGGTCAGTTTGTTCAAAAACATTGCGCTGACAGTTTCACAGCTGACAGCTGCTGAAATAGGAACACGCTTCCCAACTTGGGACAGATAAGGGGTTTTCTGACTTTTTTTAAAAAGCCCGCTGGAAAACCCCAAATCTGTCCAATGTTGGGAAGCGCATTCCTGCTTCAGCAGCTGTCAGCTGTGAAACTGACAACACGATGTTTTTAAAAAGGCCGGTGTGCAAGAAGAAGACAAAGGGAAATTTCCCATCTCCAGTCACGGACCCCTGGCGAGGATGAGGAATGGCCACGGGTATGTTTACATTCGTGGACCGGATGGAAACTTTGGGTGGGCCGGATCCTGGCCAGTGGGCCATATGTTGAACAACGCTGTTCTAGAGATTGCGGGTTTGGAAGATTCTGTCGAAGGAGCCTTGGCAAGTTGCTGCAATGCATCTTGTAGCGCCTAGGATGATGAGCGGAATAGAGATTTCGGTGAAAGAAAAAAGAGGGTGTCTGAAGCATATCAGGTGAATTCTTCAAGTGAGAACCAGGTCAAATACTATAGGTTGAGAGGGGAGGTGAAAAAGAAAATAAGACTAGCAAAGAAAGAATATGAGAATCCAATGGCAGGCAATATAAAAGGGAATGCAAAAATCTTCTACCAGCATGTAAATAGTAGGCGGGTAGTAAGAGGTGGACTGGGGGCTATTAGGGACAAAGAGGGTAGTATATACTTAGAGGTGCAGGGAAAGGCTAGAATTCTTAATGAGTACTTTCTATTGGTGTTTACTAAGGAAGAGGAATCTGACAAAATACATGTAGAAGTGGAGAGAGTAGAGGCAATGGATAGGGTAAAATTGAGAGAAAGGAGGTATTGTAAAGAGTGGCTATGCTTAGGGTAGATAAGTTAGCTGGTTCAGGTGGCTTGCATCCTAGGCTTGCATCTCCTCCAGATATGGGGGAGGTGCCAGAGGATTGGAGAGTGGCAAATGTGACACCCTTATTTAAATAAGGGTGTAAGTCCAAGCAACTACAGGCCAGTTAGTCTGACATCAGTGGTTTGTGACATCTTGGAAACAATAATCAAGAAAAAAATCAACAGGCACTTGAAGAGGTTTCAGCTAATGAAGGATAGCCAGCAAGATTTGTGAAAGTCAGATTTTTGATGAAGTAGCAGAGAAAGCTGATGAAGGGAATGTAATGGATGCTGTCTATTTAGATTTTAAGAAAGCACTTTACAAAGCACCACATAAAAGGCTGGTCAACAAAATTGGGGCTCATGGAATGGAGGGTTAGTGTCCAGTTGGATAAAAAACAATATCTTTAGGCCATATTTTTTCAGACTGAAGGATGATAGACAGTGGGGTTCCCCAAGGATCAGTGCTAGGACCAGTGCTTTTTTTGCTATATATAAATGATTTGGATCTTGGAATACAGAGTAGAATTTCAAAATTTGCTGATGATACCAAAATTGGAGGAGTGGCAAACAGTGAAGATGATACAAATCACCTGCAACAGGACATAATTAGGTTAGCAGAATGGGCAGACAAGTGGCAGATGGAATTTAATACAGAGACGTGTGAGGTGATGCATTTACAGAAGGGATAGGGTGAGGCAATATAGATTTAATTGCACAATTTTAAAGAGTGTGCAGGAACATAGGAACCTGGGGATGCAAGTACATCGATCTTTGAAGGTGGCAGGACATATTGAGAGAGTGGTTCGTAAAGCATATGGGATCTTAGGCTTCATTAATAGAGGCATTGAGTACAAAAGTAGGGAAGTTATGCTGAACCTTTATAAAGTTCTGGTTAGGGTCCAACTGGAGTACTGTGTCCAGTTATGGTCACCACACTTCAGCAAGGATGCAAGGGTCCTTGTGAGGATGCAGAGGAAATTTACCAGAATGGTTCCAGGGATAAGGGATTTTAGTTACAAGGTTAGTTTGGAAAAGCTCGGGGTGTTCTCCTTTGAGTAAAGGAGGTTGAGGGGAGATTTGATGGAGGTGTACAAGATTATGACAGGTTTAGATAAGGTAGACAGGAAAAACTGTTTCCGTTAACTGATGGTATAAGGTCTAGGGGACACAAATTGAAGCTTTTATGCAGAGATGCAGGGTGAATACGAGGAAGAACTTCTTTACACAGGGGGTGATAATGACCTAGGAATCACTGCCCACGAGGGTGGTGGAAGTGGAAACAATCAATGATTTCAAAAGGAAATTGGATGGGCACTTGAAGGATGGGTGCAGCTCCAACAACACTCAAGAAGCTCGACACCATCCAGGACAAAGCAGCCTGCTTGATTAGCATCCCATCTACAAATAGGGTAGATTGTGGTGTAGTGGTATTGTCACTGAACTATTAATCCAGAGCCCAGGCTAATGCTCTGGGGACATGGGTTTGAATCCCACCATGGCGGATGGTGAAATTTGAATTCAATTAATAGATCTGGAATTAAAAACTAATCTAATGCTGACCATAAAGCCATTGCTGATTGTTGTAAAAACCCATCTGGTTCACTAATGTCCTTTAGGGAAGGAAATCTGCCGTCCTTACCTGGTCTGGCCTACATGTGACTCCAGACCCACAGCAATGTGTTTGATTCTTAAAATGCCCTCTGAAATTGCCTCGCAAGCCACTTAGTTCAAAGGTAAATTAGAGATGGGCAACAAATGCTGGCCTCGCCAGTAATGCCCACATCTCCCAAAACAAATTTTTTTTAAAATTCACTCCCTCCACCACCGACGCACAGTGACAGCAGTGTGTACCATCTACAAGATGCACTGCAGCTCCTTCCACAGCACCTCCCAAACCCACGAACTCTACCACCTGGAAGGACAAGGGCAGCAAATGCATGGGAATACCATGGGAACCTGCAAGTTCCCCTCCAAGCCACACACCATCCTGACTTGGAACTATTTCGCCATTCCTCCACTGTCGCTGGGTCAAAATGCTGGAACTCCCTTCCTAACAGCATTGTGGGTATATCTACCCCACATGGACTGCAGCAGTTCAAGAAGGCAGCTGACCACCACCTTCTCAAGGGCTTTTAGGGATGGGCAATAAATGCTGGCCCAGCCATTGACATTCGCATACCATGAATGAATAAAAAAAACTTGCAAGATAAGGGGATCGAGCAGGTAAGTGAGACTGGATTGCTTCACGGACAGCTGGCATGAACTCAATGAGCTGAATGGCCTGCTTCTGTGCCATAAATGACTCAGTGTGGGGGGTGAGGATTTTCTGCTCTCCTCTGCAGCGAGTTTGGAGGCGGGGAGTGTAATGAGTTCTTTTTATGTTGTCTAATGCAACATAAATGAGATGCGTGGAATCCAGTTGGTTGAAGATCTCAAACAGGTTAATTAAACAGCTATCTATTATAGACAGTACAGAGCTAACTATTTGCAGAATCTTCCTCTACATGTTACAGTTACATAGTGCCTCAGGCTTGTAGTCACATGACTGCATCCTGGTACTTAACTCATTAGCATACTAAGATTTCAAAGGGACATCACTCTTAAAGGCAATCATACAACAGGGAAAACATTTAATCAGGCAGTATGTTGGCCGAGTTAACCACATGAGAAATGATATAGGGTACTAAGTTTGGACGATCAGCCATGATCATATTGAATGGCAGTGCAGGCTCGAAGGGCCGAATGGCCTACTCCTGCTCCTATTTTCTATGTTTCTATGTTTTATGGCTGTGGTTCGGTAATTGTATGTAGGCCAGACAGGGTATGGGTGGCAGATTTCCTTCCCTGAAGGACATTAGTGAATCAGATTTTAAGACAATCCAGTAGTTTCATGATCATCATTACTGAGACTAGCTTTTTGATCCAGTTTACTTAATTGATTGAATTTAAATTCCCCCAGCTGCCATGGTGGAATTTGAACTCATGTCTCTGGAGCATTAGTCCGGGCCTCTGGATTATCCTGGAGTACATTACGACAATACTACCCAGGGGTTGGCAACGTGCCCGTACACGGACACCAGTGCCTGTGATAAAAAATTTTGAGGTCTGTGACTGGTAATTACAGGGATGAGAAATTTCCCATTGGCTCCTTCTTTCCGACAAGTGCAGCTGTAAAAAATTTGCAAGTCAGTTTCACAGCTGACTGGTGCTGAGAGTAGAACAGCGGTTTCAAACTTCAGACAGCCTCAGGGTTATCTGGCGGGTTCCGATTTATTTTTTAAAAAGCCCGCCGGAAAACCACAAAGCTGTACGAAGTTCAGAAACCACAGTTCCTGCTCTGAGCAATGGTCAGAGAGAGAGAAAGAGAGGGGGAGAGGCAGAAAGATCGAGAGATGGGGAAAAGAGAGAGAGAAGGCAAAGAGAGAGGGGGGGACAAAGAGGGAGAGGGGGACAGAGAGCGAGAGACAGTAGACAGAAAGAGAGGATAAAAAGGGAGAGAGAGGAGGGTAAACAGTGAGAGAGAAGGGGGCAGAGAGAGAAAGGGAGACAGAGACAGAGAGGGGGAAACAGAGAGAGAGAGAGGCATAAAAAGAGAGGGCTGCGAGAGAGGGGGGACAGAGTGAGATGGGGGAAGAAAGAGAGGGAGATGTAGTAAAAGGGTATCAAAGCATTAATCTTGAGAGGATGTAAAGATTACTGTACACCAGGATAAAGTAAGAGATCATGTAGGAGAGACTCGAGAACAGTTACAGCATGGCTTTTGAAGAAGACACACAGGCTAGTGTGGAGTCTATATAGTTACTATGCAATAAAGATTAATGTTTAGGCACGACTGTTTAAGAACCTCTCTGGTTAGACTCTATACGGTGGCAACATAAAGAACCAAATATATAACAGGAGAGGGAAGGGAGAGAAAGAGGCGGGACAGAGAGGGGGGGGGGGGGGGAAATTTTCTTACCAGCTGCCTATGGAGCACAAAAATGTAATGTGGCCCCCCACCTGCTTCAAGCCTTTAATGTTGTGTTTGTAACCTAGCAGCTAGGTTATTTTAAAACACAAGTTTAAGGGCTTGTGTTATGTAAACTCATTTTAAAATGGCAACAATCACTTAAGGAATGTCTTGATTTCTATGCTCTGGCATGCATTACTTTCACTTGGGACAAAAGCTCAGTGACATGTTGAAAGTTGCTCGACTTTTACTCTTATATAAATGTCATAATTCCGATGCTATCCATTTGGAACCACATTGTTCCTGAACTTGTATTGAGGGGAAAACAGGCAGCTGGTGAGAAAATTTCAGAAAGATAAAGATTTATCTTACTATTAATCAAAACAGCAACAGAAGTGCATTTTTGTGAAGAAGCTTTAAATGAGAAAACTAATGTATTGACTTCTTTCTCGTCACAATGTTGGACATAGATTTTGTGAGATAGCTGGCATTTCTTTTTGCTTGCACAAGTTGTCAATGTTTGCCTGCACACTTGTAGCAATGCAGAGTATTCCAGATAGATGTCCAAGTGTCAGGAATGATCCTGATCGCTCTCTCTCCCTCCTCTCTCTCTCTCTCTTTATCTCTCTCTCCCTTCCTCTCTGTGTTCCCCCCTCTGAGTTCCCCACTGTGTTGTCACCCCGTGTTGTCCCCCAAGCGTATTGTTCCCTCCTCTCTCTGTGACTTTCACCCCCCCCCCGTGTCATCCTCCTCGCTCTGTACCCCCTCCCACTCTTTCTCTCTCTTTCCTCTCTCTCTGCTCCACTCTATCCCTGTTCCCTGCTCTCTCTCTCTGTCCCCTGCTTTCTCTGAACCCCTCTCTCTCAGGCTCTCTGTTCCCTCCGCCCCCCAGTCTCTGCTCCCTTCCTCTCTCTGTCCCTCCTCTTGCTCCCTCTCTCTCTGTCTCCCTCCCTCTCTCTGCCCCCCCTCTCTCCCTGGCCCCCCACTCTCTCTCTCTGTCCCCCTCTATGTCTCTCCCTCTCTCTCTCTCTGTCACCCCTCTCTCCCCTTCCTTGCTCTATCTGTCTCTGGAAGTCAGCACTGAAAGTTCCTCATGAATGCAAGAATATGGTGTAATGGGACTGTGTGATATTGGCATAAACAGGATGCCGCAGATCCATATACAATAGTTAGTCAATACAATGAAACGGATAGCTTTAATAAACCTTTATCTATGATGAACTGTCTATGATTACTTAACAAAATCCATCGAGCATTTGCAGTTTTAAAAAGCCATAGTAAAATTTATTGTGTTTCAATAACCATGTCCGAAACAGTCAATTTTTTTTCCTGTGAATTGGATTAAAGGGCAAGTATGTCAAAGATCAGTAACTGCAAAGTGCATCATTTACTATCCAGTTTGAGGGCAGATAACCTAAGTTGTCAATGTAATTTAAAAGTTGTCTGTAATAGATAATGATATTACATTAAAAGAGTACCTTTGTGAACAGGTAAGAGATTTGGCTTGGACATAAATTGATTAGTCTGCAGTACAATCTTACAGATAGTGACAAAACATTTTGTAACAACTGCTCAACTTTTTGCAGAAAAGCTTTTGGTTAATAATTATCTTGTTAGAGCTGAATCGGAACTGAGATGTGATAGACTGAGATATAGACATGTGAATTTATTGGAGGAACTGAAGGGTGCTCTTTATGTTTACTTGTGTTTATCTAATTTTGTCACTAGCTTTGGTGAGAAAATTATATGTTGTCCATGAGACATTCTGTTGTTTTTGTATTTTAGAATACAGGACCAAGTTTAACAGCCTGTCAAGGTGAATAAACTAGTCTTGGCTCCCTTCTATAAATCTCTGTCTCTTCCTGTCCCATTCTTCTTTTCTGTTTTACATGATTCTTCTGAAGTGGTATCTACTCCATCCTGTAAAATTCTCCTGATTTGGAGATCACCTTTTGTTGGCTACCTTGGCTTCAGGCACATACTACTAGCAGATGGAGCCATCCATCATGGCTTAAGTTGTCTTGTGACAATAGCAGTGTGAGAAAAGGCCCATTTTCCTATTGCCGATTTTTCTACTGCCTCACCTCAATAACCAATCCTCTTCTTGAGTTTCATGGTTTATTGGATGAGTTTTCACTCCTGACACAGTGTGAATCCACAGAGATCCGAGTGACATGGTGTTGCTAGCTCTATTCTGTCAACAAAAGTAGTTCGCATTGGCATTACATACTATTTTGCTTGCTAACCAGCTAATACAGTTGTGCTGCTCTCCATTAATGTTTGTATGCTTAGCTACTTTATTTATTTGGAGAAATGTGTTTTAAATTGGACGTGCTTTGATGGCATTAGATTGGCTATACACTTTATATATAGCTTAATTGCCCCCATGTCTGTGGCAGAATCAATAATTTTGTCAAATATCCATGGTGCAACATAGACTCAGAGAGATACAGCACCTAAATAGACCCTTCGGCCCACCGAGTCCACGCCAACAATCAACCACCCATTTATACTAATCCTATATTAATCCCATTTCCCTCTCCCATCTCCACCTTCCACCTACCTACACTAGGGGCAATTTACAATGGCCAATTTACCTATGAACCCACAAATATTTGGCATGTGGGAGGAAACCAGAGCACCTGGAGGAAACCCACGCGGTCACAGGGAGAACTTACAAACGCCACACAGCCAGTACCCAGAACCAAACCCAGGTCGCTGGAGCTGTGAGGCTGCAGTGCTAGCCACTGCACCATCCACATGTTGGTACCTATCTTTGATGTGACCATTCCCCTAAAAACTGTGGAGTCTTATTCCTGCAGGTTGTAAATTGTTGTTAGACAAATAAAACTTA
The DNA here is from genome assembly GCF_036365525.1 of Heterodontus francisci. NCBI lineage: Eukaryota > Metazoa > Chordata > Chondrichthyes > Heterodontiformes > Heterodontidae > Heterodontus > Heterodontus francisci. The sequence goes on along the minus strand of NC_090376.1, from coordinate 148,710,445 downwards.
CTTTTTCTTTCTGTCTCTTTAGTCTCTCCCTTAATCCAAACTTTCTTTCCCTCTCTTTATTTCTCAGTCTGTACTCGATTTGCCTCTAAATCATCCTCCTTTTCCATCATCCCTCTGTTTCTTTCTCAATTCTGAATTCTCATTGGCTAAGGAGATAGACTGTTGGTCCTACGTTCACTGTGGTCCAAGATGCACCATTGCCCATCTGAGTTATCAGCTTGCACTTCCAGAAACATACATGGAAGAATTTTTCTGAGAACAGGGAACGAAAATGTCTTCCTAATGGGGCCTGCTGTGCGATGTCCCACTGCAATTAAATCTGGGCCATTGCGTTTTGCTGTGAGAATTACAAGTTCAGCTGATGACAGTTGTATTTTTTTTCTGAGTAAAACTTCGGAACGAGTATTTTGCAGCTTTTTAGCCAAAAATATCAAAGTTAACTGTTTAGAAGTGTCACTTTATTACAGCAGTGTTACAATGTTATTTTGCTATTCGGCAATGTTTACAGAGGAATACGGTGTGCTGATTGTATTAAGCACTTTTTTAGCCACTTTTGTACTAGCACTGCCTCCCACAAGGCTTCTTACCTTGAGACAACTTATTCCATTCTAGAAGATGTCACCAAAACTCTTGTTCACTTCATGAAGCCATTTTTGGCTTATCATGCCTCTATAAGCAAAAAAAAAGACATTGCAGGCTATTGCTGTGGTTCTTAAGAAAATAGGTAACTCAAAAGTTACATTAAGAATAAAAATAATGCACTGCCTTGTCACTTTCTTCCCCAAACATAAGGGTTCTGATGAAGCAAATATAACAAAATCATGAATAAGCTGCTTGACAGTCTCATTGCATTTATGTAATGGTGAGGTGGAAGGGACTATAGAGACCAGCCAATTTCTCTGCTGCCTGCCTTATGTACCACAGCGTCAATGATTCTCAGGGGAGGAATTTGCAGACCAACCTGACGGATTTGGAAGAACATAAGGGCTCTATAACATTCTAAGGATGACCCCATCCCCCTTGGAGATACATCCCTGGATGCGTTAGTGTCTTCTGTAATGAATTAATTAATCTTTCCATGAATTCCGTCAGCATTCATGACTAGATCATTACGGAGAGCAGTCTCATCTCGTGTACACCCCCATCCATAATGGCAGTGATAATAGGTCAGGCATGACCATCATGTCAGAACTCCACTACTCATTTTTTTTTTAGAGATACAGCACTGAAACAGGCCCTTCGGCCCACCAAGTTTGTGCCAACCATCAACCACCCATTTATACTAATCCTACACTAATTCCATATTCCTACTGCATCCCCACCTGTCCCTATATTTCCCTACCACCTACCTATACTAGGGGCAATTTATAATGGCCAATTAACCTATCAACGAGCAAGTCTTTGGCATGTGGGAGGAAACCGGAGCACCCGGAGGAAACCCACGCAGACACAGGGAGAATTTGCAAACTCCACACAGGCAGTAGCCAGAATTGAACCCGGGTCGCTGGAGCTGTGAGGCTGCGGTGCGAACCACTGCGCCACTGTGTCACGAGGGCCAAAACCTTTCACTGGTGTCTCTTCAGTAGTGGGGTTGATAGAAGTAGTGATTGGCACCATTTGTTTTATCTGTCCTGAAATGTGACTGGTTATCATTACTACCAACAACTTATCCAATTTATCATCTGTGGTACGAGTAGATTGTGGGGGTGGGGGAAGGCAGGGAGTGCCAGAATAGCAATTCCTTCCCTGCTTATACTCTAGCAAAGTGTCTCCATTTGCCGCAGTTGTAACATTGTGACACAATATGTCTGGATCCTGATACTCTGTTCAATCTTTTCTCTCGGCAGTCCTTCCACTGCTGCTACGGGATTAATTTTGAGAGTGCCCCTGGTAGAACGGATAATAAGACTCTTGACATTTCCCCGGGCCTCAAGAGTACTTGTGTGAATGTCTACACAGGGGTTATTTTTGGAGACTGACACATCCAATGCTGTCTTGACTACTGGCTGCAGCTGAGCTAAGACATTTGCTGATGTAGGACATTGTCCTGGTGGTTATGAACTTGTTGACCCACAGCCATTAGAACCATGGGTTGGGTTCGCTCATACAGGTCAAGGAGTCAGTTACCAAATGCTACCGGGTATTCAGTAGGCCTTGCACCATCTGAGCACAGAGAACCATAAAGCTGAAATCTCCTCTTCCCAGGAGGTCAGCAATTTCCTCAAATAGGACATTGTGGCCAACGGCAGCCATCATAATCACTGACCTGATGCATGGCCATAGTCCCATGTCGAGAGCTGCCCATGGAATTACCTTAAGTCTGTCACCTTGTAATTATATTAGGACTCTCTTAAAATTTTCCCATGCCATGTTTGTATTTAACAGGTCATCCACCTATTTATGGTTCCTAACTCTCTAACCAGGCCTGAGCCGAATCAGGTCTCAAAGGGACTTCCTCCTGAGTAACTGCCTGCAGGGCCAGTAGCAGTGGTTATTCTTGTTGCTATCATGTTAACCGGTGTTGAGTTCCATGGTTTTTTACCTCCACAATTGGGGTTGCGATAATAAACAGACTCACTTCCCAAAGAATCGCAATAAATTAACATCTCCATTTCCATAACTAATTGTGGACACCACAGCATCCGACATTCTCAACTTGCCCTGTAATTTGTAAATTTTCAATTCATATTGTGTTTGGTCTACCTCCCTACCGGGTCTATTCACCATCTCCGTTGGTGCTGCACGCATATCTGCTAAGCGTTGGTGCAGGGCCTCATTCTTTCTCATTAACTCCTTAATTTGGCTTTTCATCTGTTGTGCTCAGACCCTGAAATCACAATTTCTGCCTGTAGCTCAGTCATTATACATACCAAGTCTTCTATTTCTCACATATCTTTGTACCTTTTTCCCTTTCCCCGGTTCTCTTTTGTAACTTGTTTCAACTTGTCCTCATATTTCCAACTGTTAACATAAGCTGTGTACATTAATAATTTCCTCCCTTTAATTCAAATTTCTTGTCATTTATCTGACCCTGGTTCCAAAGTGCTGTTGATTTAAATGTTTTATCTCCAGTGGTCAAAACTGATACCAGCTCTGCAATGCAAAATTTCTCTAATGTCTTCACTGTGACCTTTTTGACCTCTGTTTGAACACCCAAAGTTACAAGATTTCTGGTAGGGGATTATCCCTTTCTATCACAGATTTATCACTCAAAATCTATTTATCTTTGTTTGCTCTCCTGGCAGGTTCAACAATTTTGTAAGAAACCTTACTTTTCAGCCTCTTGTTATAGTCCAATAAGTTAGACCCAACAGCATTGGTTGCAGTAACACATTATTTTGAGAAGTAAAACACATGTTGATACATGCAAGTATCTGAGCAGTAATTAACAAAATGGAGAAATAAATTATATTTAGGTGGGGCCTGTAACATGGGTGCTAGTTGCTTCTTCCTATCTGTGACTGTCTTCTTTGCCTGGTGAATGCCTCTATGTTAACAAAAGCCTAATTTCCCCATATTATACTCTTAAAAAAAATGGAAATGCACCAAAATGTATCCAACCAAATATTTTCCGAGTACTTCCCTTATGTCTCAAAACAATGCTCTTCTGTTCATGTAGAAGATGACTCACTGTATGGACCGTGAAAATAACAACAGCTCTAACTGCAAGAAACTTAGAGTCATAGAGTCATACAGCATAGAAACAGGCCCTTCGGCCCACCGCGTCCATGCCGACCATAATGCCTATCTATACTAATCCCACCTGCCTGCATTAATTCCATATCCCTCTATGCCTTGCTCATTCAAGTACCTGTCCAGATGCTTCTTAAATGTCGCTACTGTTCCTGCCTCCACCACCTCCTCTGGCAGATCATTCCAGATACCCACTATTCTTTGTTCTTCTGTTTCAAAATCATATTTTCATTCATTTCTAAAGGGTAAAATAAAATTGTACACTCACAAAATTTCATACTAAACTGCAATCTTGCAAAAATTAATTTTGAAAGTAATAAAGGAGATTATATTCTAACACTGCTTTCCCTTCTAGTGTTCAGCTGGTGTCCCAACACAGAACTGGCTGCAATTCCCTGGCTAGCAATGGCAGGCTTCTGTAGTGTTGTAGTGTTTTGAGATAGTGTTTTGTAATTGTATTGTGCATTGTGCACACTTGAGGCTGCTGTAGAAAACACATGCTGGCAAATGGAAAGTGAAAGTAAAAACAGAATAAAGAAGACTGCATTATGTTCAACAGCCTGCAATCTCTGTCTCACATACCTTATACTGAACTCAGCTAAACCTCATTCCAGTCCCGAGAACATCACAATGACGATGTGGTAAACAGAAAACGGAAGGCGAAAAATATTGCTTTCAGGTATGAAAAATTTTGGAAGGTTTTTGTCTACTTTTAAAGACAGGATTTTAAGTTGGACGCTGTGCTAGAGTTACACACAGGAAGCTTGTATAGTGTATACACACACACACACACACACTAATCTCTCCAAAATAACCATCTATTCAAAAAAAAATCTTGGATCATTGCAGAAAAGTTTCCTCTGAAAGGAATGCGATCCAAGATCCCTAATCATGCATTATTGCTGCATTGCTGAGCAATATGGCATTGTCTATGCCCAACATACCACCTTTTGGTGTGCATTCAGAGCTTTCACCTGTATCCCCACATTGGCAAAAGTGACTGCAACATTTCGAAGGCACAATAGCAGGTTTCACAATCATAGACGGCACAAGGAAAATGGCCTTGCTTCTGCACTAGGGGGTGAAGAATTAGAAGATATCATTGAGACACTTATCTCTGAGCAAAATGATTACGACTCAGCAAAAAATGTACGAACAACCTATTTTACATCCAAGAAAAATACCATATACGAAACCATTGTCTTCTGACACACTAAACAAGAAGCAAATGAGACAACTGACAAACTTTGCATGCAATTGAGGCAACTAGGAACCAAATGTGGCTTCGGTGATGTTGAACATGTTGAACCGGAAATCAAAGCACAAATAATCGAAGGCTGTCTCTCCAATCAACTATGCCAAAAATGCACTTGAGAAAGACAGAAAGCTGTCAGAGCTGCTGTGGTTAGTAAGATCATGATTGCTCTCAGAGTCCAGAGCTGCTGAAGTTAAGGCTAACAGTAACTGCCACACTCCAATTACAACTCCTGTGAACACTGTTCATCACTCACGTGCCAGGAAACCACCTGCAAAGGAACAAAAGCCATATCTCAAACAGAGTTGTGACTTATCTAAAGAATGTTTTCACTGTGACAGTTCTTAACTTCAACAGACAGAGTGTCCTGCTACTGAGAAGCAATGCAAAGCCTGTGGAAAACCCAACCGCTTTGTGTATGTCTGTCACTCATCAGCAATATCGACTACTAAGACCAATACAAATAGAAGAGTGCTGTGTATGCATACCACAGCAAAAAGGTGAGAGAATGTAGCTAACGTAGAGGTGGATGTGAGAATTAAAAGTAAGCTAATCAACTAACTAATCAGCTAACAGACGAGCTGTGAAGCCAATTTATTAAAAAAAATAACAAGCAGAAGCTAACAGGACAGCTGCAGATAGCTTAATAGTAGCCTATTAGGCCAAAGAAAATTGTTTAATAATCAGCCTAACAGTTCAAAGAGAGGGGATGTGAAACTAGTGAAATAAAATGCAAGAATAAAATGCTGAGTCGAATGAACCAATCATGCACTGATAACAGAAGTCTGCAAACCACTCAGAAACAAGGGGGGGGGGGGGGGGTGGTGTGTTACTAGTTTTGTCTGAATAACTATAAGAAAGGCTTGCTGTAGTGAACGCATGTTCTTTTGTTTTGTTCTTTTGTTTTGTTCTTTTGCATGTTCTTTTGTTTTGATTGTAACCTTGCAATGTAACAACCATATACTGAAATAAAGTTTCTAAAAGTTACAGTTGGACTTCGTCTCTCTTTGTAACTGATGGGATCCAACAACTTGGCGTAGTTGGCAGGATCGCTGGAGGATTAAAACCGAAGCCCTGTACATCGGACCTATATCGGCGCCCCAGAGGTAAGGACTCCTCTTTACGTTAAAAAGTCCTCGGCCGTTGTCTGATTTCGGTTCACCACCACGCGATCCCGAACTTTTCTTAGGCTCGAGGCCTCTTTCATAGACGTCTGACTCGGCAGTGTTTGACTGTGCTCACACCGGATCGGCTGAATAGCCTCACGGCTCGAGACCCCCTTCCCTCCTTGAACGAATCGATACAATGACAGACGAAGGCAACCGACAGTTACCAACTACCGTCAAAGGCGGGCGGGCCTCGCCGGACGTTTCCGAAGATGAAATTCTTCGGCAGTTAAAAGGATATATAGAGCAACAGTTTAATTTGGCTAAAACCTGTACTGAAATTGAACAGAAATATGGTGCCTCCAAGGGACAGTGGTCCCTGGAAGATATAAAGAGGGCTTGGGGAAAAAACACCCGTTTAAAGGATAAAGAACAAACCCAATGGTCCTTAGCCCGTAATGGGACAGATCCGACAGCGTAATGAAATTATCCAACAAACTCAACGCGACCGCGATCTGACCAGTGTGAAGGATCAATTGAAGGCAGTTTGTGAACAACTGAAGAAGGAGAAACTTCAATCGGAAAAGTTAGAAACCGAATTAAAAGAACTTAAGAAACAATTACGGGAAGAACAGGCGACCCAACCGAAGGGTCCGGGACCACTCTGCGAACCCCGCGGACCTTCACCACCCCACTTGTATCCGAACTTGGACTCGTTACAAAAAAAATTACAGAAAACACAACGGCGTGAAGCCGGTGTAGAGGAATCTGAGTCCTCCAGCGATCAAAGTGATACTGATGATGAGTTGCCTGTTGCGCGGCTCGCCCCCCCTTAAACAGAAACGTGTTAAGGTCAAGCAGGAAAAGAAGACTACAGACGGTAACGAGGTGATCACGTCTGAACACCAGACACACTGGGTACATGTCCCGGCGGACCCTGAGAAAATTGATAAATGGTCTGAAAAATTGCCTGACCCGACAAAGGGGGGCCAGAAAACATGGGAAAAGTTGGAACGTCTGAAGGGAATTTATCACCTCCACCTGTGGGACGGGGTACAGATTTTGACCGTCGTGATGCCTGGGCGAGTGGGGCGAAAGCTGAACAGAGAGGTCCAAACTGCTTTGGGCGAGGACGAGCAACAACTAGATGCCGGTTGGGCTGCGATTAGATAGTGGCTGCGAATGTACTGTCCCACAAAGACGGATTGGAATAAAATGATAGCCTGTCACCAACACGGTATCGAAGAGGTACGGGAGTATGAAGAGAGGTTGAGATCTGTTTGGTTGGAGTACTCGGGGATAACAGACCTTGCCCCAGAGGCACTAGACGACTCCCGCTTTCCACTTCTGAAGTCGGCGTTTGTCACGGGATTAAAACCAGAACTAGCAAAGATACCAAATTGGGACGGCACAGATATATCCTTCGCAACAGTGGTTGACCGATGCAGTCAGCTGGACAGGGACATGGGAGCAAAGCTCCGAGTCCTGCAGGCGGGTTGGACGCCCAAAGGCCCTGATAAGCGACCCGGGGCATTCCACTACTGCAGAAAGGAAGGCCATTGGGATAAGACATGTAGAGTAAAGGGACTGGGCAGAGGATGGTAAGGATACAATCCGGCAGCAAGACCAGGTCCATCCCCTGATGGTAATGACCTCCTAGAGAAGTTCAAACAGTTGACGCCCCAGCAACAGAAGGAGTTACTTGTTGTGACAAAAAACTAGGGGAGCCCCCCCTCGCCCTTTCGGTGCCCCTTCTGGTGCTAATAGAACAACGAAGAGATGGATTGTATATAACTGCGAGGGTGGGCGACCAAGACATAGACTGCCTATTGGATACCGGAGCCGAATTGACGTGCCTACCTCAACGACACGGGAACTCCATACCGATGGACGATAAAGTTAAGACTGCCCACGGAGTCAGTGGCCATGGGTTGGTACTCAGGAAAACCCAGCCCATACGCATTGGTCTTGGCCCACAAGAATTGATAACATCAGTCTGGATAGGTCCGGTGGACCAGGCCCTTCAGGGTATGGACGTTCTCACTCAGCTGAACTCCTCGTTGCATTTTGAAGGCGGCCAGGTAACATGGTCTATCAGAAGTCTGAAGAAGGAGGAGCTGATGGAGCACCCAATATGGGCCCGGGATAAGTACGATTGTGGGCTACTTCAAATAGAACTAGCAACGTTTACGGGATCCGCTCCACCCTGTACTAAACAATACCCCATTAGTCCAACATCTATTGCAGGAATCTTACCCATAATTAGACAGCTAGAGGAGCGCTGCATGCTGCTTAAAACACACAGTACCTCCAACAGCCCTGTGTGGCCAGTACGGAAACCAAACGGGACCTGGCGGCTTACTGTTGACTATAGAAAGGCTAACTAGTGTATTGATCAAAAGGCTCCTCTGGTAGCTGACCGCTCCATGGTATTCAATTCCCTGAGGCTGGAACATGAATGGTTCTCTGCTATCAACATGGCCAATGGATTTTGGTCGGTGCCACTGGCACCCGAGGTCCAACCGTGATTCACCTTTACCGTTCAACAACAACAGTACACCTAGACCCAACTGCCACAGGGTTTCCACAACAGCCCCACGGTATTTCACATGGCCCTGCAAAACCACTTGAGGGAGTTACCTCCCATGCACTCCCCGGTCATACAGTACGTGGACGACATCCTGTTAGCCTCTGAAACGGAAGGACAACAGGGACAAGATCTGCATACCCTGCTGGACCACCTTCATCAGAGAGGACACAAGGCCAGTATCAACAAAGCGCAAATAGCCCAAGGAGAGGTCGTGTACTTGGGATAAAAGATTTCGAAAGGAAAGAGGGAACTCACCCAGGACAGGACCACAGCCATCCAGGCTGCCAAACAGCCCATCACAATCCAGGAGATTAGGTCCTTTTTGGGTTTGTGTAATTTCAACAGAAATTGGATCGACTCCTACACACAGCTGGCCCAACTATTAACTGATCTCTTGAAGCGAAAGTGGGCCTCTAAAGAATCAGTTACTCTAACCAAAGAACAACAAGACGCCTTCAAAAGCTTAAAGAGGGCCTTGTGCTCGGCGCCAGCCCTGGGAATCCCCGACAACGGGAAACCGTTTACCCTGTTTGTACAGGACAAAGAGGGATACATGACCGCCATATTGACACAGGAGCATGGGGACCAACAGAGACCTATTGGATACTATTCGAGAAAACTGGACACCGTAGCCCCAGGATGGAGCAGTTGCCTAAGGGCCATGGAAGCTACATGCCAAGCTCTGATGGCTACTACGGGTCTGGTATTGGATCAAAATCTACCAGTCAAGTGTCCGCACACCGTCCACACTTTGCTATCCATGAATAGAGTATCCCAAGTGACAGCAGCCAGATGGACAACGGTCCTAGAGGCCCCCAACCTCCATATAGTCCGAGCCAGCCCGATAAACCCAGCAAATATGCTCCCGTTGCCTGGGGAGCAAGAGGGAGAAAAGCATGACTGTGTGGAGGCTATGAGAGAGAGGAAGTAACCTTAGCGGCGGAGGAGGTATTGCACAATCCGGATTTAATCCTTTTTACAGATGGCTCCTCCTTTGTTGACAATGGTACCCGGAAAGCAGGATGAGCAGTGACAACCCTACACGAAGTCGTGGCGACGGGATGTCTGCCCTCGGGGACGTCAGCCCAACAGGCCGAATTACAGGCCCTGTCGCAGGCATGTCGGATAGCGGAGGAAAAGACGGCAAATATCTATTCGGACTCACGATACACCTTTGGAGTTGCTCACGACTTTGGTCAGTTGTGGCGTAAGAGAGGATTTCTCACTGCCGCTGGTACACCTATCCGAAACGGGAAAGAGGTCTGAGACTTGCTAGAGGCCATGCAATTACCACAAGAGGTGTCCATTCTGAAATGTAAAGCCCAAGCATGGTTTTGTGAAGGGGAGGTCGTGTCTCACTAATTTGATTGAGTTTTTTGAGGAAGTGATGAAGATGATTGATGAAGAAAGGGCAGTGGATGTTATCTATATGGACTTCAGTAAAGCCTTTGACAAGGTCCCTCATGGCAAACTGGTACAAAAGGTGAAGTCGCATGGGATCAGAGGTGAGCTGGCAAGATGGATACAGAACTGGCTCAGTCATAGAAGACAGAGGGTAGCAGTGGAAGGGTGCTTTTCTGAATGGAGGGATGTGACTAGTGTTCCGCAGGGATTAGTGCTGGAACCTTTGCTGTTTGGAGTATATATAAATGATTTGGAGGAAAATGTAGCTGGTCTGATTAATAAGTTTGCAGACGACACAAAGGTTGGTGGAGTTGCGGATAATGATGAGGATTGTCAGAGGATACAGCAGGATATAGATCGGTTGGAGACTTGGGCGGAGAAATGGCAGATGGAGTTTAATCCGGACAAATGTGAGGTAATGCATTTTGGAAGGTCTAATGCAGGTGGGAAGTATACAGTAAATGGCAGAACCCTTCGGAGTATTGACAGGCAGAGAGATCTGGGCGTATAGGTCCTCAGATCACTGAAAGTGGCAACGCAGGTGGATAAGGTAGTCAAGAAGGCATACGGCATGCTTGCCTTCATTGGTCGGGGCATAGAGTATAAAAATTGGCAAGTCATGTTGCAGCTGTACAGAACTTTATTTAGGCCACACTTAAAATATTGCGTGAAATTCTGGTCGCCACACTACCAGAAGGACGTGGAGGCTTTGGAGATGGTACAGAAGAGGTTTACCAGGATGTTGCCTGGTCTGGAGGGCATTAGCTATGAGGAGAGGTTGGATAAACTTGGATTGTTTTCACTGGAACGATGGAGGAGGAGGGGTGACATGATAGAGATTTACAAAGTTATGAGCGGCATGGACAGAGTGGATAGTCAGAAGCTTTTTACCAGGGTGGAAGAGTCAGTTACTAGGGGACATAGGTTTAAGATGAAAGGAGCAAAGTTTAAAGGGGATGTGCGAGGCATGTTCTTTACACAGAGGGTGGTGAGTGCCAGGAACTTGCTGCCAGGGGAGGTGGTGGAAGCAGGTACGATAGCGACGTTTAAGAGGCATCTTGACAAGTACATGAATAGGATGGGAATAGAGGGATACAGTCCCTGGAAGTGCAGAAAGTTTTAGTTTAGACAGGCATCAAGATCAGCGCAGGCTTGGAGGGCCGAATGGCCTGTTCCTGTGCTGTACTGTTCTTTGTTCTTTATACGAAGGACAATACCATAGAGGCGCAGAGGAACGCCCTAGCCGACCAGGCATCCAAGGGAGCTGCCTCGCAGGGTGATTCTTCGGATGTAGGGATGCAAATATGTAAACTGGATGCACCCAGTCTGGCACAATATCTACAAATAATGCAGGGCGAGTGCTCCAGAGACGAAAAATGGACATGGATAGAGGCAGGGATCAAGCTGTGTTAAGACGGCATCTGGAGACAAAGGGACACCGATAGGCCACTCGCACCACAGGCGCTGATGCCCTTTTTAGCCCAACAGATTCACTCCTGGGGGCACCTGGCCCCGCAACAGATGATGGCTCAGTTCCAGAAAAGCTGGTGGGGTCGAGGATTCAAAAAACACACCCAGCTGGTGACTGACCGCTGTGTGGTCTGTCAGATAAACAATCCAGGACCCACCACGATAATGCCTCAACTAAGAGCTCCTGCTCCAGCCGGCCCATTCCAGTGCTTGCAAGCCGACTATATCACTTTCCCACCTTGCCAGGGATACACCGGAATTCTCGTCATTGTCGACAGATTTTCCAGATGGGTAGAGGCCGTCCCAGCCACAAGAGCCATGGCCAATCACACTGCTAAGGTCTTGTGTAAGGACTACATCCCCAGATGGGGAGTACCGGTCAGCATTGATTCTGACCAAGGGACTCATTTTACAGGCGCCGTCTGTCAGGAAGTCTGTCGGCTACTGAACATTACGTGGGATTTACACTGTCCCCAGGCCACTTGGAGACCCTAAAGCAACGACTGTCCAAGTATTACCAGGAAGGAATACCATGGCCCCAGGCGTTGCTGATAGTTCTGTACAGCATTAGGGCGACTCCGAACAGAACTACGGGCCTGAGTCCATTTGAAATAATAACAGGGAAACCCATGTCTCTGCCAGGAACAATTGATTTGCGTAAAGCTGATTGTCACCTGATGAGTGACGCTCTACGAGAATATTGTCAGAACCTAACAAATGCTATCAGTTCTGCTTCCTCGCAGGTATTGGCAGCTTGGGGTGACCCACCAGAAGGAGGGCACGACATCGTCCCGGGAGTCTGGGTCTACGTGAAGAAAATACATAAAGAACCATTGGACGCCAAGTGGGAGGGACCTTTCCAGGTGCTACTGACCACCCAGGCAGCAGTTAAGGTGGAAGGGAAGAAAGCCTGGATACACGCCTCTCACGTCAAGCGAGCGATCCGTGACTAAACACCGACCTGCTATCAGGACAATTATCATTTGTCAATATGTTCAGAATTTGTATTATCCTCTTTGCATGCATTTTAAGTATCTGCTTACTTTTGGCTAATCAAACCTTTCCACTTTGGGGAACTAATCGAGTGTCTTGGGAATTGCACGTTAACACTTTACATGTTTTATACGTATGCCAAGGCAGCTAACATCTCTAGCTGTTGGGTATGTGCACACGTGCCCATCCATTCCAGAGGAGGCATTCCGTTACGGGCCATACCTCTGAATACATCCCAGATGGGATGGTGGCTGACAACCCATACGTTGGGACAGGGGGTTTGCGACCTCCCTTCGTATAGGTTCGGAATTCGCCAAAACCTGATATCATCCGGGTATAACAATAGCATGTGGGGCTCGTATACACCTTCCTTTAATGGCTCGAGTACAGCTCCTTATCTTGCATTGACCAATACCTCAGGAGTGGGACGGCCAATGAGAATAGTGTGCATGTCCCATAATTTAACCGATGGCTACCCTGTCGGTAATAGCATTTGCAACTATCCAGTGTTCATAGGCGCCCCCAGGCGACAACGTCTCCATTTCCCTTTTTAATCACACAGGTCAAAGCCATTGGAATCTCATGTTTCTGCCCAAGGCACTAAATGCGTCCAAATTCACCTCCTATAATGGCACTTACTTTATTTGCAGCCACAAGACCTATCCCTGGTTACTGAAACTTTGGACGGGATCATGTTATTTGGGTTATGTTACACCTTATATCCGTCATTTGACCTCCCTGCCTGTGCCACCTCACTGGCAAAGGATGAGGCGAGCTATCATGGAGACGGAGAGATTCTTTGCGATCTTGTTTCCCTGGGATGGGACAGCCAAGCTGGCCAGGGAATCTATTAACATGGCCTCTGTTCTAGAAAAGGTGGCCAATGACACCGCCGAAGCCCTGGTTAAAATAAATGCAGAAATGGTGGCTATTCAGAACCGAATGGCCCTAGATTTTATCCTTGCAGAAAATGGGGGGGTACTTGCGCCTTTATAGGGCCCGAATGCTGCACCTACATTCCAGACAGCTCCGAAGAGATCTCTAATCTGGCACAGCACATCCAAAAGGAGATAGAAAAACTCAAACAATCCCCAACTCCCACCTTAGGGGGTTGGGCGACTGGGTGGTTGGGCTCAAATTGGACCTCAATGGTACAGGGTTTGATCTTTTTTGTTATAATCATAACTTTGTATTTTATGTTTTTGCTTATTAAGTGCTGTTGTAAACAAGTAACTGAAGCCCCTGCCAAGCTTTTGCCTTTACAGAGCTCCCACCGTCCCCTCTTGTGGCACAAGCGGACGACGTATTAAGCGCAACCCCTCCGGGTGTTGAAGGCTGTTTCCAGACAAGTAGAGACCATTAAAGGCACAAAGGTGGGATTGATGGAATGATTCTTAAAGAAGTTTGAAGAATCAAAGGGGGGACTGTGGGAACAGATTAAAAGTAAGCTAATCAACTAACTAATCAGCTAACAAACTAACTGTGAAGCTGTGGAGCCAATTTATAAAAAAATAACAAGCAGAAGCTGACAGGACAGCTGCAGATAGCTTAATAGTAGCCTATTGTTTAATAATCAGCCTAACAGTTCAAGGAGGGGGGATGTGAAACTACTGAAATTAAATGCAAGAATAAAATGCTGAGTCGAATGAACCAATCATGCACTGATAACAGAAGTCTGCAAACCACTCAGAAACAAGCGGGGGGGGCGTTTTGTTTGAATAACTATAAGAAAGGCTTGCTGTAGTGAGCACATGTTCTTTTCTTTAGTTCTTTTTGTTTTGTTCTTTTGTTTTGTTTTGTTCTTTTGTTTTGCTTGTAACCTTGCAATGTAACAACCATATACTGAAATAAAGTTTCTAAAAGTTACGGTCAGACTTCGTCTCTTTTTGTAACTGACGGGATCCAACAGTGGATGACCTGGAACATACTTTTGTCCTCTATCTTAGACGCAGCAATCAGCCATGTGTGACAGTGACCATTGGCTGCTCGAACATCGATGCTCTTTTAGTCACAGGAGCATCTGTCATCATGGGAACCAAAACATTCAACCAACTTCAGCATTGCCCCATTCTGTGCAAACCAGGGAGTATGAAATTTTTCCCTTACAACAATGACAAACCACTGAAAATTCTCGGAACTTTTGAAAAGCCAGTCTCATTCAAAGACACTAGAATGAATGGTGTATTCTATGTCATATAGGGAGAATATGACACTCTTATCAGTTTCCACACAGCAACAGATCTGCACATGATTGCAGTCACACACGTGTTTATTTGCATAGCAAACATTCTCGAACTGTAGGCTAATCACTTTATTGGTATCGGAAAACTGAAAGGTGTTACATGAAGCTGCATGTAAATCTTAATGTACCCCAAGTTGCAAATCAACACCTACTTGAACGTGATATTATTGAGAAAGTTGGGGATGAGCCAACCCCTTGGGTCTCACCCATACATATCATCAAGAAAGCCATGAGTGAGAACCAGATTAGAATCTGCATTGATATGAGATCACCAAACCAAGCGAGGAAACAAGAAAGACACTTGTCACTGACAATCAATGATATCAGAAAATGTAAACAGTGCTAAACACTTTGGCCAAAATGTTATGCCATCCCAGCGAGCCGGATGGTGGTGGGGGTGGGGTGGGGGGATGGGTGGCGTAAAATTGAGCGGGAGGCTCCGGAGGCCTTCCCGACTGGCTCCCGCCTCTGCCCCACTTGGAAATGGCAGAGAAGCTAAATGGTTACTTTGTGTCTGTCTTCACTGAGGAAGATACAAGAAATCTCCCAGAATTAGAGATCCAAGGGACTAGGGATAATGAGGAATTGAAGGAAATTAGTAGTAGTAAGAAGGTTGTGTTGGAGAAATGAATGGGACTGAACGTTGATAAGTTCCCGGGACCTGAGATTCTACATCCCAGAGTGTTACAAGAGGTAGCTATGGAGATAGTGGATGCATTAGTGATCATTTTCTAAAATTCTATAGATTCTGGAATGATTCCTGCAGATTGGAAGGTAGAAAATGTCACCTCACTATTTAAGAAGGGAGGGAGAGAGAAAACAAGGAAATGCAGATTTGTTAGCCTTACATCAGCAGTAGGGAAAATGCTAGAATCTATTCTAAAGGATGTGATAGATGGATACTTGGATAATAATGATCTGATTGGGCATAGTCAACATGGATTTATGAATAGGAAGTCATGTTTGACGAGCCTGTTGGAGTTTTTTGAGGATGTTACTAACAGAATTGATAAAGCAGAGTTAGTGGACATAGTATGCTTGGATTTTCAAAAGGCTTATGATAAAGTCCCCACAGGAGGTTGGTTAGCAAACGTAAAGCAGATGGGATTGGAGGTATGGATGACGGATTGGTTAACAGGCAGAAAACAGAGAGTAGGAATAAACGGGTCATTCTCGTGTTGGCAGGCTGTCACTAGTCGGGTACTGGAAGGATCAATACTTGGGCCTCAGCTGTTCACGATATATATTAATGATTTGGACGTGGGGACCAAATGTAATATTTTCAAGTTCGTGGATGACACACAACTAAGTGGGAATGTGCGTTGTGAGGAAGATGCAAAGCTGCTTCAAGGGGATTTGGACAGACTTAGTGAGTGGGCAAGAACATAGCAGATGAAATATAATGTGGAAAAATGTGATTAGATTAGAGATACAGCACTGAAACAGGCCCTTCGGCCCACCGAGTCTGTGCCGACCATCAACCACCCATTTATACTAATCCTACACTAATCCCATATTCCTACCAAACATCCCCATCTGTCCCTATATTTCCCTACCACCTACCTATACTAGTGACAATTTATAATGGCCAATTTACCTACCAACCTGCAAGTCTTTTGGCTTGTGGGAGAAACCGGAGCACCCGGAGAAAACCCACGCAGATACAGGGAGAACTTGCAAACTCCACACAGGCAGTACCCAGAATCGAACCCGGGTCCCTGGAGCTGTGAGGCTGCAGTGCTAACCACTGCGCCACTATGCCACTTATCCTCTTTGGTAGGTGGAATATATATGCAGAGTATTACTTAAATGGTAAGAAATTAGCAAGTGTAGATGTACAAAGGAGTACAGGAGTAGTGAAGTCTTGCTTCAATTGTTTAGAACCTTGTTTAGACCGCTCTTGGAGTACTGTGTGCGGTTTTGTTTTTAGTTTTTAGTTTTAGTTTTAGAGATACAGCACTGAAACAGGCCCTTCGGCCCACCGAGTCTGTGCCGACCATTAACCACCCATTTTATACAAATCCTACACTAATCCCATATTCCTGTCACATCCCCAACTGTCCCTATATATTTCCCTACCATCTACCTATACTAGTGACAATTTATAATGGCCAATTAACCTATCAACCTGCAAGTCTTTTGGCATTTGGTCCCCTTACCTTAGGAAGAATATTATTGCCAAAGAGGGAATGCAATAAAGGTTCACCAGACTTGTTCCCAGGATGGCAGGATTGTCCTATGAAGAGATATTGGGGAAACTGGGCCTGTATTCTCTACAATTTCGAAGAATGAGAGGTGATCTCATTGAAACCTACAAATACCTAAAGGGATAGACAGAGTAGATGCAGGTAAGATGTTTCCCTTGGTTGGGGAGTCTAGAACCAGGGGACAAAAATTTCACAATAAGTGGGAAGCCACTTAGGACAGAGATGAGGAGACATTTCTTTACTCAGAGGGTTGTGGATCTTTGGAATTCTCTACCCCAGAGGGCTGTGGAAGCTCAGTCATTGGGTATCTTTAAAGCAGATTGACAGATTTCCAAATGCCAATGACATTAAGGGATATGGATATAATGTGGGAAAAAGACATTGAAGTGGATCATCAGCCATGATCATATTGAATGGTAGAGCAGGCTCAATGGGCTGAATGGCCTACTCCTGCTCCTATATTCCTATGTTACTAGCACCTGATCGTTTGATTAGGCATTCTACAGCCTTGTGAACTCAATCTTGAATTCAACAATTTCAGGCCTTTTTAATTTTTTTTATTATTTTATTTTTTAACCATGTGCCTGTTTTTCATGTGGACAGAGCTTCTCATTATTCTGCCATTAACACTCTCTCTGGACTAATGCTTTGTCTTTCACCACAAGCATTAACACGCTCTTTGTATTTGTCCCATGACAGCTTTGTTATTTAATCTCTCCTGGCCTCTGCCCCATCAAACACCTTCCCTTTCATTCTGTTCCCCCTCACCCACCATCCCTCCCCCCCCCCCCTTCACTTGCTTTAAACCTAATTATTTTCTAACCTTTGCCAATTCTGATGAATGTTCACAGACCTGAAACGTCAACTCTGTTTCTCTCTCCACAGATGCTGCCTGACCTGCTGAGTATTTCCAGCAATTTCTATTTTTATTTCAGAATCTTACAGGTTTCAATACGATCACCTCCCATTCTTCAAAACTCCGATGAGTATTGGCCTAGCCTGCTCAGGCTTTCCTCACAAGACAAGCCCTTCATCTCAGGAATCAACCTAGTCAACCTTCTCTGAACTGCCTCCATTATAAATGTATCCATCTTTAAATAAGGAGACCAAAGGCATAATTTTCACCCCGATATGGGGGCAAAAACGGAGGTGGGCAGGTGTATAATTCTGAACCACTGGCCTGCATGCCTATTTGGTGGCATAATTTCACCCCTGGGTCATTTTCCTGGAGTCAAGATTGGGTGCGGAAGGATTACCTTCCCACAAGTGACAGGTAGCCAATTAGGTAAGTAAAAGGCCAATTAAGGCCAATTATCAGAGGCCAAATGGAAGTTTTGCACGGTGCCGGAAATGGGCCATCTGTTCGACGGCAGCCTCCCAGTGGCTGACCAGGGGCCAGTGGTCCAGGCAGACTGTGAGACCCTCCCGCCACCTTGCCAGAGCTACGGCTGCCCTGTGGAGGGGTTTCCACTCCGTAATGATGGCCCGGTAGCTGTGGCCATTTTTTAATTCAAAATTTTTTATATTTCTGTGAGGGCACCTCAAGAAGACCCCTCTCTCTCCCTTACCTGCAGTGGCAGGGTAAGGCTCCTTCAATGCTGGAAGGCCTCCTACAGGCCCTCCAGCGTTGAGATCCCACCCACTGTCCTTATTTGTATGGTGAGCATGCCCTCTGGCCACTAATTGGCCTATCCAGGGAAAGTCACTGCCGGGTGATTGTTTGTGACACAGTGTGGGTCATTTGACCCCTACATCAGGGTTACAACCCAAAACCCAAAGTCCTGCTCCAAAACAGTACGCAGTACTTGAGGTGTGTTCTCACCAACGCCCCGTACATTTATAGCAAGACTTCTCTACTTTTATACTCCATCCCCCCTGCAATAAGGCCAACATTCCATTTACCTTCCTAACTACTTACTGTACCTGCATGGTAACTTTTAGTGTTTCATGTATGAGATCACCCTGATCCCTCTGTACCACAGCATTCTGTATTCTTTCTATGTAAATAATATTTTGCTTTTCTGTTCTTCCTATAAAAGTAGATAACCACATGTTTTCCCACATTATACTTCATTTTTCAGATTTTTGTCCATTCACTTAACCTAACTCTATCCCTTCGCAGATTCTCTGTGTTCTCCTCACAATTTGCTTTTCCACCTATCTTTGTATCGTCAGCAAATTTGGTTGCAATACACTCAGTCCCTTCATCCAAGTCATTAATATAGATTGTAAATAGTTGAGATCCCTGTGGCATCCTGCTAATTACAATTTGCCAACCTAAAAATGACCCATTAATCCTGTATCTGTTTTCTCTTAGTTAGACAATCCTCTATCCATGCTAATACATTAGCCCAACACTATGAGCTCTTATTTTGTGCAGTAATCCTTTATTTGGCACCTTAACAAATGCCTTTTGGAAATCCAAATATCCTACAACTACTGGTTCCCCTTTACCCAGCTTGTTTCATCTTCAAAGAACTCTAATAAATTTGTCAAATGTGATTTCCCTTTCATAAAACCATGTTGACTCTACTTGATTGTATTATGATTTCCAAAATGTCCTGCTACACCTTCCTTAATAATGGATTGCTGCATTTTCCCAATAACAGATGTTAGGCTAACTGGCCTATAGTCTCTTGCTTTACATTTGCGGCTCTCCAGTCTTCTGGGATCTTTCCAGTATCTAGGGAATTTTGGAATATTACAACCAATGCATCCACTATCTCTGCAGCCACTTATTTTAAGACCCTCAGATACAGGCCATCTCATCCTGAGGACTTGTTAGCCTTTAGACCCATTAGTTTACCTAGCATTTTTTCTCTAGTGAAAATAACTGTTTCAAGTTTCTCCCTTCCTTCTGCTCCATGCTTTTCTACTATTATTTGGATGCTTTTAGTGTCTTCTACCTTGATGATGGATACAAAATATTTGGTCAATGTTTCTGCCATTTCCTTATTTCCCATTATTAATTCCCCAGGCTCATGCTCTAAGGGACCTGTGTTTACCTTAGCTACTCTGTTCTTTTTCATATACTTGCAGAAGCTCTTATTTTCTATTTGCTTGATAATTAACTCTCATAAGCTGTTTTCTTTCTCATTTAGCCCTGCTTTGCTGGTTTCTAAAATTTTCCCAATCTTTTGGCCTATCACTAATCTTCGCAGCATTGTTTGCCTTTTCTTTCAATTTCATACCATCCTTAGCTTCCTTAGTTAGCCATGAATAGTTCATCCTTCTTGTCGAGTCTTTCCTTCTTAATGGAATATACCTTTGTTGAGAATTATGAAATATTTCCTTAAATGTCTGCTACTGCTGATCTACTGCCTTACCTTTTAATATATTTTCCCAGTCCACTTTAGCCAACTCTGTTTTCATAACTTTGGAATTGTCTTTATTTATGCTAGTTTCAGACCCAAGTTTCTCAATCTCATACTGGATATGAAATTCTATCATCTTATGATCACTCTTCCCAAGAGGATCCTTTACTATGAGATCATTAATTAATCAAGTCTCATTATACATGACCAGATCTAAAATAGCCTGTTCCCTGGGTGATTCCACAATATATTGTTCTAAGAAACTGTGTTGAATACACTCTATGAGCTCATCCTCAAGGCTACCTTGGTCAATTTGATTTGTTCAATCGGTATGAAGATTAAAATTGTCCACGATTAGTGCATTTTTTTTAATACATTCCTTTTTACTCCCACAACTTGAATGGCCCTTGTACCATGGTGCTGTGGTTAGTTTGCCCATCCTCCCTGTTGTTCTGCTCTTGTTCATGTAGGCTGCAAGAAGCTTGTACCTGTTGGATAAGTGCAAGGATTGAGGCACCTCCAATGCTACCTTCTGGATCCCCATACCTTCCTCACTCGTAGTTACATCCTCCTTTCCCTGACCATGGATATATTCACTCAACTTGACTATCTGTGTGAGATCATTAAAATTTTCAGGAATTTCCTTTGGGCATTTACCTCTCCCACCTGTGCCCAGCCATTGCCTTTGCATGGTTATCCTTGAAGGCTTCCTGTGCATCTGTGGAAACATTGCCCCTTTCCTGGACTCCATATTTGTCACCAGTGCTTTCAATGTGGCGTCACGGAATCTGGGAAACCTCTCCCTTGCCTACTGAATCATTTCCCTGTACCTGAAGTCTTCCCCTGTCGTTGACCAGCAACCTTGGCTTCAGCAGTGGAGCTTCCCTTTAATAGGGAGTCTGCCTTTAAGAAGGGAAAGTCCTTGGCAATTTCCTTTTTGAATTTCTATTGCTCATCCTGGATTACTTTCTCTGAGCAATTTTAGAATTTAAAACATGCAAAAATATGGAATGGAAAAAGACCATTATGTCTATTCTTTCTACAGATCATATACAATATGCTCTAATATAGACTCTTAACTCAATATCTCAAAGCTAAGTTCAAGAAAAACTCCAGAACATCTTGTCGAACCTTATATCTTGCGTAATTTTTCCAGGGCAGTTGCTTGTTCTGCAAATCTATCAGAGTGGTGAGGGGATTTCTGCACCTCACATGCAACATATGCCATTAGATCACTGACCTGACCAGCGTTCACAAAGTCAAGTCTTTTAAGTTATTAGAATACAATCCCTGCCCCCTTTAGCCCATGTGCAGGAAATGCATTAGCAGAGGGGACTGCAAAAATTAAAGTGATGTGACCACATAAAAGTAAGTGGCCAATTGGGAGGGTGGTGCAAGTGGCTTAGTTTTTAGAAACAACGCTCTTGAATATACATCTTCTTCTTCTTCTTCTTTCTCGAGAGACAATGGGTAAGCGCCTGGAGGTGGTCAGTGGTTTGTGAAACAGCGCCTGGAGTGGCTATAAAGGCCAATTCTAGAGTGACAGACTCTTCCACAGGTGCTGCAGATAAAATTGGTTGTCGGGGCTGTTACACAGTTGGTTCTCCCCTTGCATTTCTGTCTTTTTTCCTGCCAACTGCTAAGTCTCTTCGACTCGCCACACTTTAGCCCCGCCTTTATGGCTGTCCGCCAGCTCTGGCGAACGCTGGCAACTGACTCCCACGACTTGTGATCAATGTCACAGGACTTCATGTCGCGTTTGCAGATGTCTTTAAAGCGGAGACATGGATGTCCGGTGGATCTGATACCAGTGGCGAGCTTGCTGGACAATGTGTCCTTGGGGATCTTGCCATCTTCCATGCGGCTCACATGGCCAAGCCATCTCAAGCGCCGTTGGCTCAGTAGGGTGTATATGCTGGGGATGTTGGCCGCCTCGAGGACTTCTGTGTTGGAGATACGGTCCTGCCACCTGACGCCAAGGATTCTCCGGAGGCAGCGAAGATGGAATGAATTGAGACGTCGCTCTTGGCTGACATACATTGTCCAGGCCTCGCTATCACAGAGCAAGGTACTGAGGACACTGGCTTGATGCACTCGGACTTCTGTGTTCCGTGTCAGTGCGCCATTTTCCCACACTTTCTTGGCCAGTCTGAACATAGCAGTGGAAGCTTTTCCCATGTGCATGTTGATTTCTGCATCGAGAGACAGGTTACTGGTGATAGTTGAGCCTAGGTAGGTGAACTCTTGAACCACTTCCAAAGCGTGGTCGCCGATATTGATGGATGGAGCATTTCTAATGTCCTATCCCATGATGTTCGTTTTCTTGAGGCTGATGGTGAGGCCAAATTCATTGCAGGCAGCCGCAATCCTGTCGATGAGTCTCTGCAGACACTCTTCAGTGTGGGATGCTAATGCAGCATCGTCAGCAAAGAGGAGTTCCCTGATGAGGACTTTCCGTAGTTTGGTCTTCGCTCTTAGACGGGCAAGGTTGAACAACCTGCCCCCTGATCTTGTGTGGAGGAAAATTCCTTCTTCTGAAGACTTGAACGCATGTGAGAGCAGCAGGGGGAAGAAGATCCCAAACAGTGTAGGTGCGTGAACACAGCCCTATTTCACACCTCTCAGGATAGGAAAGGGATCTGATGAGGCGCCGCTATGCTGAATTGTGCCTTTCATACTGTCATGGAATGAGGTGATGATACTTAGTAGCTTTGGTGGACAGCCAATCTTTGCTAGTAGTCTGAAGAGACCACGTCTGCTGACGAGGTCTCTTCGGAATATACTTATGAATATGCATAAGCTGTTCCAAAGGCTGTATGAGGGAAAAGAAATGACAGGCAAAACATAATGGACCATAACTGTATGAGCAAAAGGTGGAGTGATGCAGCCTGTGAACTTCCAATGGCCGGAAAGCTGGGTATACTTTTGAATGAGATGACTATGAAGAGGGCTTGCTTTAATTGGACCTTCAGAGCATACTCTCTATTGAAGATTAGGTAGAAAGCAGTAGTCTGTTTTAACATTGTGCAAGGTATCTACAAGGACTGGGAATAGAACTGGAGAGAGAAAACATTGGGTGGAATGTTATCTTAATAGACCCAAACAAAGTGGGGAGGCTTGTAGCAGGTCAGTCAGCAGGCTTTGCCTTGGCTCTTTAGCTCAGCCACAGCATTAGCATCCTGCTTCTGGGTTTCCTGATCAATCAGAGCATGGACTGAATGGCGTGCTGACTCTGTCAAAGAAAAGATTTCTAGTTGAAGGGACTCCAGCAGGGGTCACCTGTACATTGATTCCTCTGGCTTCAGCAACCACAGGAATATAAAGGAGACCTGGGTAGGCTGTTCCTCCAGTCTCAGACTCTTACTTGGAGGTCGTGCTGTGGGATCTGAGGGCAGAAAAGGTGAGTGGCATAACACTTTCAGGAATATGATGCCCTTAGAAGATTCTTAGCTGTTGGGACCACATCCATGTCCTGACCCCAATGGTGCCTGCATTCTACCAGCCTGTATGATCTTTTTGGAGACGGCCAATTAACAGGCCGCCTCCACATTCGCTGTCCAATTAAGGACAGCAGGTGGATCCCTGAGGTGGGAGGACCAATAAGAGACCCCAGAACTGGATGGACGGTAGCTCCAGTGGCGGAGGTGGGCACTTCTGAAGCATGTAGGGGAGGGTGAGGGTGCCTCGAGAGCTGTCCTCAGAAGCCTGTATGAAATGTTTGCAAAATGGAAGGCCCACGTCTCATAGAGCCACCAGGGTGAAAGAGAAACCCCTCCAGAGGAAGGCTTATGGCCAAGGCTGTGGCCTTTTCAGTTTGTGGCCCCATCATGGGCTACTGAGAGAAGGCCCAGTGGCCCTCCTGTCTGCTGCTGCCTGTCTCCCAACTCAGCGGAGGGCCAGTCCGACTCTAGGAATTTCAAAGTGGCTTCACCAATTTGTCCCAAAGTGGAAACGTAATTGTCCTAATTGGCTATGATTTGCCGCTGCAAGATTGTTTGCAGGTGGGAACGCATCACAAAGCTGACCCGAAGCAACATTTTCACAATTTGCTCTCAGTGCCGCCTTCAAACCTGTCTCCATGGGACTGGGAAAATTCCGCCCTCTGACTTTCCCAGCATTCTCCTACAGAACACTCCTTAGAGCAATGACATAAAGGGACATGGGGATGAATCTTTCAATCTGCAAAACTCCATTGCAAAACTCGTTTTCTATCGAGATTTGTAAATTATTCATGTCTTGTTGTGGTATGATTAACTTTAGTTCCGTAAAAGACAGAAAAACCACCAATAATTTTATTATATTTAAACATTGGGTGCATACTGCCAGGTATTTACAAAGGTAGAAGATTAATGCAATGTCCTGGAGAAAAAAAGATTAATTTTAAAATGATCGATAAAAATTAAAACGATAGGCAGCAAAGGCTGAAGTTCTCAGTTTTGAGGCTTCATTTTATTCCATCTACCATCAAAGATATAAAATTTTACAGATGAAAAAATAGCAACTGTTAAAAATCAATGACTGCACAAACAATCTCTAGGAAAATTCTCAGGCTGCTCATCAAATGTTGACACAGAATCATGCAGCCGACTGGAATCCACCGCCTCATCTCCTTCTGACATCTTCTAGCCTTTGAAGTGCCTCCAGTAAATATAATGAAATCCTTGGTGGTTTTTCTGTCTTTTTATTCTTACGGAACAAAAGTTAATCATAACACAGCTAAACATGACTAATTTACAAATCTAGACAGAAAAGGAGTTTTGCAGTGGAGTTTTGCAGACTGAAAGATTTATCTGTGAGTACTCTCTGGGGACAGATGAATTAGAATACTTATTGGGCAAAGCATTCTAACTGAGCAAAGCATTGAATTGGGTCATCAATTGTGTTGGAACAGTTCCCTGGATCTAATTGAACATAAAAAGTCATCTGTTTTTGAATAGCAGAAGGGACTGCCAGGTAAAATGGGGCAGAGAAACCATCCATTGTAATTCATCCCCTAAAAATGGCTACTGTCATTTCCCTCCTGTGACTCCACAACATTCAAGTGAAGTGGAGCGAGTGGTTACAATTTCTGAGGTTCCCCTGCAGTTCAGCCAATTTAATACCATTGAATATTACTGCCTCTGTGAAGTTGACAGTGCTGAGCCTGCATCATGTCTGACAGACAGGAAGAGATCGGAAAGCTAAAGGGTCAGACAGGGCTGCTGTTCTCCAGTAATGCTTTGGCTCGGAGTCACTTCCACTACTTTGAAGCTGCAGTGTCTACACAATCTGGCTACAGAGGGGCAAGGCTTTGACCAGTGAGGATATCACGGAGCAAGATGCCTCTCCGATGATGAGGATGCGGAGGAGGATGCTGCCCAGGCAGTGCCAGATGAAGGGCCCCAGGCATAACAGGAAAGGTTCCAGGAGATACGCACAAGGCAGGCATGAGACGCCTTCATACATTTATGTTTCCTTTGAGCCTTACCACCTTCTGGAACCATAGCAATAAAGCCTTACCATTAATCAGTCCAGTTGTCGCCTGCTTCCTTCTGTACTGCAGTATCCAGGTGCACTTTGCAGAGTGGCAAGGCGGAAGTATTGACTGGTCCCTCACTTCCAGCCCCTTGGGAGGAAGGTTTCAAAGGAATTCCTAAAGGGCATCAAAGGAGACATGGTGAGTGAAATCCATATTTTTATTATGTGTCACAACCATTGCACAAATACCCTTTTCTACAGCATTTTCACATGTGATGCTCTAAGTGCATCTAGGGGCTGTTTATAAATCTTTTCCGGGTACTCCTATGTGATGCTCCACCTGTGCTGTCACCCGAGGTGGGGACAGGCTAATGACCTTGCTGCCCGTTGGCTTAGGATGACCTTGGTGGCCTTTCTCTGGCTGCCTGAGACCTGGAGGGCCCTGGCACACAGAGGGCCTCCTGCAAAGGTGCAGGGATAGTTGGCGGGGATGATTGAGGGACTGGCGTCACTGGCAGAACCGCTTTGGAGCTACTGTTTGCACCTGAGAGGCACCCCAAATGCGGCAGACAGCCACTTCTCCCCCCTTCTAAGGCACACTTGTACCTCCTTGCTGACCTGAGAGGGATGTGGACCTGGTGGATACTCCAGGTGCCTCGTCCCCCTCTCGTCTTGACATTGCTGCATTGAGTTTATGGACAAAGCGATGGAGTGCAGGTCTGTGCACATCTCCAGCAGTCACTGATTGGTCTGCTGGATGTGGCTCGCAGTGAGAGTCGCCAATCTCTCAATGGAGGAAGCCAGACATGCAACCGACGGTGACAGTGCAACACCCAAGTCCTGGATGGACTCCTCCATTGTCCACACTTGGGTATGCATAATCTCTGGCATTACTGGCAGATGTTGTCTCACCTCTCGCTGCAGCTGTCTAAATGGGTGCAACTACCCACCAACGTGAGAGTATCTGAAGGGTGCAGGGGAATGATATGACAGTGCACCCTCTGAAGCTACCTCCACCTCCTCAGAGGTGACTGATTGTCCCCCAGCCTCTTCAGCTCCTCTCTCTTCTTGGTCATCTTTACCTGCATGTGAAGTCATAGACATAGAAGGATTAGAGTCTGCCCATTATCACATTCCTATCACCCCAAGGGCGGCACAGTGGCACAGCAGTTAGTACCGCAGCCTCACAGCTCCAGCGACTTGGGTTCAATTCCGGGTACTGCCTGTGCGAAGTTTGCAAGTTCTCCCTGTGACTGTGTGGGTTTTCGCCGGGTGCTCCGATTTCCTCCCACAGCTAAAGACTTGCAGGTTGTTAGGTAAATTGGCCATTGTAAATTGCCCCTAGTATAGGTAGGGGAATTAAGGGAAGGTGGGGATGTGGTAGGAATATGGGATTAATGTAGGATTAGTATAAATGGGTGGTTGATGGTCGGCACAGACTCGGTGGGCCGAAGGGCCTATTTCAGTGCTGTATCTCTAAATA
Organism: Heterodontus francisci; assembly: GCF_036365525.1. Classification (NCBI taxonomy): domain Eukaryota; kingdom Metazoa; phylum Chordata; class Chondrichthyes; order Heterodontiformes; family Heterodontidae; genus Heterodontus; species Heterodontus francisci. The sequence goes on along the minus strand of NC_090376.1, from coordinate 148,683,231 downwards.
AATGTACCACTCCACTGATGCAGTGGGGACCACATGTGTTACATGGCTCTTTGCCACCAGTTACATCCTTGTGCCCCAGGAGATGCTGACTCACTCTTTTGGGTGGGTGCCCCTGTCTGGCCATCAGCTATGGTGCGGCCACCTTGTTGCCTTACCAGTTCTATGGCCTCTTCCTCCATTGGGGTTAGGGCATGGAGATAAGACACTCCACCACCGGTCTTGGCAGGCTTGTTCCTATAGTGGGCTGTCTTCTGCAGGCACAATGATGAGCAAGGTTACTCTCCCAGCAGGCAAAAGCTCCAGACCTCCGATGATGATAGTCCAGTGAGTCATAATGGGAGCACACATATTTTTCATGCATGCGGCCATTCTTGAGGGACTATGCAAGGCAATGCATTGACGGATGGGCACCTCTAACTGAGGTGCAGCCATGCCTCAGGCCCTATTGCCAACTCCATAACACCATTGCCATGGCTGGGTGATCTCTCCCTGTCCACCAAACGCAGTCTCTCACTCTGACGCAAGCTAGGCCCAAAGGGTTGGAAGTATACGGAGAACTCACCTTGGCAGACCAGATCAGGTCATTGGCCTTCTTCCAGCACTGGTTCCAGGTCCTTGGGGTGACCCCACGGCTGCTGACCTCATCCACTATCTCCGTCCAGAGTTGCTTGGTCAGACAGGCTGGTCTCCTCCTCCCATCCCTGGGAAAGAGGACCTCCGGCCTTTCCCTTGCAGCCTGCAGCAGAGTCTGGAAGGAGGCATCGCTAAACCGTGGGGCCACCTGGGGCCTTCTTTCTACCATTCTGCCTGCAGGCTTCCAAGCCAATTCTTAGCACACTGGAATGCGGGGGCTTTATTAATCCAGGCAGCAGCCAGGCAGGTACAATTCAGTTACACATTGAGAGAATGCAATCCTTTCTGTTGAATTAGGTTATGACATTGAGCAAAGGGGAATATATGGCCACATGGGTGCAATCTGTGACTGCTTAGATCTTTGAGAACCCTGTTACTCTGCAAAATTGTAGTGCTCTGTCATGTTGTCACTGATTGTCCATTGGGAAGGAGACAAAATTGCTTGCTCCAGCAAACAATCCATTCATGACATACCTAATTCTCTTGTGCACAGCTGAATTGACCTCTCACTGATGTCCTCTGTGGCTGTCTAAAATGATCCTATAACATAAAAGCAAAGGATGGTTGTGACATTAACAAGCATTGGAAGGTGAGCTGTAGGTCCATTCATGGCCTATGGTGTAACTAAGTGACAGCTTCCTTGGTAAAGTAAGGCTTCCACTGGTACTACTCTTCTGTCAAGTATAGATATATGCATCACTGCCTGTATCTTTGGAGTGGAGGTCCCAAAAGCGGGGTGCAGAGAACCTCTGATACTGCCTAATCAACCCAACATCACGCAATTCTATCAAAAAATAAATGCCAGGAATTTCTTCAAAAGTCCTGGGGAAAATTGATGTACAGAGAGATTTGGGTGTTCAGGTCCATTGTTCCCTGAAGGTGGCAACGCAGGTCAATAGAGTGGTCAAGAAGGCATACGGCATGCTTTCCTTCATCGGACGGGATATTGAGTACAAGAGTTGGCAGGTCATGTTACAGTTGTATAAGACTTTGGTTCGGCCACATTTGGAATACTGCGTGCAGTTCTGGTTGCCACATTACCAAAAGGATGTAGATGCTTTGGAGAGGGTGCAGAGGAGGTTCACCAGGATGTTGCCTGGTATGGAGGGTGCTAGCTATGAAGAGAGGTTGAGCAGATTAGGATTATTTTCATTAGAAAGACGGAGGTTGAGGGGGGACCTGATTGAGGTGTACAAAATCATGAGAGGTATAGACAGGGTGGATAGCAAGAAGCTTTTTCCCAGAGTGGGGGATTCAATTACTAGGGGTCACAAGTTCAAAGTGAGAGGGGTAAAGTTTAGGGGGGATATGCGTGGAAAGTTCTTTACGCAGAGGGTGGTGGGTGCCTGGAACGCGTTGCCAGCGGAGGTGGTAGACGCGGGCACGGTAACTTCTTTTAAGATGTATCTAGACAGATACATGAATGGGCAGGAAGCAAAGAGATACAGACCCTTAGAAAATAGGCGACATGTTTAGATAGAGGATCTGGATCGGCGCAGGCTTGGAGGGCCGAAGGGCCTGTTCCTGTGCTGTAATTTTCTTTGTTCTTTGTTCTTTGTTCTCCCAATCTGTTACCATAACAATGGGAGAAACCTTGGGCTGGAGTTTGTGCTGGAAGCGGGAGTCCCGGCACCAGGCCAAAAAGTCAGTGGGAGCCCTGCCTCTGCCTTTTTGTGCCTCCCCAATCCACACTCTTCCCCCGCCCCGGAGCAATCCTCTGGTCTTTTTGATTCAAAGTTTTGGGAGGCGGGATACCCATTCCTTCAAGACTTTAAAGGGATGGGGATCCCGTCTCAAAGAGCTGCCGGCCAATCAGAGGGCTGGCAGCTAAGCAGCATTGGCTGAGCGACTGGGAGCAGTGGTCACTGCCAGTTCTGCAGAGGCCTCAGGCCCAGGCCCAGCAGTGGAACCCCAGGACAGACATAGGTGAGGTGGGAGTGACTAGAGTCAGTCTGGAAGGCCCCAGCGAGGGAGGGTTGGTCCAGGGGGAGGGGTTCCTGGGGGGTAAAGTTGTTTCCGGTGGGGGTCCCCTGTGGGCCATAAATTGTCCATGGAGGACAGACCCCTCCCAAGCCTGCAGGGAGGGCGCCTCGTTTTATAAGGTGTCCTCCCCACATAGTGGAGACCCCCCACCCCTACACTGCCGCTGGTAAGATCCCAGTGACGGAGGGAAGAGGCCCTTAACTGGCTGTTAATAGGCCACTTAAGGCCCTTATTTGGCCTCTGGATAGGAAGGTTGCCCTCGGCTTATCCAGCTCCCAGGAGATTGCTGGGCGACAGGGAGGCAACGGGCCCTCCGCACCCCCAGCCTCCGATCCACCTTGGAGGGAATGGGGGGTTGGGGCGGGGGTGCATAATATCCCAGTCATCACGTGCGCTTAAAAATGGGACTTAAGAAAAACTCCTGACAAGGTTATGGCAGTGGAGTGAGTAAAGCCTCAATGAAACCCTTCATTAAAGATACAGGGGAATGACCAATGGAAAATGCATTGTGTCTGGTGTGAGATGGTGAAAAGAGGGTGGAGAGAATATCAGTCTGACAGATATTGGCACATAAGCAGATGGCAAAATAATTGGCAATAGCAAAAAATAGGAAAAAACCCTCAAAATTGAAGAAACAAAAGTTTTAAACTGATGTTTTCAATCTTGGTGCTAGGCTCTTTAATTCTATTGCACCTACTTCCTTGTATCCAGCAACTCTGGATACCTGTCCTTTATTAGTGAAAAGAAGAAATAGCATTAATTACAGAAAACGGTGTTTTTCCTCGAGCAATACACAACTAATTCCTCTGTATTGCTTTCTTTCAATAGCTCAGGACCTTCCTCTGCTTCAAATATTTATCAAATTTTCACTTAAAATTGCCAGCCCATTTTACACCATCCCTGATTATCTATTCCTTTGAAGCTAATGGAATAGAAAAACAAGTGATATGTAAAACAGACTGGTGATTCCCTATGAGTACATTTTGATCTACTGGCAAAGACCAACTTCACCACCAATAGAGTAAAAAAGCAGAGATAGTATTAGATTTGTACAAATCATTAGTCAGGTTACAGGTCAAGTGCTATGTGTGATTTTGGGCACCCCATTTACAAAGGACATTAAGGATATAGAGCACATACAATGCAGGTTAACCACGGTGATGCCAGGGATTGTAAACTATAGTTATAAGGAGATATTTGAGAGACTGGGATTATTTCCTAGGAAATAATTTCATTTTCTATTGCACTGGAAAATTTTCCAAGAATCATAGTAAAGTCAATTTAGAAGAAATTTAATAGAGTTTTTTTTTAATTCTGAAAGGTTTTAATAGAGTGAATGTGGAACATTTTCATTACGGGATCTGGAACCCGAAGCCTGGAACATTTTCACGTCCCGACCCCGTGCCGAGTCAGCAACACAGACGCAGTGGTATTTTTAAATGCAAAGACGTTCAGGATATGGGAGACTCTGGCTGGCTCATACTGGAGGGCACCATCCGACCGGTCAAGGCAACAGAAGTGCATCTTCAAGATGCCAATGGTTTGTACAATGTAGATCCATGTTAGGAGATGGCTCTGGATGTAGCGTCTCTCCCCATCTGTGTCTGGGTTTCGAACAGGCGTCGAGCCACCTCCTTAAGGGATAACCCTTATCCCCCGGCATCCCTATCCATGGAATCTGGATGTGGGCCTGAAGAGGTCACCTGGGACTCTTCTAAATATGAAGGATTCATGACAGCTGCCCAAGAACTGGGCACAGACCTGCAAGATTCGCTTCCTGTGGTCACAGAACATCTAGACATTCAATAAGTGGCATCTCTTTCTTCTAAGGAATCTGACTGGCCCATCCGTCCGTTCCTTGATGACTACATATGTGCAATCGATGACCCCTTGGTCTGAGGGAATCCACTGATGGCGGCAAAGCCCAAAGCTATCTGTGCCTGTGCAGGCCAATCTGGGTCAAAGTGGATGCAACCCCTGCCCTCCAAAATAGGGCATCCGTGACCTGCCTGATGGTGTGTTACGGTGATGACTGCGAGATACCACCTACTTCTGCAGCTGATCCCAGGAACGGTTCGATTGCATAGAAGTTTAGGGTGACGGTGACCTAGGTGGCTGCATATAAGGGACTGCCCTGGGAGTTGCAAGGCCTCAGGTCGTTGTGGATCAGAGCACAAATGTCCGAGACCATCTTCCTGGATAGATGTAGCCTTCTATGGCACTGGTGCTCTCTCATTTGCAGGTAGTTGACTCTTGGGCGGTAGATCTGATGTCTTGGATAGCGCCTTCTTTCCCTTGCAGAAACCACCACCCCCCCCACCCCACCCCGCCCCCCGCTGTGCTCCTCTAGATTCCTGCTGCCCAGGAGGTTACATCTGCTGAAGATCATCCTGGCTGCTCCAACTAATGTCAGACTAGCCTGTTCCCATCTGAACTCCCTCAGCTGTAGTTTGTGCACTCACCAAGTCTTCCCCTGCCAACCTCAGCTGCCCAGTTGATGCCAGCAGCCTCATGTCCCTCTCATGTTCTCTCAACCGTGAGAAAAGCAATTCTTACAGCTCCAGCAATGGCTACTCTGTGGCACTTTAGAGGAGCTGAGCTTTATTTTGTGCCTCTGCACTATTTTAATCAGCCCTTCCCATAGTCCTCATGGCCCCCGCAGTGTTCACGACTTGTACAGCGTGCCATGTTCCAGACATGGCAGTTTTCCTGTTCCCTTCCTTTGAAAATTGTAAACTGCTGCTGACAAGCCTGTTAATGAGCTCCTCAATTGGAGGCGTGTGGGGTTGCCAAACCTTCCCTCCCACCGTCCCTTCAAAAATGACTTCATGTTCCGGAGGCAGCAGGACTTAGAGCCGACCGCCAAGACCATGACCTTCAAATCATGCTCACACCCTGTCCTGCCTCCAGCAGGTTTTAAATATCTGACCCATGGTTTTCCAGTCACCTCCTGGATTGTGGCAGGAAACAGGCAGAACCCATCCCAGATGTTATTTACGAATATATACAAAGAACAATTTTCCAAATTAAAACTACCGGTCCATCAGATATTTTAAAAAGACATATAAGATGACAATTACAAAGAATGTTTGATGGCAGGGAAATCTCCAGAACTCTTTGACCCTTAAAATTTGTAACTGTCGGACATTCACAATTAACTAGAAAATTATTAGGGAAGCTGTTGAACACAATAACACTAATGATCTTGCACTCAACAAACAATAGTGTATTAAACTAGCTTTTATTCCACAATGTATAGATGCATGTCATGCCCTGTTACAAGCATGTCCTATTCACAACCAAATAGTGTGACTTACGAACTATTCCTTGTTTGCAATTTGTGAAAGTGCACTATCCTTTTAATGGCTTTCTTGATTGTGTGTGTATTTGTGAGTGGTGACTGAGCGCTGGCATAGTATTAGACTGTCGGGGTGAACGTGTGAATAAAAATAATCCTCTTTATTTAAATCCACAAATAGTGTGTTACTGGTTATTCAAATTTGCCATACATTCAGGGATTAAGGACGACACACATCTTCCTGGTCAAAAATGTTGTGATTAAAGACAGTAAAGGGAAAAGAACTGGGATTTCAGTTCAGTCTCAATTCTGTCCATAATAGAATTGGGGGCTCATCCGGGATATGAACCAATTTGACTAAAACGATTTGAATTTGACCTTAAAATAATAAGTTGGAAGCAAGAGGAAAAGTACAATTGCTGAAATTGCTTTTTTATTTTAAAAAAGAGGACTGCAGCAGCAGGCTTCACATATGTAGAAAATAGAATGGCTGACTTTAATGTGAAATCATTTGTAGAACAGGAGGATTTACCTGGGCATTGCTCAGAGCAATTGCTGACCAGGTGGAACTTAGGTGAGGACAAGGGCAAGAAGACCTGAGGTGATAAAAGTGCTGGCTGAGCATTCTTCTCTCACCCCAGAACTGGAACAGGCAGAAGACTTAGAACCTGAAACATACCAGGCTACCTTAGCAAAGATTTGCCTGAAAGAGCAGAGGCTAGATTTAGACTTTCAGGTGGGAGAGAGAGAGAGAGAAAGCGAGCTTTCCAGAAGGAAAAGTTTGAGAAGGAATTACATGCACAAATGACAGTGAAATGAGACAGATTGAATTGGTTAGGGAAAAGTTGTCTTTACGTAATGAAGAAGCTGCTAGTAAGTCAAATGATTCTCGTCCAGAGTCAAGCTTTGATTTCTTAAAGTATTCCCGGTTAGTACCCAAATTTGAAGAGGATGATATTGAAGCCTTTTTCATATCCTTTGAGAAGATTGTAGATCAGTTAAAGTGGCCTGAAGGAATTTGGACTCTCCTGCTGCAAGCCAGTTAACAGGAAAAGCCCACAAGGTTTATTCCCTGTTGTCATTGAGAACTCCTCAAACTACGAGCAAACAAAACATGCTATCCTGAGTGCTTATGAGTGAATACCGGAAGCATATCACCAGAAGTTTAGGAACTCTCGCAGAAACCTTCCTTGAATTTGAGAGAATTAAGCAACTCGCCTTCTTCTGGTGAGTGCGAGCACTCAAAATTGACTAGAAGCAGCCATCATTGCAGACGGCTATGAATTAACATACAGACATTTAACTCAAAATAAATTTGGGTCCAGTAACTCATACAGGTTAGGGAGATATAGGATGGATACAGATGAAGCAGAAATGGACTCACAAGAAAAGGAGAGTTGGGAAGGAAAAACAGATCAGTCTTAAAAGAAGGAACGAAGATGGTAAACTAATAGGGGCATGCCTGTTGTGTTTTCAGTGTGGGAAAGCTGGGTACATCAGGACAGATTGTTGGTACTTGACAAAACAACAGGAGGCGCCACAATCAAGCCAGTGACCGGAATTTTATGCCCCCCAAATGAGCGGGCATTGGCGGGGGTGGGGGGCAGCGTAAAATTGAGTGGGAGGTGGGGGGGGGTTCCGTTTCCGAACCCCGCTGCACTTTTATACAGGGCGGCAGCGGCAAGAAATGGCCCGCCCGCCCCAGGTCAATCAAGATCCCTAAGTGGCCAATTAATTGGCACTTAAGGGCCTCCACCCACCACCGCAGGTGTTTTACCCTTGGCTGGCGGGTGGCTGAGGCCTCTTGCGGGCTGGTGGGGGGCCCTACTGATCGGGCACCCTGTGCTCCACCAAGGCCCCAGCTGCCCCCAATGCACAACGCTCCCTCCTTCTCCCTACTTAACCCTCCTTGCCTTGCCAGAGCCTGTCCGATTGTTCCCGGCGGGACCCTCAAAACCTATCTTTTTCCGGGGCCATTCTTCATCTTCTTGCGATGGCTGGGTGTAGTTCCAGCAGTGGCCACCGCTCCCGGTGCCACTGGGACTAAGAGCTGCTGGCCCGCTGATTGGCCGGCAGCTCCATTAGGCGGGACTTCCTGCCTCAAGGTGGTGGAAGTCCTGCCCGAGGCCAATTAAGTGCCTGGGGAGCGAAAAAGCCTGGTGTGGCTCCCCAGGTCTGGTGGAGGTGGGCTCGCCCCTAACTTTTCAACCGGTGACCGGGGCCTCCCACCCAACGCAAAATTCCGGCCAGTGTCCGTAGCGAAGAAAGTGGTGAATATTTGTGTTAATATGGCACCAGATCAAAACATCTATAAAAACTTTTGCATATAGGAAAATTGACTCCTTTTGTATCACAGGCACCAGGCAAAGAAAGAACCATCCTCAGGGATACTGGTTGTCTTCAAACACTACTGGTAGAAAAGATTACTGAGATGCGCCTTGAAAGCAGAACAGGTATAGTGATGGTCAGGGTCATTCCAAACTTACCAATGCAGGGATCAACCTATTGCTGGGCAATGACTTGCAGGTAACACAGTATTGTTTCCTGAGGGTCCAGATCAGTCCAGGGAGACTGGGGAAAATGAGGGAAACAAGCAAAATTCTGCACAGATGCAGAGGGCTGAGCAAGTCCCAAAAATCCAACAAGTTGCCAAGATAGAGCCAGAGGAAAGTAAAAGAGCTGAGATAAAAGCTGCAGAGGTTGAACGAAATGCACCAGGGTGATGGTTAGCAGAAACCGTTTTTTACAGATGGAAACAGGGACAAGGAAATTTCCCAAACAGTCAAGCCAAAAATGAAGGAGATGCCCCACCTTGTTAAAGTGTCCATGTCCTCTGGGACAGTATTACCCGCAGGTGGCTGTCCAGTGAAAGCTGGACAGCCACCTGCGGGTAATACTGTCCCAGAGGACATGGAGCAGATTCGGGAAAAAACCCTCCCGAAGTAAAGGAAACAGAGAAGGTAAAATTCCCTAAGGTAAGCAGCACTGCTATAACTTCACAAGCAAACTAAAAGTGAGGTCATTGTGGATGTATCAATTGAAGAATCAAACGATCAGTTTCCAAATCCAAAGCTGATCAAACCTAACAATTTAGATTCAGAACTCAGGAGGAGCAAGGGGCAGGAGGAAATCCCAGATACCTCACATGGGCTAAAAAACTATTTATCACCCACTATCACCCTAGAGATATGAATTATCAATGTGCCAAGCCGGAATGGTTAAAGCCATGTTTTATAAAAGCAACAGTGAAAGGGTTAAGCTTGTCCAACTACTGGGAGTTGCAAGCAACACAGAGCAATGCAATAACGGAAATTTGCATACTACAAGCTTCACCAACAACCACGTTTATTGAGATTAACATTCCCAAAGTACAACAAATTGATGCTGGAGAAAATCTAATCTCATTTGACAACAAGTAACCAAAAGAAAGGCAATTTTTTAAATGGTGCCTTATCCAAAGGAAGGATGATGAAAAAACTCTAAACTTGAACAGGAGGTGGTTGTTGCAGACAATGCCAGCTACAGCAGTTATAAGATTAATGTGTGGAATGACTGTGTACAGAATGTGTGTGTTCCTATTTCTCTTGGGACCAGGAAAACAATGTAAAAACAAAGTAATCAAAATTCCATATTTCTTCCTGTGCGGCAGAGTCATGTCATGCCGAGTACATGCATGTCCTATTCATAAATTTAAACATGGACTATATTCAGCATAGCATCTTCTGGAACGGAATTTTCCTTTTGTCTCAAATGAACAACAATGGACATTAAAAGTTGACATAGGCTGCAAAACTGACCTTCGGCCTGTGTATTCAAAAACTGACTCACTGTCTGAAAGGACAAAAGAATACCTTCCAGATTAAGAGGTGCCGTTAATGCCCATCCTGAAATCATCAGGAGACATTTCTGAATTGAATGGGTTTCTCCTGAAACAAAGAAGGTGATCCTCTTTACCCTCCTCAGGATGAATATCTTATAACAATAAACCAGGGTGGGGCTAATCAACCTAGATCTCCACCATATTTGGAAAAGGGACTGTGAGAGGTCACATGGTGGGGCAGCCATGTTGGTCTCCTTTTAAAAATCTTTACGATGCAGACGGCAGAAAAATCAACAAGCAGACAAGGTAATACCATCGTGCCTTAAAAGAACTGAAGGCTGTAACATTTAAGGTCTCTGAACCTGTTCCTTTTCAAATCCACAATACAGAAAGCCAACCTCCTAGTGATGAAACTACAAGCAACTAACTTCTTGATTTGCTGAAAATCCACCTCTTCAAGAGAATCCTGCAATGACTTTGATATACAACTCCGGCTGTCAAATCCACCTAACGACACTTCATCAGTGAAAACGCCTTCTTCACCGGGCCCGCAACACATGCCTTTTCCCCAAGAACAGCCAAATCACATGACTTACAAACTATTGCTTTGCAATAGAGCTGTGAGGGCAGCACAGTGGCACAGTGGTTAGCACCGCAGCCTCACAGCTCCAGTGACCCGGGTTCGATTCTGGGTACTGCCTGTGTGGAGTTTGCAAGTTCTCCCTGTGACCACGTGGGTTTTCGTCGGGTGCTCCTGTTTCCTCCCACAGCCAAAGACCTGCAGGTGATAGGTAGATTGGCCATTGTAAATTGCCCCTAGTGTAGGTAGGTGGTAGGGAATATAGGATTACTGTCGGGTTAGTATAAATGGGTGGTTCTTGGTCGGCACAGACTCGGTGGGCCGAAGGGCCTGTTTCAGTGCTGGATCTCTAAATAAATAAATTTGTGAATGCACACCATCCTTTGAACAGCTTTCTTTCTCGAGGGTGTGTGAGTGGTTACTCCGTGAAGTAGCGTTAGATTTTCAAGGTGACGTGTGAATAAAAGTTATCCTCTTTATTTAAACCCACGTAAAGGATGCTGCTGGTTATTAAATTGGCCATACCCTCAGTGGTTAAGAAACATACACATCTTCCTTGTCAATTACAGACAGTAAAGGGGGGAAAAAACCTGGAGTTTCAGTTCTCTCTCAATTCTGTCCGTAATAATGCATATTAATGCTTCTGAATTGACCTATTGTCCATTGAACAATTCTATATTTTTTCCTCTACAATTTGATAGTCTGCTATCAGTAGTTAATTTTAACCCTGTGTGACTAGCAAGAAAGACTCCACTAAATAATCCATCATGGACTGACATGCTTCATTTGTATTATTTATGGTGAATTTTGGGCATTTGTCCTGTTTTTCTTGAGCTATGCTTAAAATTGCTTATCATTCTCAGAAAATGAGCACTGTTAAATCAAATTAAATAATGTATTATAACCTTTATACATATTCAGAATTGAAATTGAAATCATCTATCCTTTATATATTATTCATACCTCCAATTAAAGTATCATCAGTTTCCAGTAAGATTTATAAATAATCTACACTTAAAAGATTTACATTTCGCCTAATAGGTACCTTAGTTTACTGCATTTAAGTGTTAGTTTTGAAGAAAATATGTAGATGTTAAAGATCAAAACTCCTGATCTGATAACCTTCTTGCAAAAATGGATGAATTTTGTTCACTAATGCATCAAGCAGAGAACAATTAAAGTTACATTTGACCAAATAGAAGTCATTTACCATAAAGTGTAACATGAAGTATTTTGCACTCATTGGGCTGAATTTAATGAGCCCGCCACCAGGACTGGCGCTGTTCCCGTCCATTACATGGGCAACCGAACCACTGCTATTGTGCAACAGGTAGCCATTTTGCATAGTGGAGGCGCAGGTCCACCTCAATCAGATGGTGGGGCTGAAGGCACGTCGGTGATTACGGCATCAGGAGCAGGTGCTAGCTCCATATTTAAAGGCCTGCCAGTCCTGCATTCACTCCTGCCTTAGAGTCATTTGCAGTTTTGTGCAGCTTAAAACTTTGCTTGACTGATTCCTGGACCTCACCTACCCCCCCAGGGTGGGCAGAAAACAATGGCCGAGGCCAGACACAGGGTGGTCCCCCTGTTCAGTAGTGCCTCCTTGCAGATTACCCTCCAGGCTGCAAGGGAAAGGAGGGAGGTTCACGTCCCCAGTGATGGCAAGAAGAGGTCCTCCCACCTGACCAAGCAAGACAGGGTGGAGATCACAAAGGAGGTCACCCACCAGAACTGGTTCCAGTGTCGAACGAGGATGAATGACCTCTACCATTCTCCTTTTTGAGAATTGCATGTGACTACGTGGGAAGGTGTGCAACATGGAGAAGGTAGAACTTCAAAAGAGATGGCTGAGGGGCTAGGGTTTCATCTCATCTTGATAGTTGCATGGTTACATCTCAGCCACAAGCCACTTTCCTTCATAGCTCACCCCCTTAACTCCCCTGACAGCGTGTGTCAGCACGAGATACAGTAGGAGGGGACGAGGGGCTGACAAGAGCAGAACTGTCATGTTATCTGTCTGCCATTCTCTACTATTTCCATCCTTCCTCTTGCAGGACAAGAGAGCCCATAATAGGACAGAGATGGACCGGACAGGAGTTGGGCTCCCAGATCTACGTCCACTTACCTCCGTCGAGGAAGAGGCATTGGAGCTGGCGGCACCCAGGGTGGCCGCGCTATATCAGACGGGGAGACTGGAGTCCCTGTGGACAAAAGTGAGGATCGACTGCCATCGGCATGTGTGTTAATGTTGGAGACCCACATCATGTATGGTTGGCATCAGGAGATCTGCACAGCCTAACCCACACATGGTTGTATTCTCTCATGCAGGTGGGCATGTGCAGTGGTCCACAGACACAGAAAGTCAGTCGTTCACCTCTGAGGAGGAGAACAATGCGGAGGATGCACTGTCCCATGACTCTCTTGCATCCTCCGCTAGCATAGATACTTTCATCTCAGTAGGTACCCGCTCAGCATTAGAATCAAAGTCACAAGCTGGTGACAGCATCACACATGTGCCCGAGCAGCTGGCTGAGGCTGAGAGAGCTGAGCGTCTGACAGTCAGAGGACTGTAGGTAGCCAGGCCCATGCTGAGCCCCAAGCTGATGACAAGCCTCTGGTGTCGACTGCACAGGGCATGCTGGAGTTACAGAGAGAGGTAAGGCGGAGCTGCGAGAGGTCACACACAGCGCTAGCTGGGATTTTACAAATCCCGATGTCGGGCTCCGTGGTGGGGACGGGGGGGCGGCGGGGGGGTCCAGAAGATCAATCCGGTAGTGGCCCGCCATGGAGCTTGACACCGGAAGGGCTGGGCCCGATCTTCCCAGTGGCGGAGAGGCTCTGTGGTGGCCCCCCTGCCGCTGGGTGATAGGACCCGGATTAAAGTATTCTAATTAGCAGAATGCATACATTTAAATAAAATTGACACCAATCTTAGCATCGGGCAATGATCTTCAGAGTGGCAGCTGGCACTCACGCACTTTCACTTTCCAGACTGGGTAAAGCAGTCACCACAGTAGTGGGGAAGGGGGGAGCTTAAGATTTTTAGTGCGGGGTGGGGGGGGGGGTGGGAACAGGGTCAAATTTACATCAATAACACTGGATGGTGAGAAAAGGTGACCAGTGCACTTTGTTCACTTTGAGGGGATGAAAAGGTCAAGTGTGGCGGGTAAGTGCTTTGGCGGGAGAGAGGGAAAATAATGAATTTTATTGTTATTAGGGGGTGGGAAAGGGGAGGCAAATTTTTAGTCAGTACAGTGGGGATGGGTATAACTTTAAAAAGTTAAATTAGCCGACATGGCTTTAAAATTGGCGCTAACGCTTGCGCACAGGCAGTTGATGCTATTGCCGGCATTGGAAAGCCCACCCCCTCCATGTGATTGAGGGGGGGGGGGGGGTGGTGGCTGATTGGCATATTATTGTGGACTTCCACGAGGAAGATTGCAGTGGCATGGCAGCGCGAGGCCTGCACATGCGATCCGCCACTTTTTTCGCCCAATCAGTGGACAATGGAGGAGTCCATCCATGTCATGACTGCTGCCATGTCTCAGGCATCTGAGGGCATGGCTTCCTCCATTAAGAGGTCGGCGACCCTCATAGAGAGCCAGATCCCACAGATGCTCGCAAACCTGTACAGCATCGCCTTGGCTCTGAGCTCAACGCAGCAGTGGCAAGGCAAGAAAAAGACGAGGCACCTGGAGTCTCCTCCAGCTCCTTGCCCTTCTCTGGTGAAGCAGGGAGGCTCAAGAGAGCCTTCAAAGGGAGGAGGAGAGGCTGCCATCCATATCTGGGGGCCCCCCTCAGGGCGCTCCGAGTGTGGACGCCGGCTTCTCAGCCTCTCTGCCAATAAGCCCAGCTCCAGTAGCTGCGACTTTTTTTTATTCCAAAATATACTTCATTCATAAAAATCTGTAAAAAATACATTACAAGACAGTTCAAAACAGCACCAAGTTGACAATACAAAAAGTGCAAAGGAGATGAGTTTCCTTCAATACAGGAGTTGCCTCACAACCTTTCCATTTCATTTTACATGTCATGTCCATTTTGCAGCAAACCCATATTTTCTGGATACAGCCCGAGGGGTTTCCCATGGATCCAGCCCCTCAGTTCACTTTGGTGGGGGGACCTTACACAGTGGTCTTTCCCCATTGAGCCTTTGCCGCGGCTGCCCAAAGCTTTAGTGCGTCCCTCAGCATGTAGTCCTGGACCTTGGAATGTGCCAGTCTGTAACACTCGGTCGTGGACAACTCTGCACTGGAAGTCCAGTGGGTTTCAGACAGACCAAAAGCGTCTTTCACTGAATTGATGGTCCTCCAGCAGCAGTTGATGTTTAGCTCAGTGTGCGTCCCTGGGAACAGCCCGTAGAGCACAGACTCCTGTGTTACAGAGCTGCTTGGGATGAACCTCGACAAAAACCACTGCATCTCTTTCCACACCTGCTTTGCAAAGACACATTCCAGAAGGGGATGGGCTCTTGCCCATCACAGCCACCTCGAGGGCATTGTGCGGAGGGGGTGAGGCTCCGGGCGTGCAGGAAGAATCTGACAGGGAGGGGTCTTCTCACCACCAGCCAAGCTACATCTTGGTGCTTGTTTGAAAGTTCTGGTGATGAGGCACTCTGCCAAACGACTTTGGCAGTCTGCTCGGGGAACCATCTGACAGGATCCACCATCTCCTTTTCCCGTAGGGCCTTGAGGACATTCCGTGCAGACCACTGCCTGATGGATTGGTGGTCAAAGGTTTTTTTCCACAGAAACTTTTCCACAATGGTACGGCACGGTCCAACTGCATGGAGCGTTCCGCGGCAATGTGACCAGGCCCATCCTTAGCAACACCGGGGACAGATAAAACCTCAGCACATAGTGACACTTGGTGTTTGCATACTGGGGATCTACACACAGCTTGATGCAGCCAGACACGAAGGTGGTCATCAGGATGAGGGCGACGTTGGTTACATTTTTCCCGCCCTTATCCAGAGGTTTGAATATCATGTTCCTCTGGACCCGGTCCATTTTGGATCCCCAGATGAAGCAGAAAATGGCTCGGGTGACCGCCACGGCCCAGGAGTGGGGTATGGGCCAGACCTGCGCCACGTATAGCAACAACGTGAGCACCTCGCACCTGATGATCAGGTTCTTACCCACAATGGAGAGAGATCGCTGCTCCCACATTCTCAGCTTATGGTGTATCTTTTCTACTCGCTCCTTCCAGGTTTTGGTGCACACCCCGGCCCTTCCCAACCATATCCCCATCACCTTCAGGTAGTCTGACCTGACGGTGAAGGGGACAAAGGATCAGTCAGCCCAATTCCCAAAGAACATGGCTTCGCTCTTGCCGTGGTTAACTTTGGCTCCTAAGGCCAGTTCAAACTGGTCGCAGATGCTCATCAGCCTGCGAACGGACAGCGGATCCGAGCAGAAGACGGTGACGTCATCCATGTACTGGGAGGTTTTAACCTGGGTGCCTCCGCTGCCTGGGATTGTCACCCCTCTTATGCTCGCATCCTTCCTAATAGACTCAGCAAAGGGTTCAATACAGCAAACAAACAAGACCGGGGAGAGAGGACAGCCCTGTCTGACTCCAGATTGGATCGGGAAACTTTCTGATTCCGACCTATTGATTGAGACTGCGCTACTGATATTTCTGTAGAGCAGTTTGATCCAATTGCAAATTCCCTCCCCAAACCCCATTTTGGAGAGTACGTCCATCATGTAGGTGTGCGATATCCTGTCAAAAGCCTTCTCCTGGTCCAGGCTGATGAGGCAGGTGTCCACCCTCCTGTCCGTACATAGGCAATCGTATCCCTGAGTAGCGCGAGACTATCAGAGATCTTCCTGCCGGTTACAGTACAGGTCTGATCAGGGTGAATCACCAACTCCAGAGCTGAGTTGACTCGACTGGCTATGACTTTGGACAGAATCTTGTAGTCAACATTAAGCAGTGCGATGGGCCGCCAATTTCTGATTTCTACCCTCTCCCCCTTCCGCTTGTAGATGAGGGTGACGATGCCTTTCCTCATAGATTCTGACATGCTGCCAGCCAGAAGCATACTCTCGTATACTTCCAGCAGGTCCTGGTTGACCCAGTCCCACAGGGCCGAGTACAACTCAACCGGTAAGCCGTCGCTTCCGGGAGTTTTACTCGTCTCAAAGGACCTGACGGCCTATGTCAGCTCGTCCAGAGTTAGTGGCTTGTCCAGTCTCTCCTTCATGCTGTCATCTAAGACCTCTGTGATAGATGACAGGAAGGACTGGGAGGCTCTGCTGTCTGTGGGCTTCATTTCGTACAGCCCAGCATAAAAGGATTTGCTGATCCTTAGTATGTCGGGCTGCGAAGACGTCACCGAGCCATCCTCTTCCTTCAGGCTGCTGATCACAGAGGTCTCTCTGCGTATCTTTTGGAAGAGGGACCGCAAGCACGTCTCATCTTGCTCAATGGAGCGGACTCTGGACTGGAAGATGATCTTGGAGGCCTCCATGGCAAAGAGCGAGGCCTGCTGGCTCTTCACCTCATGGAGGTCCTCCTTGACCTCGACCCCCATCGACTACAGCTGGAGCAGATTTTGCATTTTTTTCGCGAGTTGGGACATTTCCCTCTGTCTCTCTCTCGCCCTCTGAACACCTTTGAAGATAAGAACCTCTTGATGTTCTCCTTGATTGCCTCCCACCAGTGAACTGGAGACTCAAAGACGGGTTTCACGGTTCTCCAACCTTTGTAATTCCTTTTGAGTTCCTCAACGTTCTCTGGGATTAGCAGTGTAGCATTGAGCTTCCATGTCCCTCTGCCAACCTGCTGGTCGTCCTGTAAGTGACAGTCAGCCAGTAAGAGGCAGTGGTCGGAGAAGAACACCAGCTTGATGTGAGTGGATCCGACCGTGACAGCACGGGACACAAACAGGAAGTCAATCCTGGAATGGGCAGACCCGTCCGATCTTGACCAGGTGTATCTACGCTGCGCTCCGTCGCGCAGCTTGGCCTCTTTTACTGTTTCCATTAGGAATCTGGACATCGCGTCCAGTTTGCTATTGTCTCTGCTAGATCATCCAGCTGCATCAATGATGCTGTTGAAGTCACTGTCTAGAATGACCAGCCTGGACGTCACCAGAAGCAGTGGGAGCTGCTGGGAGATGATCAGCCGCTCGTTGCATTGAACCGGGGTGTACACGTTAATCAACCGGAGCAGAGCATTGTTGTATATTACATCTGCTATGAGAAGGTGACCGCCCAGCACCTCCTTAACTTCGGAGATGGTGAAGTTACCTCCCCGCAGCAGAATACCCAGGCCGGAGGAACGGGAATCATTACCCCCTGACCAGATCGTAGGCCCGTGGGACCACCATCTCAACCGTTGCCTGTAGGTGCTGAGGTGTGGTATTCCACACTCCTGCAGAAAGAATAGGTCGGCTTTGCCCTTGGCGAGGTAGTCTAAGATTGAAACACATCCCATAGTGGATTTAATGTTTAATGCTACATATGTTAATTGAAGCAATCTTTATACCCATTTTTAAGTTAGTTGTTGCTTCCCGCACCATTTGTCCTTGCTAGTCCCAGTCCTTCTGTCTGTTCCTGCATCCCATAGTGTACACAAGCTGTTTCACATTTGTTGGGCTCAGAAAACCCTCCTGGTTACTCATGCAGGGTTTGTTCCTCTGGGTGACATTGGGGGAGTCTTGTAGGCAGCAAGGCTTGGGCTGTCCTCTGCTGTTGGTGTCTTTCCCCTCTGTTCCTCCTCGAGAACATCACTGCTCCTGGCTTCCCGGAGCTGGAGTGTGCCTGACGCTTCTTTGTTCTCGGTGTCCCGGAGCTGGGATGCGCTGGGCATGTCGCTAGGTTTGACACTTTGGGTTTGAGGCGTGCTGGGCCCATCACAGCTTTCAGTGCCCGGGGGCTGAGGGGCTTTATCTTCCAGCTCCTTTGAGTTCTGCCGCTTCTTTTGCAGGTGTCGTCGTTCCGGCCCTACCTCGTCCAGTGAGGAGGAGCTGCTGCAGTTTGTCTCAGACGGTCGCCTCCTCTTGCCATTGGTTTGGGTGGTGGCCTGTTCCGTTTTTGGAGGTTTTTTCTTTGTGGTTTTCCTTTGTACCACTTGCCACTGCCCTTTTTTGTCCATCTGCTGCTTCCTCCTCCATTGATTCTGTCTGTAGAGGAGGGGTTTCCGGGCACAGGGTAGGTGTTGGCTCACTGGTTTCAGCTGCCTCCCCTTTCTTCTCCTTCTTAGGTAGACTTTCCTCGCTGCGGAGAGGGTTGTTTGTCTCCTTCCCAGCACCAGAAGCATTCGCCATTCCTCCTCCCGGCCTTTTCTTGGACCTTGCCGCCTGAGCATAACTGAGGCAGCGTTTGGGGCAGGTTTTGTAGAGGTGGCCTGCCTCACCACACAGGTTGCAGCACCTACTCTGCTTACAGTCCTTGGTCTGATGGCCTTCCTTCTTGCAGTTCTTGCAGACGACTGTGCTGCAGTTAGCTGACACGTGACCAGATTTGCCACAGGTGCGACAAACCTTGGGCTACCCCGCATAGACCAAGAAGCCTCGACATCCCCCAATTGTGAAGCTGGAGGGAGGATGGATGATGGCTCTGTTGGCATTGACCTTCAAGGTCACCTTGACCTGCCGCTTGCTGGTCTAAATCCCAAATGGGTCCTTGACATCAGTGCTGCTGCCGGCCACCTTGGCGTACCTGGCGAGGAAGGTGAGTACATCCACGACAGGAACATGGGGGTTATAGAGCTGAATTGTCACTACCCGGTCACGTTGTGATGGCAGCGTGGAGTGGCTCCACTGTGAGGATGAACAGCGGTGCCTGGTTTCCCTTCTCGTTGAACACCTTCAGGAACTTGATGCATCCCGCCACGTTCTTGAAAGTCACGTCGAAATATCCACTGCTGGGGATGTCATGCAGGCGGAAGATGTCCGCAAAGTAGAATCCACAGCAATCAATAAGGATTTTCTTGATGAAGAAGGTACGGTCAACGGGTGCATCCTCTTCCTTATCCTTCACCATCACCTGAGCGGTGTTCCTCACTCCCTGGCCCTAGAATTGGTTACAGCCATTTTACTCAAAACCAACCTGGAAAAGGATCAAAGGCCACTGATCATGATCTCGCCCCTACCAGTAGTCGCGACACCCAAGGAGAGTTCTGCAGCAGTCCAGGACACCATGAGGCCTTCCAGGCCTCAGGCAGTCACAGGATGCCCATCAAAGTCATCACAGGCCAAGAAGCAGCCTGATCAGCAGCTTGCCTCCAGCCCAGCTGCTGTCCCAGGGATCACACTGCATAAGAGCACCCGCAAATGTATTAAGAAAAACACATAGCCACATATTGGGTCTCACAGGTCTACCCAATATGTTTTGTAGTAACTAATTAAAATTTCCTTTGTTTAAATCATTAGCCATCATTGTCTGAAAGCCATGATCCATTATGCCTTAATTGTGAGCTGCTGACTTCCCCCTTCAGCCTTAGTGCAATGCCAATGTAACCACAGCCCTCATTAACATGCTAATGTGATGAGAGCCCTCAGTAACATATGGTCTCCCATGCGCACTAGCACCATTGCAGCTGGTCGCAAGTCAGGGAACACAAATGGAAAGGAGGCTGCAGAGTTCAGGCCTTTATTTGACTCTGTGTGAATGGACATCACGGTGGCTGGGGGAAACGAGTCATTATGAGTCATTTATTGCCCACCCCTAATTGCCCTTGAGAAGGTGGTGGTGAGCTGCCTTCTTGAACCACTGCAGTCCATGTGAGGTAGGTACACCCACTGTGCTGTTAGGAAGGCAGTTCCAGCATTTTGACCCAGCGACAGTGAAGGAACGGCAATATAGTTCCAAGTCAAGATGTTTTGTGACTTGGAGGGGAACTTACAGGTGGTGGTGTTCCCATGCATTTGCTGCCCTTGTCCTTCTAGTTGGTAGAGGTTGCAGGTTTGGAAGGTGCTGTCTAAGGAGCCTTGATGCGATGCTGCAGTGCATCTTGTAGATGGTACACACTGCTGCCACTGTGCATCGGTGGTGGAGGGAGTGAATGTTGAAGGTGGTGGATGGGGTGCCAAACAATTGGGCTGCTTTGTCCTGGATGGTCTCGAGCTTCTTGAGTGTTATTGGAGCTGCACCCATCCAGGCAAGTGGAGAGTATTCCATCACACTCCTGACTTGTGCCTTATAGATGGTGGACAGGCTTTGGGGAGTCAGGAGATAAGTTACTCACCGCAACATTCCTAGCCTCTGACCTGCTCTTGTCGCCACGGTATTTATATGGCTACTCCTGTTCAGTTTCTGGTCAATGGTCGCCCCTAGGATGTTGATTGTGGGGGATTCAGCAATGGTAATGCTATTGAATGACAAGGGGAGATGGTTAGATTCTCTCTTATTAGAGATGGTCATTGCCTGGCGCTTGTGTGGCGCAAATGTTACTTGCCACTTATCAACCCAAGCCTGGATATTGTCCAGGTCTTGCTGCATTTCTACATGGAATGCTTCAGTATCTGAGGAGTCGTGAATGGCGCTGAACATTGTGCAATCATCAGCGAACATCCCCACTTCTGACCTTATGATTGAAGGAAGGTGATTGATGAAGCAGCTGAAGATGGTTGGGCCTAGGACACTACCCTGAGGTACTCCTGCAGAGATGTCCTGGAGCTCAGAAGATTGACTTCCAACAACCACAACCATCTTCCTTTGTGCTAGGCATGACTCCAACCAGCGGAGGGTTTTCCCCCTTATTCCCATTGACTTCAGTTTTGCTCGGGCTCCTTGATGCCATACCCTGTCAAATGCTGCCTTGATGTCAAGGGCAGTCACTCTCACCTCACCTCTTGAGTTCAGCTCTTTTGTCCATGTTTGAACCAAGGCTGTAATGAGATCAGGAGCTGAGTGACCCTGGCGGAACCCAAACTGAGCAGGTTATTGCTAAGTAAGTGCTGCTTGATTGAATGGAAGCTCTTGCAGTTGATGAAGGCAGTGGCTGCTCCATAGCAACCTTGATGGCCACATGTGTACAATCTATCACACCTCGCACCTGGGGGAATCCAGTAATGACCCCAAATCCGAATCCAATGGCCCTCTCGGCCTGACTGTCAGGGTTGGTCTGGTAGCGTGTATAGTCGCCGGCCTTCTTGAACAGGTCACCTCCTTGATGCAGTGGTGGGTTGCTGCCTGTGAGACCCCACACATGTCCCCAGTGGATCCCTGGAAAGATCCAGATGTGTAGAAGTTTAATGCAACAGTGATTTTCAGGGCCACTGGCATAAGGTGACTCCTAAATTCTATAGGTCGCTACTTGTCCTGCAGCAGGGCTCATAAGTCGATGATGCCCTCACTGGAGAGCTGTAATCTTCACTGACAGTGGTGCTTTGACATTTGAAGGTAGTTGATTCAAGTCTGGTACACTCTCTGGCGCTGGTGGGCCCTTCTTGGCAATACCAGCTGCTATTGCTCTCATTGTGGAATTTCATGGATAGTTGCAGTTGCCTCTTGGCCCTCCCTCTGTTGGTAGTGGCACATCATGCTACAGGGATCCAGATATAAAGGCTGTATGAGACCCATGCCAGGTGAGCTATGGACCTGCAGAGGCTGTTGATGCAGGGATGGCAACTGAGGATCTGCCAGTTCTCTCGGCAGTCGCTGATGGACCTCAAAGCCCAGACTTGATGATGGCCCACCCTCTGTCCCAGTGTGAGCGACCAAGTCCAACATCAGCAGTCTGTCAACCCTCTACCTCCCCCCACCAAACCCACACTTAACCCCCTTGCAGAGTCCCCGGGACCCCAGACCCCCTTGCAGAGCACGCAGCAACACAGTCCCTAATGGCCTCCAAACCACCCTCTTCCCCTCTGCAGCAATGCTCAAGGCTGCCTGCCCATGGTCCCAATGTGGCCTCTCACCTCAGTGCCACCAGCTTTTAACGGTCGTGAATCTGAAGACATGTGAATGCCACCCACTGTTCACGGAATCATGCACCGATCATTAAATTGGAATTAATTATATTTAAATGCCTTTAAATCAGCATTTCAGCAATTGAAAATAGATTCCCATCGTGTTGCAGTGGCAATGCTGCCATTGTGCTTTCACGCCACTGACAAAATCCGGAACCTACGTCACAATGCCGGATTTCCGGGTGGACGGTTGTGATGCAATTTTCCATCCCCTCCGTGCCATCATACCCACCCTCAACGTCCACATTAAATTCAGCGCATTATCTCAAAACAAAATTATCACAACATTGCAATTAAGGTTACTTGCAAAGGCAGAGCATTCTGTAATTTCTTGATGAATGCTTTTTAAACCTATTTTCCTACTTGTAAGAATGGAGATATGCAACTCTAACATTTATTTTAATCATATCCCTCTGCCATAGTTCCCCACATCAAGTTTTATATTCTTCTCTACTTTTTTCCTTTTCCCCCTATTGGGTAATTAACAATTGTCAAGTGGTGCCCAGAACTTCTGTTAATCAGAGCTCATATTTGATGCATACAATATTAGACAGTCTTATAGCAGAGATGTCATAACACAAAGTTACCAGACCTTTGAGAAACTCAACAGATAGGAAATTTGAAATGAAATGCTTTCCGTACAGAAAGTCTTCATTATCTCTGTTCCCTAAATCTCTGAACATCAGCTCTCTGATGACATTGATGTAAAACTACCGACACTGAAACAAAAACTATAATAAATATTAATTAGAATTATTTTATTATTTTTCATGTTTTATTTTGCTGGGTTCTTATCACCAGAATAGTTGCTTTCCTGCTCACTTTATTAATGCTCGTCAGACTCTCAGACTGAGTTTTTACAGGCGCTTTAAAACTACTGTCATCATAAGCAAGCCGGTTGCTTCCCATTCTGTTTTCTTCAGTGTCAGGTCTTAAACTGGCACTTGTTATGGTAATAAGAGAATTCTTCATTTGCTAAGGTTTATGTTAAAGACTGTACAAATGTAAATGCAAGACTGAGATAAGAGAATAGTCATGAGAATTTTTTTAAAAATCTCAATTCCCATATATGATAAAAGTATCTGGGAAATATAATAATAATGGACTTGCGCTTTGTGTGAGCAACTAAAATTTTAGATAACATAGAATATTAAAACATTATGAAAATATCTCACCTTTGATGTTATACCTGGCGTATCTACAGTGGATTTATATATAAAAGAATATACTGAGCCTTTGATGACAAAGAAGTAATCTGATTTTCCATTGCACTGTAATGTTTTCCAAGATTCATAGTAAATTGAAAGGAATCAAACTGATAATATAGAGCACTATAATAGCTTTAAAGAGAAAACGTTTAACAACCACTAGTATGAATTCGATATCTAAATCAAATTTCCAGCACATTTCTATAGCTTAAATGGGAAAATCAATGGATAATTTTCCAGGAGCCATCAGCACTTGAATACTCCAGAATAAAACATCTGTTTCACTTTGTAAAAATCAATATAAATAAAATAACCTCATATGAATAAATGTCAACAGAAGCCAAGGGGGATTTTTATGGGCCATGCAGGAGTGGCTTTGGTGGCGGGTGTGGTGACTTAATTTGGCGTGAGTTGACATTTCAGTTTTCACACAGCGGCTATTTGTTTTGCAATTAAGTCAGTGGCTTGCATGAGGTGGTCTGGGCTTCACCCCCTACAGTGGTGGTTTGCAGCTTTGCGTACATTTCCATCGCAAGAATACTCATTACAGTACAATTATTTCAAATTAAGCCCTATCTGCCAGATTAAATTGGCAGCGAATGGGAATCTCATGGTACCTGGTTCATGTTCATTTAAACGTGGCTTGCACCAGTCAGTGCAGTTGTGCCTGAGGTCATTGCTTCATTTCTTGAACGCTTCAGCAAAAGGAAGGCCAGCATTGGGATAGATGTTTGGCACCAGCAAGGGCGATTCTTCTCAGGGGATGGCAGGGAAGGCATGGGGGGAACAACACAAGGTGGGGTCTCGGGTGCATGGAGGAGCAGGGAAGGGTAGTTGGGCAGGACAGGGTGAAGTCTCGGGTGCATGGAGGTGCAGGGGAGGGTAGTCAGGCAAGATACAGGGTGGGGTCTCAGGTGCATAGAGGAGCAGGGGAGGGTAATCGGATAGGACAGGGTGGGGTCTTGTGCACATGGAGGAGCAGGGGAGGGTGGTTGGGCAGGACAGGGTGGGGTCTTGGGTGCATGGAGGAGCAGGGGAGAGTAGTCGGGCAAGATACAGGGTGGGGTCTCAGGTGCATAGAGGAGCAGGGGAGGGTAATCGGATAGGACAGGGTGGGGTCTTGGATGCATTGAGGTGCAAGGGAGGGATTGTTGTTGCATTCAGAGTCTACACTAGGTGATATTGATAAAGCAGTTGTCTGGGGGCCAGGGTGAGGGTGGTGGGGGGGATGGTTGTTGTGTTTTGCACAGTCGATTAGAGTTATGATGATGACGGGCCCAAAGGAAGGGTTGAGTGCTGTCCACGTCAGGGTGCTGTGGTGCAAACTCAGGGTACCAGCTGGCGGAGGGAACAGTCACAGTCAAAGTTGAATTTGGTAGGATGGAAGGTCAAGAGTAAGGGTTGGATATTCAATATCATCATAAAGACTGGAAGGGCACTTGGCAATGATATCCAATTTGATTTTAGGAGGATCAAGGATTAGAGTAGGCATGTCGATGGTCACAGGTATAGGAACAGGGGGGAGGGATGGCATGTATAAGTTCATAATTATGCAGCCCAAGGTATTGGTCACAGAGGGAAGGTGTAAAGTAACGTTGGGTGGGTCAAGGGTGATGGGTACAGGTTGAAAGGTGGCAGGAGGAGGTTGGAAAGTGGGGAAACTCGCCTGGAATGCCACACGCACCATTTTGAAGAATGATACTGTTAACCATGTATCCATTTGAGGAGTTCAAATCAATTGGGAGGAAACCAATGATGGTTGGGTGTAGTGTGACTCACCTACAAGTTATCTGCTTATTATTTCAATGGAACAACTCCATGGCAAAGCGTGGGAATTTTAATGCTGATCTTACTTAAAAAGTTACAAAGCTGCAAAGACTCATACACACAATTAATCTCCTACGATGGGAAGAAGAGCAGAGGATGCAACTGAGAAGGGCTCATGCAGCTCATTGGCTAATGACACAACACCAGCAGCAGGCAGTACAGAAGTATGAGACAGCTTAGAATGAGGGCATCCAGGGATGGCAAGATAGATGACTGCCACTGGTGCATGAGCGTATCCTGAGAAAAAGGACAAACTTCTTTCAGCTGTCCAAGATTCCATTCCAGAAACATGAGCTGCTCAAAGAAATTTGTGTGAATGGTCAGCATGATCTGCAACCACCTGGTTCTGTTGGGATCCCCATGCTAGTTGCCCTCAACATGACTGTAGCACTCAAATTTTTCGCGAGTGTTGCTTTCCAGGGCTCAGCGGCCGTCATATGTGGCATCTCGCGTGCTGCCACTCATGGGTGAGTCAAAGAAGTGACCAATGTCCTATTCTGTCAAGCCAATGATGTCATCTATTTTCCAGTGGATGAGGACAGCCAGGCAGCAAGGCCAGCAGCCTTTGGTGCCATTACTTGTTTCCCTAGAGTGCGAGGACTTATCAGAGAGAACATTATCTTTGGACGTTTCAGCAAAGAGTGATGCACTGACATAATTAAAGCTCAAACATTTCAAAATTTAACTTTGTAGAATGTTCATAAACCCCCACGATCTGCTTCATTTCGCCTTGAGGAACAGCAACAATAGCACCAGCAGTGGAGATGACCTTCGCGCCCTGTTTGATTTGAACTTCATTGTAAACTACCTGCGTCTCCATGGTAATAGTGTCTGGCATCTAGGCAGTTCCCCGGAACATAAGATGCTGCACCATTACAGCACTTTGATTAGACCGGCACATCAAAGCCTATCGTGGTTGCTACTACACAGTGCTTGTAAGAGAAACCCTACAGGACTTACATTGGAAGGCATATCTCCACAGAATAAAGCAAAACATCTTCATGAAGCAAGCAGCTGTCATTGAAGACTGAAGGCACAAACATCAACTACAGCAACTCAATGTTCTTTCTTTTAAATCTTTTGAAAACATAAATGCGTGCCAGCCATAAGGCGACAATAATCATTATCCTCTTTAGATCGCTAACTTTAAATAAGCAATAAGAATGTATGAGAGAGTAAATCAAATAAATGTATTTCACAGTATTGTACATTCTCTTGACAATATCATAACCACCCGTGCCACCTTCATGCTCATCCGCTTCCTGCCACTACGACTAGGTGCTACCCCAACTGGAGTGGAGGCAGTCTGCTCATTGCGCTGCTCCTTTGCCCTGGATGACCATGGCGGACCTGCTCTGGAGGAATAGAGCCTTGAAGGATCCATCCTACTGTGGGTCTCCAGCACTGGTGCTTGAGCATCCCCCGTGAGCTCGCCTGCTGGAGGTGAGGGAGTCAATGTCAGCGGGGAAGAGGAGGCGCCGCTTACCCTGGGGCTATCCTGAGAGGAAAGCCTTGGGGCAGCTGGCACATGTTCATGCTCCATCTGCATGCACGATGGTTCCCCATCTCCCTGAGGGGAAAGGGCACCCAGAGGGAGGTCCAGGTTCCTTGTCCCCCTCTCGCTTAACCACTGCTGCATAGAGCTCATGTCCACAGTGATGGAGTGCAGGTCTGAGCGCATATGGGTTGAGTGCTCAACCAGACTCGCCATGGAGCTCGTCAAACACTCCACTGAGGAAGCCATACGGTCAAATGCCCAGGACATGGCAGATGTCATGGCTTGCATAGATTTCTCCATGGCATGCGCGAAACCACGCTTGACCTGAAGCATCTCCAAAATCTTTTCTCCATGATTTCTCTGTACTTCCAGCAGCCTCAAACAGAGGATCATCATCTGCGTGAGGCCGATCAGGGGCTTAGTCCCCCGCAGTCCTCCAATTGTCTCGGGACCCGGCCGTGTACATGCTCCCTCAGCTGTGGGGATGTGTCTGCACTGTGCCCACCAGTTTGTGACTCTATATCTAATATGAAACCCCTTGTGGACTGTGTTGATGTATCTGCGCTGGCGGAGGTGGAAGGAGAGGTAGATGACGGTGCACCCTCTGGGGCATTGGCAGCATCTTCCCCAGAGGAGGCAACCTGTTCCTCGTGGTGTTCAGCTAGTCAACTGGGGGCACCTAAAGTGGCAAAACAAACAGAGACACATTAAGCATCATTGCATTATGAGGTCAACACTTTAACGCACATTCTTCCTGTGTTCACATATGGCTGCTACACTAAATCTAACACATCATCCTTATGCCTTAACGATCCTGTCTCACTATCAGCATTTGCTTGACGTCCCTCCTCTTCAGCTAACGCTGCTGCCTCCTCCTCTGCTGGTGACAGTATTCTTAAGTTGGGCACTCCTCCACCTGTTTTGGTCCACTCACACTGATTGTGGGACTGTTTTTCCTGCAGGACAAGGTGCTGATTTAATGAGAAGTCAAATGATGCCTCAGAAGCATTGTCCACATTCATTGACATCACTCATTCTGGACTGTCATTCGCATGCTGCATCCAAGTGTAAACATAGACCACACTTACACATTCTGCACAATCATGTGTTATTTGGCACCAAGGCTGATCACACATTCGAACGCATGCCATGATTGCCTACTGTTATAAACAGACTCTCACAGAGCCAAGGTACAAAACATTTGTACGGGTTCAGCAACGTGACATACCCTCGCAGATCTGAGCAAGTTATTGACACGTTTCCGACACTGGACCCAGGTTCTACGTGTGACCCCAGGGTCCTCTGCCACCTCAATCCAGGCCACTTTGGTCAGGTGGAAGGGTCTTCTGAGTCCGTCCCTTGGGAAGAGGACCTCCCGCCTTTCCCCGACGGCCTGGAGGAGAGATTGCAGGGAGGCATCACTGAACCATGGGGCTGGACGCTGCCTGTTGGCTGACATAACAATGCTGGTATGGGCGGTAATGGTGAGGGGGGGGTCAAATATAAAGGGGAGTTGGTGCTGGGGTTGGAGAGATTAGAAGAGATGAGATATTCAAAAAGCATTACTTAATTTATGCAAGATGAAAAAAAGATCCTAGGTGGGATGAAATTGAGTGCAGGGGCGGGTGCGGTTTGAAGTGTTAAAGGTCTTAATTTTGATTCGAACCTCGCTTCCGGCTTTAGCGGAAACAGGAATGGTGGGGGGTAACGGGGATCTAGGAGCCAATCTACTCCAAGCACTTTAAATATGATAACGAGGTTACGTGCCTCATTTGTATTCACCGTTTTAAATTTAACTCTGAATGATTGGCTTGGGAAATGTGCCAGCTAAACTGAGGCAAGGATCAGGAAGTAAGTGCCATCTACCTGCTGTGGTTTAATCTCACAACTGGACTCCAACATCTGACTCTTCCAATCTCCCGAGATCTCCTCCTAATCTTCCCCACGAGGCTTCCATCCTCCCCCTCTCCCATCACAAGGCCTGTGATCCCCCTGTGATCTCCGCCAAAATCAAGGCCTCTGATCCCCCTACCCCAGGCCTCTGAAACACATCGCGCAAGGCCTCTGGTTTCCCACTCCCCCAACCTGGGATGGGACGCTGGGGCCAGACAACAGGACCAAACCAGTGCCGCCTTCTCGCTCAGGGACCCCAGGATCGACTCCCTCACCTCTAGTCAGGGTCCTCTGACTGCTCCCCAATCTGACTGAAAGCCAAGCTTATCAACAGGTTGGTTTCTGAGCAAAGAGCCGGTTAGTGATGTCGCACAAACACCGTGGATTTAATATGCTACTGCTTGTGGGGAAGCTCCAACTTCTGGGTTCCTCACACTTCACTGGTCTCCCTGCTCTGGCAGGTCAGGTAGGTTAAAAGTCCCCCAGCTGCATCTAAACCAGGAAGCAAAAACAGGAAATATAAATTACATTTAAATTGTATACAGGGAGCAAAATAAATATTGTGAAATACAAATCAGATTAAGGGAATAGATAAAAGAGACAAACAAAAAAGCAAAAATTTTATTTATTTAAAAACCTACAAAATTAATGTTATTCTGAAGAAATGAAGCTCAACATTTGTAAAATTAATTTTTCAGTACCAGAGAAGTTGTTTAGCAGTAATTATCATTCATTACACAGTTAAATGTACCAGCCTTAAGTTTTTTAGACATTTGTAGTACAGAACTCATGGGCAACTACTCCAAGTACACGCAATTACAATGATTTCAGTGCTGAGTCTATTAGCAAGGACCGCAGCTGGACATCCTGTGGAGGTGTAGGTTGTCTCCTCCAGCAACTTCTGGATTTCCGCATTAAATTGCACATGTATGAACACTAAAGATTGCTGTCAGATTTACTCTGCAGTAACAGTGAATGCTGATTGCCTCACTGTTAGTATTACAGCAAAAGCTGGGCCAGTATGTCTCCTGATAAACTCAGTAGGATAAATTATTATCCTCACTGCCTGGTTGGTAATGAGGCCATTGTAGAACCTGCCGATTTTCATTCTGTTGAAATTAATGGAAAGAAAATCAGATGTGGGTGGGTGATCTCCTCTCCTGGATTACTGCCCTGGTCCCTCAACATATAAGGTAATGTCTCAAATTGGACCATTCAATTTGGTTTCAATGCCTTATCAATCCCACCATGGCTATGCAAGACCACCTGCATCTGGTCATATCCTGTAGGCAGGGGGGCAGGGGGGCTGGGGGGGCGGGGGCGCGGTCTTAAGGTGCATACCACCCATGGATGTGATATCTGCATCTTGATAAGGCAAGAAGGAAACCATTTCAAGAGGCCATTGTCCATGAGAGTGGTTGTAGACAGACTGTCAGATGTTGTAACAGCCCGGGCTACCACATCGGTGGCATGTCCTGATTTGTCTGTGAGTGTGTATGTGGGGGTCCTTGTTCAGTCCAATATGAACCCCAGCAATGATGTCTTCAGTCAGAATTCTTCTCCCTTTTTCCCGATGTCCTTCGCCTCCACGCTCTTACACCCAGTCAGCCCCACATGCTGGTCGACACAACAACTGGTTACATTTTACTTATGAACAGAAATGCAAGATATATCCAAATGCCTAATAATTTATATAGCATCTTTTTCAGACTCTTGGCATCTCAAAGGCACAGTGACGCAACGGTTAACACTGCAGCCTCACAGCTCCAGCGACCCGGGTTCAGTTCTGGGTACTGCCTGTGTGGAGTTTGCAAGTTCTCCCTGTTTCCGCTTGGTGCTTTGGTTTGTTCCCACAGCCAAAATCTTGCAGGTTGATAGGTAAATTGGCTATTGTAAATTGCCCCAAAGAAGGTAGGGGAATATGGGATTAATGTAGTATTAGTATAAATGGGTGGTTGATGGTTGGCACAGACTTGGTGGGCTGAAGGGCCTGTTTCAGTGCTGTACCTCTCTATGACTCTAATTGCAAAATAAATATGTGTATGCTATTGCATGGTGCCATATGGTTATTAGATCTGGATTCATTCCCGTCATTTTCTCAGATTAGACCATCACCAAAAAGGGTTGTTCCCACAGGGAGGGAGAGGTTGTTAGTGGAAGAAATAACCTGCATCACACACAGATACCCAACAGTGAGAGTATGAGTCAAGGCCTGGGCGAAAATTACTTCTTAGTTGGGGAATGGCAAGATGATCAGAATCAGCTGTCTAGCACTGCAGCCTCACAGCTCCAGCGACCCGGGTTCAATTCTGGGTACTGCCTGTGTGGAGTTTGCAAGTTCTCCCTGTGTCTGCGTGGGTTTCCTCCGGGTGCTCCGGTTTCCTCCCACAGCCAAAAGACTTGCAGGTTGATAGGTAAATTGGCCATTATAAATTGCCCCTAGTACAGGTAGGTGGTAGGGGAATATAGGGACAGGTGAGGATGTGGTAGGAATATGGGATTAGTGTAGGATTAGTATAAATGGGTGGTTAATGGTCGGCACAGACTCGGTGGGCCGAAGGGCCTGTTTCAGTGCTGTATCTCTAAAATCAAATCAAATCAAATCAAAAATCATCCTCCATCCCATTTTGCTCTGTCCATCAGTGAGGGGAGATGGGCCACCTGAAGCTGAGAAAGTAGATAGACATCCTGCATCAGCTGTCTGCCAATGGCACTCCAATTGGCTGCTAAGAGGTGTGAGCTGAGGAATGTAGGGAACAACACCAGTCGTGAAACTGAGAGCAGCAACTCAGAGGCATAGGGCAGCCTTGATCAGTATCTATTGTGCAATATATTATATGGTGTTGAAAATATCTCTTCTTTTTTTCGGGGAGGCGTTGGCGTAGTGGTATTGTCACTGGACTAGTAACCCAGAGACCCAGGGTATTGCTCTGGGGACATGGGTTCAAATCCCACCACAGCAGAAGGTGGAATTTGAATACAATTAATAAATCTGGAATTAAAAAGCTAGTCTAATGATGGCCATGAAACCATTGTCGATTGTTGTAAAAACCCATCTGGCTCACTAATGTCCTTTAGGGAAGGAAATCTGCTGTCCTTACCTGGTCTGGCCTACATGTGACTCCAGACCCACAGCAATGTGGTTAACTCTTACATGCCCTCTGAAATGGCCTAGCAAGACACTCAGTTGTACCTAACTGCTACGAAGTCAACCTCACATGGACTGCGGCGGTTCAAGAAGGCAGCTCACCACTAACTTCTCAAGGGCAATTAGGGATGGACAATAAATGCTGGCCTAGCCAGCGACGCCCACATCCCATGAATGAATAAAAAAAAAAGTGCTTTTTGAGGCTAGCCAGTTTTATCTTCTCTAGCCCTGCAATGGCTGTATATAGGAACAGGTGTAGGCCGTTCAGCCCTTCACGTTTGCTGCACGATTGAACTAGATCTTGGCGCAGCTAGGTGATGGTGACCATAATATTAAATATCACATCATCTGGCATTGTTCAATTACACAAGTCAGCACCCAGGTAAACAGGCTAACATCAAGAGAATGAGAGAAGAACTTAAACATAGGAATATGAGTAAGACATTCATCCATTCATATTTGTCCAAGTGGTCAGTAAACTCTGTCCCTAATGGTACATTCCAGTAACCTCCTAACAATTAATGTTAAATTGATGCATCTATAGTTATCCTCCCTTCTTTCTTAATGAATAGTGACATTTGCAATTTTCCAATCCAAAGGTACAATTCCTGAATCTAGAGAGATTTGGAAAATTATGAGTAATTCATTGGCAGTTTCCTCACTGATTTATTTTAATACCCTGGGGTGGAAACAATCAGCTCCTGGAGACTTATCTTAAGTCCCATTGTTTTCTCCATTAGCATTTTTTAAACTTATTTTAAATCCACTAAGTTCCTCCCTTGGTTAATTTCTATGTTCCCTTATACCACTGAATGTAGGGGCATCATTAAGAAGTTTGCAGACAATACAAAAATTGACCATGTGGTTGATAGTGAATAAGAAAGCTATAGACTGCAGGAAGATAGCAATGGACCGGTCAGGTGGGCAGAACAGTGGCAGATGGAGTTCAATGCAGAGAAGTGTGAGATTATGCATTTGGGCAAGGCTAACAAGGCAAGGGTCGACAAAATATATGGTCGGATACTGAGAAGTGTAGAACAACAGCGGGACCTTTGAGTGCATGTCCACAGATCCACAGGCCAGGTATATAAGGTGGTTAGGAAGGCATATGGGATACTTACCTTTATTAGCTGAGGCATCGAATATAAGAGCTGGAACGGTGTAGCACACTAGTTAAACCACAGCTGGAGTACTGCATGCAGATCCGGTCACTTCACAATAGGAAAGAAATGATTGCACGCGAGAGGATATAGAGGACATTTACAAGGATGTTGCCTGGACTGGAGATTTAGTTATGAGGAAAGATTGGAAGGTTGTTTTCTTTGGAACAGAGGAGTCTGAGAGGAGATTTAATTGAAATGTATAAAACTTTGAGGAGTCTAGATAGAGCGGATAGGAAGACCCTATTCCTCTTGGTTAACGGGTCCATAACTAGGGGGCATAGATTTAGGGTAAGAGGTAGAAGGTTTAGAGTGGATTTGAGCGAATCTTTTTCACCCAGAGGATGGTGGGGATCTGGAACTCACTGCCTGAAAGGGTAGTAGAGACAGAAACCCTCATAACATTTATAAAGTACTTCGATATACACTTTAAGTGCTGTAACCTACAAGGCTACGGAACCAGAGCTGGAAGGTAGGATTAGGCTGGATGGCTGCTTGTCATCTGGCACAGACACGATAGGCCGAATGGCCTCCTTCCATGCTGTAAATTTCTATGATGCTATGATTCTATTTGATGTTTTTCTGAGAATTACATTACAAATCTATATTCAAACAAAGGTACATCCCTGTACAGCAGATGCAAAATGACTGATAATAGAATCAACAGCACAGAAGGAGGCCATTCAATCCAATTTCCCTGTGCCAGCTCTTTGAAGGAACTATTTAATCAGTCCCACTCCCCCACTCTTTCCCCATAGCCCAGCGCATGCTTCCTTTTCAAGTATTTATTCAATTCCCTTTTACAAGTTATGATTGAATCTGCTTCCACCATCCTTTTTGGCAGTGAATTCCAGATTATAACAACTCGTTACCTAAAAAAATGTTCTTCCCCTGCACCCCATTCCCCTGCCGTACCACACACTGGTTCTTTTACCGTGTAATATCTGATCTCATTGTGGTATTATTTTGTGAAATTTGTAGAACATTTTGCTGAAATCTAAACATGATTTTCCAACGTATTCATCAATCAAATTTTCTACACTATTTAACTTCAATAATATAAAGCATGGGAAAGTGTTCACAAAAACAGTACATTTCTTTGGATCTATAACATTTTGTTGCTGGGATGGATTGGTACAGGTGATGAAGATACCTATTTGTGCTCTGGCAGGAGACATTTTAAAAGAATCGAATGCTGTTATAAATATGGATCAGTCAGATAATGATGCAATTTGAAATTGTTAACATTTTAATGATTCTCAAAAATAGTTATACATATTTCCAACATGTGTATAGGGACAAAGAAACAAAAGACATTTTTAAACATGATGAACAGTTAATTTGATATTAAACTCATTTTTATTATCCTGACCACTGGCATGGACATATATTTTCAGTGAAATTTGACAGTGATGACAGGCATATCCTATTTTTGTGTTATTTGCACAACAAAATAATTTTTGTAGTTAAATTGGCTGTGATACTCAGTTTAAACTAATTTACATCCTCGAATCCAGATGCTCCAGGAATCAGTAATATTCATCAAGTTGTGTTGATTGACCATCCACAGGCCAGCTAAACAGCAGGGCTGTAACAATTGGTCCCAGTCCATATTGAATTCTATGTTTAAATGGGTGCTTTATGATGTTTGTTAAAATTAATACTTTAATGAATATTCCAGATCCCATCAGTTCTGTTTCAGTCAGCTCTTCTGACCCACATTCAAATTCATCTAATCTTCAAAGTACTCATATTTAACACTAGTCTAAAAATGTAATGACTGATACATTTGAGTACATGCATTTCAAAGGACGCAATTCAGTCCAGGGTGGTCTAATCAGAATGCCAGCTGGTGAAGGATAGAACTGGAGACAATCTTAACACACTTTTAGAGTTACACATTACAGGCTTCTAATCCAAAAAACAGTTTTAATCGGTGCCTATTTATAGGGGCTGAAGTGAAAAACCCCAGTTAATGCCCACGACCTGCATTCAGTTAAATACAATTAATAAAAAAAAACGGATTCCATTCTCTCTCTTTAAATAAAAATTAGAGTAAATATGCACAACCAAAATTTTAAAGCAAATTAAATCCAAAACCTTCATATTCTGCACAAAGCATGACGTTGCGAGTCTTTTTGTAAAACAATTAGACAGTTGATGACTTGCATTCACCCATTTTATTATAGTTATTTCCTTTCTCTCCAGCATTTATAAGAACTAGGAGCAGGAGTAGGCAATTCAACCCCTCGAGCCTGCTCCGCCATTCAATAC
Source organism: Heterodontus francisci (assembly GCF_036365525.1). NCBI lineage: Eukaryota > Metazoa > Chordata > Chondrichthyes > Heterodontiformes > Heterodontidae > Heterodontus > Heterodontus francisci. The sequence continues at coordinate 148,647,986 of NC_090376.1, read as the reverse complement.
GATCATGGCTGATTTCATCTCGGCCTCAACTCCACTTTCCTGCCCGTTCTCCATAACCCTTCAACCCATTTCTAATTAAAAATCTGTCTATCTCCTCCTTAAATTTACTCAATGTCCCGGCATCCACCGCACTCTGGGGTCGTGAATTCCACAGATTCACGACCCTTTGAGAGAAGTAATTTCTCCTCATCTCTGTTTTAAATCTGCTACCCCTTATCCTAAAACTATGACCTCTCGTTCTAGATTGCCCCACAAGAGGAAACATCCTCTCTACATCTACTTTGTCAATCCCCTTAATCATCTTATATACCTCAATTAGATCTCCTCCCATTCTTCTAAATGCTAGAGAGTGAAGGCCTAAACAGCTCAATCTCTCTTCATAAGACAAGCCCCCCATCTCTGGAATCAATCAAGTGAACCTCCTCTGAACTGCCTCCAATGCAACTACATCCTTTCTCAAGTCAAGGAACCAAAACTGTACGCAATGCTCCAGGTGTGGTTTCGCTAATGCCTTGTACAGTTGCAGCAACACTTCCCCACTTTGATACTTTATTCCTTTAGCAATAAATGCCAAAATTCCATTTGCCTTCCTTATCACCTGCTGTACCTGCAAACTAGTTTTCTGCGATTCATGCGTGAGGACACCCAGATCCCTCTGCACTGAAGCACTCTGAAGTTTCTCTCCATTTAGATAATAATTTGCCTTTCTATTCTTCCGACCAAAATGGGTAACCTCACACTTATCCACGTTAAAATCCATCTGCCAAATTTTGGCCCATTTATCTAATCTATTCATATCCATTTGTAGATTTCTTATTTCTTTATTGCAACTTACTGTCCCACCTATTTTAGTGTCATCTGCAAATTTGGCTATAGTACCTTCTATCCCTGCATCCAAGTCATTTATATAGATTGTAAATAGTTGGGGCCCGAGGACCGAACCCTGTGGCACTCCACTAGTTACATCTTGCCAACCAGAAAAAAACCCATTTATCCCGACTCTCTGTTTTCTGTTGGTTAGCCAATCCTCTATCCAAGCTAATATAAAAACAAAATACTGCGGATGCTGGAAACCTGAAATAAAAACAAGAAATGCTGGAACCACTCAGCAGGTCTGGCAGCATCTGTGGAAAGAGAAGCAGAGTTAACGTTTCAGGTCAGTGACCCTTCATCGGAACTGACAAATATTAGAAAAGTCATAGGTTATAAGCAAGTGAGGTGGGGGTGGGGCAAGAGATAACAAAGGAGGTCTAGATTGGACCAGGCCACATAGCTGACCAAAAGGTCACGGAGCATAGGCAAACAATATGTTAATGGTGTGTTGAAAGACAAAGCATTAGTACAGATTAGCTGTTAATACACTGTTAATACCTCTATCCAAGCTAATAAGTTGCCCCAACCCCATGTGAACTTACCTTGTGTATTAACCTTTTGTGCGGCACCTTATCAAATGCCTTCTGGAAGTCCAGATAAACTACATCTACAGGATCCCCATGATCCACTTTGCTTGTTACAGCTTCGAAGAACTGTAGCGAATTAGTCAACCATGATTTACCCTTCATAAAACCATGCTGACTCAGATGGATTGCGTTTTGACTTTCTAAATGTCCTGTTATTACTTCCTTAATAATGGATTCTAACAATTTCCCAATGACAGATGTTAAACTAACTGGTCTATAGTTTACTACTTTCTGCCTCCCTCCATTTTTGAATAAGGGCATTACATTAGCTTTTTTCCAATCCACCGGAACCTTTCCCATATCCAGAGAATTTTGTAATATTATTTGTTTCAATCCAGCAAGGACAATCCGTAACCTTTTCTCACTCAGACTTTAAATATTATCCCACAATGAACATTTTCAACATAACATTCAATGGCTATACTATTTATAGTATGCCTGTTGTACAGAATCTCACTTAAAGGACGGAATTTTCTGATCACGCTGCCTGGAACGGCAGTTGGTGTGCAAAATGGCAGCGCTCCCTCTTGTCCCGTGATCAGCTGCATGCCTCAATTATGTGGTGGGCGGCAATTTGCATAATGGAGGTGGTCAGGCTCCTAATCACATGGGGGGAGGCAGCAGAAATAGACACTCCATTCATGGCATCACCTGATGTAGGACTAAGTGCTGGTGCCATCTTTAAAAGACTGCCAGACCTGTATTCACTCTCTCCTTGAATTCTGCAGAAGCTCATCGAAGCAACACTTTGATGCTGTTCCAAAAAGTTAAAACTCAGCAAGCCGTCCCACTGAGCATCCTTCTCATCATTTCAGAGGTCTGATCAAGGTTGGCCCATGATTCAGTGTTGCCTCCCTGCTTATTCTCCTCCAGGCGGCAAGGGACAGTCAGGAGGTCCTTTTCCCCAGCGATGGCAAGAGGAGGTCCTCCCGCCTGACCAAGCAAGCCGGGACAGAGATCGCAGAGGACATTAATAGCCGTGGGGTCACCCGACAAAACTGGGTCCAGTGTAGGAAGAGGGTTAATGACTTCCTGCAAGTGGCTAGGTGTGATCTGGTTGTCACGACATGGTATGCCACATGGGTGCCACTGCCATTTCAAAGACAGGGAGGTCATCGCAGATTGCTGGCTGATGACTGGCTGCATAAATGAATCAAGTCTCCCTCGTTAATACCTCAGAGTAAGTTAGACCCATGACAGGTTGAGTCAGTGTGCCATACAAAGCATCCCCAGGTGTTGATGAAGCGCCCATGTTAGTAGAACCATGATATTAAAGTTCAGTAATATTCAATATCTGCATTCTTTCTCTTTTAGGAGGGAGATGGTCAGGACTGGTGGCGGAGTGCCTGACCTACGTCCTTTATGTTACCCCAAAGAGGAGGCAGTGCAACGAGCTGGGAGCCTAAGAGGACATGCCATCTCAAACGTGGAGCCCGGGGTCCCAGCACAAGAGAGTGATTATTGCTGATCAGATAAAAATGCAATAGTCATGGTGAATTAGCTCTGGCATGCTTTCCTTCATGGGATGTGTGTAGCCTAACTCATACAGATGTTGTTTGCATTGCATCCTGCAGGCTGCTTTTCACAGGAGACCACAGACCCTGAAAGACTGATGACAACCTCTGAGGACAAGGAATGCTCAGAGGATGCACCGTCCCATGATTCTCCTGCACATTCCACCAGCGCAGATACGTTCATCTCAGTGTTAGTTGAGTATGGCTCCTCGGCCACCATCATTTGTGATCCCCTCCCTGACCCTACAAAGGGTGTGTCCCAAGTTTTATCCGGCTTTACAGAGGAGTATGAACCAGCCACTTCCGATGACCCCGAGGCACAGACAATTCTTGAATCTGAGCCGGGTGTATTTGCAACCCGTAAACATGATTGGGAAAACATGACTGGACCTGAAGATATCAGCAGACTGGTACATGCTCCTGTGAAGCAGTGCTCTTACCCAGTTGAGAGTATACCTTCGGCTCAATTTTATTAGTGCGACACACTTTGTGACTGCCACTTTGAACTCAGCGGCGTTCCCACACTCAGCGCACGCTGCAGAACCCCCGCGATATTACGCGCGGGGGCTCATTAGCATCATTGCGACGCGCAGTCCCCTTTCCCATATTTTGTGGGGCGAGGCGGGACATCCGGCACAGTGAGGGACCTTTTGTCAGCTGTGCAGCAGGTGCTAGGGCCCTATTTAAAGCACCCCAGCACCTGCTTCCTGACAGCTGTCAAAGAAATACTTACCTCACTGTTGAAGAGTGGGGCTGCTGTCAATCTGGCAGCAAAGCAGAAAGTGCTGGGGAAGCTCAGCAGGTCAGGCAGCATCTGTGGAGAGGGAAGCAGTTAACTTTCAAGTCTAATGCCAAGTTCACACACCTGAAAGTGAACTCTGCTTCTCTCTCCTCAGATGCTGCCTGATCTGCTGAGCTCCCCCAGCACTTTCTGGATTTTTGCCATATACTTACTCTGCTGTGTCCCAGTGTCCTGTGAAGTTGCGATCCTCTTCTTCCACTCAAGTGTAATATTCTTTCTTGTCAGCATGCTGCACCTGGGTGAATAATCAATTTTGCACATACCAGGACTTGAGACTTAAATGTACCATAAAAGGCAAATACACAACAGAAATAAAACCACAATTGAGGAATATCTACATACTATGGGCTTCTAATCATCTGACTGTGAAATTTGGGATCTGTATTCATTTCTCTGCTGTTATGTGAAAATACATGTAACTACAATTAAACAATCTTTGTAAAGAAGCAGGAAAATATCTGCATGCCAACTAGAAATGTTATATCAATAACTATGATCAGCTGCTGCAGAAGCAAAGTGTACATGAATTTGCGTCGATGTGCAATAGATGAAAAACCATGACAACAGCACACTCACTAGTCCTGCATTGGTTTTCAGACATGTGCAAGAAAAACCTTGCAGCCAAAAGTTACAGCAGTTACACTGTGGAGTCACCTTTGTATTTAAAGGACCATACCAAAAACCGAGGATGGCAGAGGGTTGCACTAGGGTGGCCCACAATTCAGCTATGCCTCCCTGCTTACTCTCCTCCAGGCTGTGCTGGCAGGGCAGGACGTCCTTTTCCCTAGCAATGGTTAGAAGAGGCCCTCCCACTTGACCAAGGCCGCCTGGCTGGAGGTGGCAGGGGAGGTGAGTAGCCATGGGGCCATCCGGCATCAAAGGGTCCAATGTCAGAAGCAGATGAACGACCATTCCCCCAGCCAGCCGGGGCCGTCCAGCCCTCGTGCGTGGAGAGCATGACCACCAAAATCATCCAAAGGGCAATCAGATCAGCAGCCTTTCTCCAGTCAGGCTGCTGGCGCAGCGGTTGCACCGAGAAGGGGCACTCGCAAGCGTTTCAACAGAACACACTGACACAAATGGGAATGTATGGGTGTCACAGCAATGTAAATACGTCTTGCACTGTATGTTCTTCACCAACATGTGTGTCCTTTTCTCTGTGTGAATGATGTGTGCCAGCATGTAGTGCCAATGTCACATCCCTTTGCACCATTAGCCCTTCAGGAGAGCCAAAGTATGCAATAATATCATTGCCATGTCACCATTACTCATGAGCGTCTCCACGGATGCAGTGACCTGGACATTGGCTCAATCAGCTGCTATGTCTAATGGTTTACACAGGGATGCTGCAGATGTGGACTGGTGCACAGCAGGTGAGCGAGGGTGATGTGTGGCTTGCAGAGCTCACGTCGGTTCCTATGGAGCAGAGAGTTTTTGTCTGATAAGCCACTGCCGTACTTCCCTGTTCACTGCTGGCCCTGCGTGCTGAGCCTGGGTGCCATCTGCTGTCCCACGCACCTTTCCTGTTGTAGGTCCTCAGCGTCCTCATAGACTGAAGAGGACTCCTGTTGACACCACTCCTCATCATGATAGGTTTGACCCCGATTGGTTACGTACTTGTGCAGAGCACAGCGAACAGCAAAGAAAGGAGCTGGCCTTTTTGGCCCATATTACAGGGCATCACCCTATCCATACAGGCATTGGAAGTGTCTATTCAGCATGCTGATCGCCTGCTTGTGGCGCTTGTAGTTCAATGGATGACGTTATATTTCTTCTCTGTAGCAGTGGTGGAGTCTCTCACTGGTGTCAGGAGCCATGTCTACAAAGGATAGCCCTTACCTCCAAGAAGCCACCCCTCCATCTGAGCTAGTTCAGTGAAGAGCAGTGGCAGCTGGGACTGGTGCAGGGCCCAGGTGTCATGGCAGCTGCCTGAGAAACGGGCACAGATTTGCATGAAGCATCTCTGGTGATCACATACCAGCTGCACCTAAATTGAGAGGATTCCTTTAATGGTAACATCTGCAGGTGGCAGCCTGGCGGGAGGCCTGATGGCCACATGAGTGCAGACTATGAGGCCTGAAAACTTTGGTATCCGGCAATGGCGCTGAAACCGATGGCCCTCTAGGACAGGTTGTGAGAGTCTGTCCTGAAGCGGACATACTCACTGGCCCTCCAGTGCAGGACATCGGGGACCTTCCTGATGCAGTGGTGCACTGCTGACTGTGTGACCTCACAAAGATCTCTAGTGGGCCCCTGAAGTGTAGCATTGGTGTCAAGCTTAAGAGCCACTGCCACTATGAGGACCGCAGGCATAGGATGTCCACCGAAGATCATGGGCTGCAGGTCATCCTTGAGCAGGGCACAGAGATGTGTCACCACTCTCTCTACATGCGCAATCGCCTCTGACACTGGTGCTCTAACATCTGATGGCATGTCATGTGGGGCCTGTAGACGCGCCGCGATCGTAATGGCGAGCTCCCCTTGGAGGCTGCTACTCACGACCAAGGGCCTCTACATCGATCAGACCTGCCTGTTGATTTTGCCTCTGGCACATATGGATCCTCAGGAGAAGCGGATCACACAATCCCGGATGAGCCATACCCATTTACATGTGATAAATAAAGTTGCATCCTTCATTTATTTGAAGGTTCCTAACAGAGCAGGGATTGGTGTTGGCGGGTACATCAGGTGCTTTCATGGATCAACTATGTGGCGTGGCATGGCATTGCCCATCTTGACTAACACTCAGAGTGGCACAGCATGACCACATCAAAATCCTACCAGCTGCATCAATTGCCCCCACCATCCATATAAACTTAACACTCCTAACTTTTCTGGCACCCTTCCCAATCACAGGGTGACTAGAGTGTCATCGCTCCTTCACACACACAAACGCAGAGTGTACACTGTTTACGGAGTGAGGGTACACAGTACCTCCCTTCGTGCCTGCAGAGCTTTCCCTCCAGTAATCACAGACCCTCTCCCACCTCCCTTTAAGTATGCAAAGCTGAGACCCCTGTATATCTGGCCTTACCTTCAATGTCGAGTACTCCTGCTTCTGATGTTCCAGCTGGTTTTCTGTTCGTGAATGGGCCAGCACGTGACAGCCGCCCATTCAATGTAAAATGTGCAAGTCTGGAGTGAGAGGCGGTGGGATGCATAATCTGGAGAGGTAAGTCGCGTTTTACATATGGCAATTGGGGTGCCGCTGCCGAGCGGTGGGGGTGCCGCACCGAGGTCCCCCCACCGCTGGTAATATGTGGCGGGCCCTTCTCGCGTCGGGGGTCGAGGCGGGCCTCTCCCCATAGAATTTTACTGGCCCCTGCGCCGCGAGCCACAGCATCCAGTGGCTGGAAAAACTCAGCCCCATATGTTTGAACGACTGTCGAGTGATTGTGAAAGCAGGATGTTGTTCCAAACATCATAAATTGAAAAAGTGAGAAAGAAGCTAAAAAGTTTGGAAACAATTGGAGTTTAATCTAAATGCTGCCAGCTTCTGTGCTGAGAAAAATGAAACATTAAAATTACTGAGTAAAAGTACTGGATTTCAGTTTGTGTGAAAGTATGCATGAATTTGTGGAAGATTGTGCACCCAAATTTGGGATGAAAAGAAAAACTGAATTACATTTGAAGTCAAAGATTCTGGTTTGGATTTACTTTGACTAAAAATTTACTCCTGCAACTTTGAAAGGCACTGGAGTTTGTTTCACGAAAGATAAGCTCAGCCATGAAGTTACGTTTGCGAGGGTGTCTTTTTGAAATTCATTCTGAACTTTGCAAAACACTTTGCTTTAATTGGAATAGAATTAAACAAACTATTTCTTCTGGTGGTGTGTACAGAACAAAGGGAGTAACTTTAAAATTGAAGTTAGCAGGGGTAATGGCCAGAATTTTATGACCCCCAAAAAGCGGGCTGGTGGCAGGGTGGGGACGTAAAATTGAGAGGGAGGCAGGCTACTATTTTACGTGGGGTGGTGGTGGCGAGAAACGGCCCGCCTGCCCCAGGCCAATCAAGGCCCTTAAGTGGCCAATTAACAGGCACCTAAAGGTCTCCGCTCACCGCCGCATGTATTTTACCCATGGCTCCAATGGGCCTTCTTGCGGGCTGGAGGGGGGCCCACCTGATCAGGCATCCTGTGCCCCACGGAGGACCCCCCATAAAGCCCCAACTGCCCCCAACCCTCATCATTCCTCCTGCCCCCCTAACCGACTCCCCTTGCCTCGCCAAGGCCAGACCAGTTGTCCCCGGTGAGGCCCTAAAAACTTAACTTAGTTCCGGGGCCGCCTTTCCCTTTGCCTCTGATGTCTGGGTGTAGATCTGAACATACAAACATACGAATTAGGAGCATAAGTAGGCCATTCGGCCCCTCGAGCCCACTCTGCCATTCAATAAGATCATGGCTAATCTGTTTTGGTCTCAAATTCCACACTCCCATCTACCCCCGATAGCCTTTGATTCCCAAACCTAACAAGAATACATCTCCCTCTGGCTTAAAAATATTCAATGACCCGCCTCCACCGCCTGCTGAGGCAGAGAATTCCAAAGTCGCACACCCTCTGAGAGAAAAAGAATTTTCCTCATCTCTGTCCTAAAAGGGCAAACCATAATTTTTAAACAATGCCTCCTAGTTCTGGACTCACCCACAAGAGGTAACATCCTTTCCACATCCACCTTATCAAGACCATTCAGGATCTTATAAACTTCAATTAAGTCTCCCCTCACTCTTCCAAACTCCAGTGAAAACAAGCCCAGTTTGTCCAACCTTTCCTCATAAGACAACCGCTCATTCTAGGTATCAATCTAGTAAACCTCCTCTGAACCGCCTCCAATGCATTCACGTCCTTCCTTAAATATGGAGAACAAAACTGCACACAATATTCAAGATGTGGTCTCACCAATGCCCTGTATAACTGAAGCATAATATCCTTACTTTTATTTTCAATTCTTCTCGTAATAAAGGATAGCTTTCCATTAACCTTCTTTATTACTTATTGCATCTGCTTATTAACTTTTTCTGGCTCATGGACTGGAACACCTAGATCCCTCTGCACCTCGGAATTCTGCAGTCGTTCTCCATTTAAATAATACTCTTCTTTTTTATTTTTCCTGCCAAAGTGAACAACTTCACATTTTCCCACATTATTTTCCATCTGCCAAATTTTTGCCCACTCTCTCAGCCTATCTATATCGGTCTGCATCCTCCTTGTGTCCTTTTCACAATATACTTTCCTGCCTATCTTTGTGTCCTCTGCAAATTTAACTACCCTCGTCTCCCCTCGCTCCATCTCATCTAAGTCATTGATATAAATTGTAAAAAATTGAGGCCCCAGCACAGACCCCTGCGGGACTCCACTCATTACATCCTACCAATCAGAAAAGGACCCATTTCTGCATACTGTCTGTTTGCTGTCAGCCAGCCAATCTGCTATCCATGCTAATACGTTACCCACTACACCATGAGCTCCTACTTTGCACAATAACCTTTTATGTGGCCCCTTGTCAAATGGCTTCTGGAAATTCAAGTACAGTATGTCAATGAGCTCCCATTTATCGACAGCACATGTTACTCCTTCAAAGAACTCCAATAAATTAGTTAAACATGATTTTCCTTTCACAAAACCATGTGGACTATTCCTGATTACCTTGGGTTTTTCTAAGTGCCCAGCTATAACCTCCTTGATTCTAACACCTTCCCCATGACAGATATCAAGCTAACTGGCCTAAAGTTACCTGTTTTCTGCCTCCTCCCTTCTTGAATAGAGGGGTTATATTTGCTACTTTCCAGTCTGATGGAACCTTTCTAGAATCCAGTGAATTTTGAAAAATTAACACCAATGCCTCTACTACCTCATTAGCCACCTCTTTTAAGACCGTAGGATGAAGGCCATCAGGACTCGGGGGCTTGTCAGCCCGCAGCTCCATCAGTTTGCTCAGTACCGCTTCCCTGGTGATTGTAATTTTACCAAGTTCCTGTCTTCCTTCCATCTTCTGATTTACAGCTATTACTGGAATGTCTTTTGGATCCTCTATAGTGAAGACAGGAGCAAAATATTTGTTCATTTCATCCGCCATTTCCTTATTATCTACAATTAACTCCCTATTCTCACTCTCTAGAGGACTAACATTCACTTTACTTACTCTTTTCCTTTTCAAATATGTGTAGAAACTCTTGCAAACTATTTTTGCATTTCTAGCTAGCTTCCTCTCATACTCTAATTTCTTTCTCCTAATTAACCTTTTAGTCGTTTTCTGCTGTTCTTGATATTCTAAACAATCATCTGACCTGCCACTCATCTTTGTGCAATTATATACTTTTTCCTTAAGTTTGAGGCTTTCCTTAACTTCTTTAGTGAATCATGGATGGTGGGTTCTCTCCTTAGAATTTTTCTTTACAGTAGGAATACAATTATTCTGAGTATTCTGAAATATCTTGTAAAATATCTGCCACTGATTCTCTATTGATCTATCTCCTAGCCTAGTAATCCAGTTCACACCAGCCAGCTCAGCTTTCATGCCCATATAGTTGCCCTTATTTAAGTTTTAAAAACTAGTCTTAGACCCACTCTTTTCTCTTTTAAATTGGATGTAAAATTCAATCATATTGTGGTCACTGCTACCTCGAGGTGCCTTTACTCTGAAGTCATTAATTAATCCTGTCTGTCATGCTAGGCCCCCACCTGCCAAGAACGGGGCACATTGATTTTGTCGTGAACATTGATTTTAAACTGTCACTGGAGTTAAAAGACACCACTGTTTAAAAAGGAAGGTAGACAAAAGATGGGGAACTATAGACCGGTTAGCTTAACCTCTGTAGTGGGGAAGATGCTTGAGTCTATTATCAAGGAAGAAATAGCAGGGCATCGCGATAGAAATTGTCCCGTTGGGCAGATGCAGCATGCGTTCATGAAGGGCAGGTCATGCTTGACAAATCTTTTGGAATTCTATGATGACATTACGAGCAAGGTGGACAATGAGGACCCAGTGGATGTGGTGTACCTCGATTTCCAAAAGGCCTTCGACAAGGTACCACACAAGAGGCTGCTGCATAAGATAAGGATGCATGGCGTTAGGGGTAAAGTATTAGCATGGATAGAGGATTGGTTGACTAACAGGAAGCAGAGAGTGGGGATAAATGAGTGCTATTCTGGTTGGCAATCAGTCACTAGTGGTGTGCCTCAGGGATCGGTGTTGGGACCGCAATTATTTACAATTTATATAGATGATTTGGAGTTGGGGACCACGTGTAGGGTGTCAAAGTTTGCAGATGACACTAAGTTGAGTGGCAGAGCAAAGTGTGCAGATGACTGTGAAACTTTGCAGAGGAACATAGATACATTAAGTGAGTGGGCAAAGGTCTGGCAGATGGAATACAATGTTAATAAATGTGAAGTCATTCATTTCGGTAGGAGCAACAGTAAAAAGGATTATTACTTGAATGGTAAAAAGTTGCAGCATGCTGCTATGCAGAGGGACCTGGGTGTCCTTGTGCATGAATCGCAGAAGGTTGGTCTGCAGGTACAGCAAGTAATTAGGAAGGCAAATTGAATTTTGTCCTTCATTGCTAAAGGGATTGAGTTTAAAAGCAGAGAGGTTATGTTGCAGCTGTATAAGGTACTGGTGAGGCCGCACCTGGAGTACTGTGTGCAGTTTTGGTCTCCTTACTTGAGAAAGGATATACTGGCACTGGAGAGGGTGCAGAGGAGGTTCACTAGGTTGATTCCGGAGTTGAGGGGGTTGGTTTATGAGGAGAGACTGAGTAGATTGGGATTATATTCATTGGAGTTCAGAAGAATGAGGGGGGATCTTATAGAAACATATAAAATCATGAAGGGAATAGATAAAATACAAGTAGAGAGGATGTTTCCACTGGCAGGTGAAGCTAGAACAAGAGGGCATAGCCTCAAAATTAGGGGGAGCAGATTTGGGACTGAATTAAGAAGGAACTTCTTCACCCAGAGGGTTGTTAATCTATGGAATTCCTTGCCCAGTGAAGTAGTTAACGCTTCTTCAGTAAACATTTTTAAAGCTAAGGTAGATATCTTTTTGAATAATAAAGGAATTAAGGGATACGGTGAGAACGCGGGTAAGTGGATCTGAGTCCACGAAAAGATCAGCCATGATCTTATTGAATGGCGGAGCAGGCTCGAGGGGCCGGACAGCCTACTCCTGCTCCTGGTTCTTATGATCTTATGACTTGTTGAACAGATCAGCTGTGGCTGAAAAGGACATTTGCATATTAACAGACAGTGTTTGAAAGGACAAAGCAGCCATTCCCTGACATTCATGCCACAATGGACATTTGATCACCAGACCTTGAAGGTGGGGGAGCTTACATTCCAGGTTGACTGCTAAGATGGCTGAATACACAAACAGACATGGTCAAACCAGCTAGTCACATGACTAACCTGCTGGGCAACCTGAGTTTTCTGAATTTGTACAAACAGTTTTGGCAGAGTGTCTGTTTGCTCCTGGATTGAGAAGATCTCTCTCCTGTCTGCTCCCAAACTCTTTCTCACATGCCTCTGAATCCACTGAAGACACATGAACCCCAAGAGAGAAACGTCTCCTGTAGCGAACAAGGTGTAAGAAGAATACTGCGCCCCAACGAAAAGCAAGATCTACCTACAGTCAAGGACCACTACTGTGAGCTCGAAGAACTGTAAGAAAAACTCTTCAGATGTAGCCTCAAACTTTTTCCCTTCATTTTTCTTCTGCTCTTTTCTGTCTCTATTTGCATGTGTGTATTGCGTATGCATTGCTAACATGGGGCGCGGCGTGTATCCGTAGGCGTTAACCGAATTACAATTTAAGTTTAATAAATTTCAACTTTTCTTCTTTGAACCTTAGAAAGCCTGTTTGTGCTGGTTTCTTTGCCTTATAGTTGAAAAGTGGTGAACAAGGATTCACCAAAGGGGAGCTAAAAACACGGTGTGTTTAAAATTAAACCCTGTGACAGAAAACTGAGGTGAAAGCTGAAAGGGAACCCTGGATACCTTTCTCACCTGGTTGTAACAGAAATTTGGGTGCTAGCATCTGGAATTAACCCACAGACAAACAAGAGAAATTGGAAGTGGGAAGCCAAATTGTTCCCAATCAAAAAAAAGCAAGATTTCAATACAGGTTTTCTTGTGGTTGTGTGTGCTTGAATACTAACAAGTCTGCAACTGAAGCTAGTAGCTCCCCAAGCCAGGGTGAAGTAACTTGGGATAAGTTAAAAGCACTGTCTATGGAGGAATTGAGGAAAATGCTGAGCAGTGTGAGATCACTGTCCGTGGCAAGGCAAGGAAGTCTAAACTCCTAAGGCTAGTGCCAACCATATTTCCCTTGAATCTGAAGAAGCAGAAACAGGGTTAGAAGCAGACTCTGACAGGTCATTGTTAGCAAAGAGACAATTGGAACAGAGGAAACTTGAATTTGAGGACAGGGAGAGAGAAAGACAGGAGAGGGAGAGAGAAAAAATATTCTGGAAGGAATGCAAAGAGAGAGAGAGTTGAAGCGGCTTGAGTTAACTAGGGGGTGACAAAGTAGCCCAGTGAAAGCATGGCCAACATGGAGGAGCATAATTCAGGGCTGGGTAGAAAATTGTTAAAACTAGCTCAACTATTCCCAAAATTCAATGAGAAAGTTGTGGAAGCATTTTTTGTGTCTTTTGAAAAACTGGCAATGCAGCTAAAATGGCCAGCTGAGACCTGGTCTCTTTTACTACAAAGCAAGCTGACTGGAAAAGCCCATGAGGTTTATTCCCTGGTGCCAGATGAGAGTTCATCAAATTATGAACAGACCAAAAATGCTATCTTTGGAGCATATGTACCCAAAGCCCATCGCCAGAAGTTTAGAACCCTCAAGAAGCAAGCTAATCAAACTTTTCTGGTGTTTGAAAGAAGTAAGCAGCTAGCTTTTGACGAGTGGCTGAGGGCTCTTAAAGTGCAGCTCAGCTATGAGAATCTCAGGGAAGTAGTTCTGTTAGAGGAATTTAAAAACTCTCCCCCACTCACCATAAAGACCCATGTAGAGGAGCAGCAGGTTCAGGGAGCCCGGCAAGTGGCCGTTCTGGCCGATGAGTTTGCTTTAATTTATACGCTGGTTTCCCAGAGGAGAACCTTTCCTACTCACCCACAATGATCCGAAAGTGGCAAAGGGTGGGAAGGTGACAGGAGCCCAAACAATCCTGGGAGAGAAAGGAAAGTAGGAGACACAAGGGGCCCTCCTCTAGCCAAAAAGGAAGGTGCTGTGAGCAAGAGTGAGACTCGGAGACCTGTGTGCTCCCATTGTAATAAAGCAGGGCATTTAAAAGCTGACTGCTGGAAACTAAAGGGAAAACCTGTAGGGTTAATCAGGGTACACCCACTCAGTGAAGAAGAGAACCTGAAGGAAAGCATAGCAGAACAAGCTGTGGCTTTAACCGCAGTAAGAATGCTACCCAGTATGTTTATTACTGCAAGTGCAGGAAATTTTAATAGGATTCCTGAATGTTATCAAGGATTTGTGCTTGAAGGGAGAGTAAACCCATACCCCTCGTGTTAGGCCAGCAAGTCCATAGTAATTCTCAGGGACACAGGGGCCAGTAAAAGATATGGGAGAAGTCCTGACCTTCCCCCCAGAGTGTGCAGTGAACACCAAAATAGTGATGAATGGTATTGGAGGACAGTGTATGCCTGTACCTGTACACCGGGTGCACCTGGAGTGCGACCTAGTTTCAGGACCGGTGTCTGTAGGGATTGTCTATAGTTTGCCTGTGGACAGGGTTGACCTGCTCCTAGCTAATGGTCTGGTGGGGGTAAAGGTGGTAGCCCTCCCAGTAAGGAAAGAAAGACTGCAGGAGGTCAGAGAGACAGGGCTGTGGCAGGAGATGGACCCCTGCATTTTCCCTGAATGTGTAGTGGATCAGGCCAAGATCAAACCAGCTCCCCCAGAAGAGACTGAATTAGCACTGCAGACAGATGACCAGGTCTGCCTATCCGAGACTTTCTTTGGAAAGTTAGGAGACCCAGGGGATGAATTAAATGGACTTTCCCTAGCTGAGGCCCAGCGAGCTGACCCAGTATTGCGAGAGTTAGCACAGGCTGCCCCGTCTGAAAGTGAAGCAGAGGGAGTCCCTGATTGCTCCTATTTAAATAATGAGGTACTGATGAGGAAGTGGAGTTCTCCTGACACACCTGAGAGCAGGGAACGGACAGTGGTTCACCAGTTAGTGGTGCCACAGAGGTACCGGAGACAAATATTAAGAAGGGCCCACAAGACTACAGTAGCTGTACATGCCGGAATACAAAAGACCAAAGCCTGCATAAGACAGCAGCTTGAGTGACCAAAGCTCAACAAAGATGTGGTGGAATACTGCAGGAGTTGCCACATGTGCCAGATTGAGGGGAACCCCCAACCTACAGTGAAACCTGCACCCCTAACACCTGTACCGGTGTTAGGAAGACCCTCTAGCAGAGGGCTGGTGAACTGTAAGGGACCCCTGCCGAGAACAAAAGGGGGCAGGCAGGCACACAGCTGGAAAAAGGCTAGACAGGGAAGGGGAAAAAGTAACCAAGAGGGCAGGTTAAGGAAGTCCAGGAGGAATCCTGGATGAAAACCCCTGCTGTCCGGTCAGCCAATCCCAGAAAATGTGAAAAGTTAGACCCCACATCGTCCTACGTAAATGCAGACTCTAGAAGCACCCCACCAGAGTTGCTAACAGTATTTACAGAGACAAATAAAGACCTGTAGGGGGCAGCAAAACAGTGAAGGTGATGCCTCGCCTAGTCGAAGTGCCACAGGGGAGTGCAGTAGAGTCTGCACAATTACCTGCAGGCAGGAGTGTCCCAGAGGACAAAGGGGAGATCAGCAAAGAATCATCCCCCACAGTCAGAAAAAAGAAAACCCCCCATCTCCTGAAGTCAAAAGCCTTTGCATGACTCAGCAAAGAACTGCAAGAGAGTTCAGGATAAATTTGCCCACTACTGACTCTTTTTAAAAAAAAATTACCTCAGCAGGAACAAAGACCCTGGGCAGCCATGGAAATGGACAACGGAAGAGAAACTTCCCTCCAAAATAGTGCCACATGTTTATTGGGATGCCAAAAGGGGGCAATTAAAGGCAGGCTGTAATAAGTTTTAGGATTTATGAATGAATAGGAATGAATGAGAGAAATGCATGGGTTTTTCTATATCTTACCTTTTTTTCTCAACCCTTTTAATGAAATGCGTTTTCTCAAATCGCATTTCATTCTGCTGAGTGTGGAGATGTTATGCTAGGACCCCACCAAGAACGGGACACATTAATTTTGTCATGAGCATTGATTTTAAACTGCTACTGGAGTTAAGAGAGGACTTGTTGAACAGATCAGCCATGGCAGAATGGTTTACACCTGTGTACCTAAACTTTTATATAGAGATATAAATTTCATTGGATTCAATGACATTTATAAACTTCTTGCTATAAATAAGCTGCTGCATGTTCTCTTTCATAATTTATCGTGTAGTAGAACTTTGCTGTGCAATATTACACCCTTTGTAATTTTTTAATTCTTTCATGTGATATGAACATTGCTGGTAAAGCCAGCATTTATTGCCCAACCTAACCTCCCTTGAGAAAGCCGTGGTGAGCCATCTTCTTGAATTGCTGCAGTACAGTGCTGTTAGGAAGGGAGTTCCAAGTTTTTGACCCAGCGACAGTGACAGAACAGCGATATAGTTCCAAGTCAAGATGGTGTGTGACTTGGAGGGGAACTTGCAGGTGGTGGTGTTCCCATGCGTCTGTTCTCCTTGTTCTTCTAAGTGATAGAGGTTATGGGTTTGGAAGGTTCTGTCAAAGGAGCCTTGGTGAGTTGTTGCAGTGCATCTAGTAGATGGTACATACTGTTGTCACTGTGCGCCAATGGTGGAGGGAGTGAATGTTTAAAGTGGTGGATGGGGTGCCGATCAAGCAGGCTGCTTTGTCCTGGATAATATTGAGCTTCTTGAGTCTTGCTGGAGCTGCACTCATCCAGGTAAGTGGAGAGTATTCCATCACACTCCTGACTTGTGCCTTGTGGATGATGGACAGGCTTTGGGGAGTCAGGAGGTGAGTTATTTTGCCGCAGGATTCCCAGCCTCTGACCTGCTCTTATAGCCACAGTATTTGTATGGTTTGTCCAGTTCAGTTTCTGGTCAATGGTAACTCCTAAGATGTTGATGATGGGGGATTCAGTGATGGTAATGCCATTGAACGTCACGTGGAGATGGTTAGATTCTCTCTTGTTAGAGATAATGCCGGCAACATGCCAACTATTATTCTCTGCAATATTTCCCAACTCAAGCAATGATAAATCTTTCTGATGATAAAGACCTATCATTAGCCGTGGCACCGTACACCTGAAACGATTGCTAAATTTTACATCATCAAACTTGAATTGCATTTGGTTAAATGAATATAAATGGCTATCTCATAGTGCTGCTCTCAGCAAATATGTACCCACCTTTAGCAATGCACACTTTCATATTAAGCATCAGCTGCGCTAGCTAATTTACAGAAAATCAGACAAGTTGGAGGGGAAGTTGATTTGTTTTATTTTAGTGCCTTTTTACTCTGTGCCTCAGTTTCTCAATTAGCATTATTTAACATGTATGGTAATCCATTAACAATAAATAATACCAAGTCAGAAAACTAAGCCTCAGATAAAATTCCCCCTTTTTGTTGGAGCATTCATCTGTAAACAGAAATCACAATTAAGAATTTAAAAATAATAACTTTATCACACGCTCAGGGAATTTTCAGACAGATTCATTGCCTGGACTGGCTGGGAATTCTGTTCCAATACAATCACTGCCTCATAAACCATTGCAATACAATTTTTCATGAAGCATTTTCACAGGTATGATTGATAATGCAATGAAATTGTGTCAATACACATCTTTTAAAACCTGGTGTAACAGTCATGCAGTCATTTTACCAGGCCGATGCTTCCCCTTAAAATTAATATCACTATGTCTTCTTTGTTCTGTTTTATTACAAAAAAGAAATTGCATATAGTATATAATCCTGTAGGCTGCGGCAATAGTCAAGCTTGTAATACCATAATATAAGTCATGTGATTGTGTAATTCTTTAGGTCAAATATTAATCGCTGAGATTTCCTTTATTCTCTGTCATGTGCTCTCAGCTAAATTCAGACACAGATTGCACAGAGGGCACATTAGTAGTAAAATACCAGTAAAAGGATACTAAGTATATAAGTTGAAATAATAATTATTCAGGAAAGAGTTAAAGGCTGTAATCCAATCTCATGGTTACAATTCCATCTATAAACATCTTATCCTTCATTTTCATGGTTTACCAACATAATCAATAGAAATCTGAAATTCCCAGTTCCTGCAGCACTCCCTGACCACCGGGAGAGAAATGACTAGTTTCAGAATTCTACCTCCACTTTTAAAATTGACTTCTTCAATGATAGTTTGCAGCATCTTGCAGTCATGTCATGAACATGAAGGCTAATATTGAAAGCCTAATATTCCATACAGACTGCTAATATTTATGTTATTTGATAATTAGAGGACACTGGGAAACAATTATGTATTTGAATGCATTTCAGGATCTTTTCAAATGATTTATAAGCCCTTTAAGACCGACACTTGAGTAGGATAAATTCTGTTTTCAATAGCTTACAATTGATTATTGGTAGAATTTCCCTGAGAGTTTCTGTTTCTCTGACCATAATTCCAGAAAAAGCTTTGGAGAGATGTAATTTGTTGTTTCTCCAGAATTATGTCAAATGAACAGCAATCTAAAGAACAATAACTGAATTATTGGTGTTATGTTTTTATTACAAGCTGCTATGCAACATAATAAATTAAATGGTATGTTACTAAAATTTCAATTTAAGTGAGCCATTGTGATCATGAAAAGTGTCTTAATAACTCCCATTAAAGAGCTACATCTGTTCCTTGAACCTCTTCAATCTCAACTATTGATGGCCAAATTCCTTTATAAGGGGGATGACTAAAGGTTGGGACAAATAGGTAGGTCTTAAGGCAGGATAGGGATGTGGAGAGGCTTAGGAAGGAAATTGCAGACTGTGAGGTCTAGTGAAGGTTAAGCAGGAATTGATACAGATTAAGAGGGGGTGGGTGGCAACAGGGTTTTCGATGAACTGAAGCTTATGGAGCATGGAGGTTGGAAGATTAGTCTGCACAGCATTGGAATAGTTGAGTGTGGAGGTGACAAATGCATAGATGTGGGTTTCAGCAGCAGATGGACTGAGCTGGATGATATTAGAGATGAAAGTAGCCAATCTATGTGATAGAAAGGATATAGGGTTGGAAGCTTGCCTCAGAATTGAATAGTATGCCAAAGTTGCAAACAGTCTGGTTGAACCCAAGGCAGTGTCTAAGCAGGAGGATGGAGTTGGTAGCAAGAGTGTGGAGATTGTGGTGGGGTCCAACAATGACTTTGGTCTTCCAAATGATTAACTAGAGGAATTTGCAGCTAATTCAAAACTCAATTTTGGACAAGCAATCTGGCAGCACATAGGCAGTGCAGGGGTTAAGACAGATGGTGGACAAGAAAAGCTGGGTATCATCAGCTTGCATGTGATAACTGACCGAATGTTTACAAATGATGTCACCAAAAGGCAGCATGTAATGAGGAAGAGAAAAACTTCTGCCAATACCCTCACTGATCATTTTCATTGAAATTAAAATTGGGAGAGATGGATATTGTGCAGATGAATTGATATGGCCCACTTTCTCCTGTCACCCAAAGTCAAAATTACCATAAAGTGGTACAAAAAAAGCTACAGTTAGAATCTTGTCCCGAGCTCCATCTGATACAAATGATAAGTTTTGCCAGCTGTCTAAAAAGCATGAGGGAGAACAAAGCTACTTTTGTACACACAGACTGTATAAAAAGTTCAGTTATGCGTACGCAACCAGTTATTTTTCAATCTGGTTCACATTTGTTCAAGTTAAGAGTTTTGGTAACTCTTTTCAATGATGTTTAAGAAGCTGCAGCTGTTTGACTGTAAGTCAGTTAGGTACTTCCAGGAAATATCGTTCAGATTTCTGCCCTGCTCAAGATTTTTCAGTGGATATTATGGCTTCCAACCAGAAATAAGTTCTTGAAGTGCAAATTTTTACAAAAATCTTCTTGAGGAGTTAGGAGAAGCATGAGGGCTCCCTCACTCCACAGTCATCAAGATTGCCCCACCCTCTCCGATTGCCTGCTCCAATCCTCCTGTCAGGAATTGCCTTCGAGCTGGTGCTGGCAAGATAAGCGTCTTGGCATTCTTGCTCTTCACATGCACAAGCTGCCTGTAGTGCTACCAGCTGATGCATAAAATGGTAATGAGGCCTGAGATCCAATTTTGGGCTGGCCTTGGGTCATTTGGTTGTGACAGGTACAGTGCTAGGTCTGTTTCTAAAAACGTGCCCAGGTAAATTTCTATTCTTTGACTTCCTGAATGGCCTCCTTACCAGCCAACTCTCTTCCATCTTTTATCAACATCAACTATTCTAAACCCAATGGCCTGAATCCTCTATTTGTATCAGCCCTGTCCTTAACAAGCTCTACTAGCTCTCTGACCCCTGTCCAATCAACCTGAGGATCCTTGTCCTCATTTGCTCGCTCTCATTTTTATATCGTTGCACAGTCACGTACCCACTTATTCAGTGATATTTTCCATTTAGACTAAATCTTCTGTTCCTCACTCTTTTATTTGCTGCTCGTTTCTGCTTTCACCATTCTACCATTGGAAGCCCAGCCTTTAGTTACTGAACTCCCAGTTTGCAAAACTCTCCTGTTAAACTGTTCTGGTCATCTTTCCCTCTTCATTCAAAAGAACTCAACAATCCACCTGTTCTACTATGTGGTCATTCACTTTTCCTCCCACCCCTGCACACATTTTCTATCCCTTGTTTGGTGCCTTCTCTCCCCCTTGCAATGTATTCCCCTGCTCTCTATCTGTGCATGTTTGTTGTTATTGATGTTGCTGTTGGATTACAAAATGGTTTTTATCTTTCTTTGTGGGATTTCAGCGAGCATTAATATAATCCTGCAAATCCAGTGAGTAGGGGTTACATTCAAATACTACGTTGAGGTAAAATTTTACCTGCTGTATATTTCAATAATCTGCAATGGAACTTGGTTCATTCCTTCTGCAATTAGTCAAAAGCATTCCAAATATTAAGAGAATATATAAATATATTTTCAGAGCATTACTACTAAACATTGGTTAGAGAAGCTTATATCATCCAAATACATGGCAGCCTATGCCCGGTGGCTCATTTAAATATGTAGGGCCGTCCACCCCACCCCAGTCACGTGGTGGAGGCAGGCTCTGCGACACCAGCAATAACGTAAGTTGCCTCTGCTCGGGCGCTGGCACCAGACCTGCACATTTGAACCCCATACCCTCCCCCAATACACTGAAAATTAATTTCTGGACCATTACCCCCCAATACAATGGAAATAAATGGACACCCTGTTTACGCCCCCTCCCCCCAAAAACACTTACATTGTAGATTTGACCTCCCCCACAAATGTACAAAGTGCAGAGGTCACCCCTTCCCTCCCCCCACACTAGAAGTGCCGAGTTGACCCCGTTCTCCCCCACAACTTCACTAAAATCCCCCCTTCCCCACCTCGGTGATGTCAGCTTTCCCTCGACGGGAAAGTGAAGGTGCGTGAACGCTGGCTATCGCATGGAAGATCGCAGACAGCCCGCAAGATCGCAGTGTAAATATGTAAATGTATGCCTATCCTTTATTTAAATATTTAAAGTTGGGTCCCGTCGTCGGTTGGGGGGGGGGGAGGGGCGGGTGTTTCCGCTACAGCGCCTCGCCGCCTCCGGGAAGATCAAGCTGGGCAATCCCGGCGGCAGGCTCTGTGGCGAGCCGCTGCCAGTGCGATCTTCCGGCCTCCCCCACCACAGAGCTTGATGTCGGGAGCTCAACAAAATTCAGCCCAGAGAGGCAAAGAAAGGTTAGTTAAAAAGAGGGGAAAAAAGACATAAAGGAAAAGTAAGAAAAAAATAAATTTAACATTTTTAAAATCTCCCTGAAAAAACAAAACTTGAAGGAATAAAACTCTACACTTGTATTAGTTCAATTTGGGTGTCAGGGGGATTGATTGGCAGGCTTAAAGGGTCCTTACCACTGTAATGCCAAGACTTCAATTTCTGTAGCAGGTTTCGTGGGCAAGTAGTGGCAAATATAGGAAGCTCCTAAAAAAAGGGCTGGCTAAGGGTGAGGTGCCATTTCTACAAAGCCAACAGTTCAGCAATGCAACTCGGACACCATCTTTTGGATATTTACATTTGGCAATGTATCTTCTTCTTGCCTTAGGTTGCTGTACCATTTACCCATAAATAAAATTGAGCACTAATATCCATGCCATTGTTTTAACAGAAAATTCTGCCTTGACATCTATTTATATTAATACATAATTCTGATGGATATTTTGTGAAGAAAGTGCTAAGTTAATGAGAATGAGGCCAAGCATATTAATTCGAGCATATGTGTCATGGTATAGAATTTTCATTTTGGGCACAGTTGGCGAGCCGGCAAAAATTGTGCCCAAAATTGTGTCTATTTTGAAAAGTGCTTTCTTCCAAGTTTCCATTCAAACTCATTTGCATATGGGCTGAAAATGGGTTTATCACAAAAATAAGCATTTTAAATCACAGTGTGAATCCACCATCTGCGAGTAACCCGATTTTAAATTGTTGAAAATGACTTTTAGAAGATATACAAAACTATTTTCTAGTTAGTTTGGGGTACAGTAGTCAATTCCTTAGTAAGTTAGAAAAAATTGTTCAAAGCCTTTGAAATTCTATCTATTGGTGTCCTTGCATCCAAAAGATCCAGCTTAATTTTTGAAGCTTCCTCAAAGGCATGCAAATGAACACAATTCACAGAAACTCTCAATGGTGATTAATTCACTCTGGGGGTGTGGCCAGTTTTTGCACGGGGCCTGCTTCTAGCACGACGTTTTTAAAACTGGCACAAAAGATCACAGTTGCATTGAATGCAATTTGCACTTAAAGTTCCACAATCTTTAGCACTGGTTATGCCGATATAGGGGAAATTGTGCTGTAAAAACCACCACAATCAAACGGAACATCCAGCCCACTGTGTCTAGTCTTGCATCCATTGCACCTTTGAAACCTAAGAACCTCCAAATGCCAGATTCTCTTCAGCTCTGCAAAAACCATTAGGACTCCACCACTACCTCTATCTCAATGTAACTAACACCATATGCTATAACATTATGAAGATACGTGTAAAAAAAAAGTTAGTAATTGCAGATTTTACTCATCCCTGTTGATCTTATTTGCCTATATCCATCAATTGTGTTAATCGTACTTCTATTATTTGACATGTATGCATCATGAAACATACATATTGGAAAAACATATTATTTAGTATGAACTGTTACAAAATCTTCTTTGTGATACGTTTTGTTCAAAAAAGGAGGGCATAGATTATGTTATTGCATCTGTGTTTGCATGTCTTTTATCAAAAAAAGAACATGTAAGTTAATCTTTTAATTTACATTTCTTTTCCTCCTTTTCACAAATGATTAACCTGTTCTCTTTGGTATATATTTCAATATAACAAATGGATTTCTGATGTGACATCTCAACTACGTTCTTAAAGCAACAATAATAATATACTGGAAATTAGAATGCACTGTGATCACCATGCCATATGAAGTTCAGTAGAGAGGGTGAACTACTTACAGCACAAGAGGAAAATATATGTTCCTATTTTAAAACAACTTACTAATACCTGACTTCAACGTGCCAGGTGTTCAAAAGCTCTCTATGGCTTCTTTAATTTTTCATGAATCCTGTTTTGTTTTGGGGAGGAAACAGTTTCTACTTCTGAAAGGACATTTGAATGTAATTCCTCCCCATGGACCTCACATGAAATTCCGATATGCTGATGTCTATGCCCAGTAGAAATTGAGTTACATGGCCCAGTACTTACTCAATTGCACAATAAAATGTTTAACTTCACTAAGCAAATCAATAAAACAATGCTTTTGGGTAAAACTAAAACAAATCCTTAGTATTACATTACAATTTCAACAGCTCAAATCAATTAAAATATTAAAAACAATTACATTCATCTATAACCAAAGTTCTAAAAAAAATTGACTTCTGAATGTGCAAATTTAAGAACCTTCTGCTTCATCAGTGACAGAGAAAATAATTTAAGAAGCATGATGACATTTAGTATTTTCTTCAATCACGTATGCCAGCCATGAACTGGCAGCTGGTGAAGAGAAGACCAAGATTGATTCACTGTTATCATCACAGCTGCCCTCAGGTAAGTGAAGCTGGGGTGGGAGATCGAGATCGGACCAGTCGGGTAGGGGGGCATGTGGGGTGGGGGTGTGAGAATATGAGGCAACAGCGAAGAGGGAGTATAGGATGCTGGGGGTCAGGATTGTAGTCTGGAGTAGGAGGTTGGATCAGAGGCTGGGGCAGGATGCCAGGAGAGAGGATCATAAATTGGCAGGGGGCATGGGGTAGGGGTGGAGGGGCCTGAGGATAGGAGCCTGGGATCAGGAGCTGCGGTGATTTGGCAAGAACGGGCAGGGCAGGGCAGTGAGAAATGGCAGTGTTTGATGGGATTGGAAATAGCACCAAGCTTTCCCTAAAGATGGGATTGGGAGGATCACTCTTTCTCCACCCAGCTCCATATTGAGGTAAGTAAATGTGAGAACTTATCTTTTAGGTCACAGGCCAGCTGATGGTCTACATAATTGATTAAAGCTAGTGCTGGTGTGGGCTGCCTCAGGGCAAACCAATCTTGAAGGGGAGGCCTCAAACTGGTATTTAATACTTCATTTGTATATGCAAAGGGATAATGCCTGTGTCAGGGGTCGGCCCTGGATGCCTTATCTTTTCCTTTCCCAATATGGTGGGTGGCGAACTTCCAGCCAGTAAAGTGTGCACGCTTCAAGCCCACCATATTGGGGACTTAGTACGCCAATTAGCGCCTGAAAAATAGGCTCTGTGCAGCTGAATTTATGGGGCAATAACTGTTAAGAGGGACAGTCTGATGTTCATCCTCCAACACCAATACTAATGATGATATTTATCTAGGAAAAATAGTTGTGAAATATTTCAAATATATTGAGCAGATGCAAAATAGTTTAAATTACTCATTAATTGTGTAGATTTTTATTTCTTTTATTTAATAAAAACTACCCCATTTTTGACAGCAGCCAGGCCGGCTTGCTGTCTGATTTTCCCTCCTTTTTAATGTTAGACCTGGAAAATGGAACACCCTATTTCGGGTGCCCAGCTTCAACATCAAGTCTAGCACAGCTGGATGCAGAATAAAACCCTTGTACTGAGCCCAACAGTGGGACTTCATCCCTAACTTCAGAAGGGCACTTGCAACTGCAGCAATGAGGGATATGTTTCTATTTCCCACACAAATCTTTCCTGTGTGACATTGCAAATTAGTTTCAAGCGCGGGAACACATTTGTGCTATTGACCCATGCCCAACAGAAGCTGGATTAAGACTGTACACATAAATTTTACTCAGGGCCGTCCAAGCCAGCAGACAAAAGAGACTTTAATTCATTCATTCTGGACTAGATTTGAATCCCGGTCATGGACGTGAAAGGTTAATCTACTGTGCCTTAGTTTTAACAATTTTCCCTCCCTGTGTAGATGCGCAGGCTATACCTGGCACCTCCCACTGATGGTATGGCTAAGATCATAAATTTAAAATGTAGGTAAATCATTGGCAAAAAACAATCATATGTTTCATTACTGTGATAGAGTAGAAACAATTCCAATGAGCTGTCTCTCATGAATAGTGCTTTGTGCATTATCAATTTTCCCCCAAAGGAAAATGTTGTGTGGTTCAGTAATATTAGCTAAGTCTAATCAAGCTACAGATGTCACAGATAAGATGAGTCAAACAACAATAGTGTCACCATGTTTGCTGAAAGATCTTCCCTGTGACTCAATCAAGTTTTATAGCTCTAGGTCATGAGTGGATGGAAAAGGTGCATGAATCTGAACTTGACTCACTTTTTGCCCTATCAGTTTTTCCTTCAAATTGGATGTTGAGACTTAGGAAGCAGAGGAAACTGAAGCAAATTCTACTTTTAAGAAAAAACATTCGAACAGCAATATTCATTTAATCATTTTTTTCCTACCTTCCACAGCTAGTCGCTGGGGTACCATTCCAAGGGCACCAGTGGCTCACCAGTTTCTTGTCACACTGCCCTTCATTTGTGAGCCTCAGCAGTGAGTATTTGCCAGCTATGTTATAGGTGCTCATCCTGGCAAAGCCTGTTCCTGTCTTTCTGCCATGTCCATATACAAACATATCCCATCAGGGATCATTAGATCATAATCAGAAACAGGATGTTTCCTCTCCCACACTATGATTAATTATTGCACCTCAATCACCACCCTGACAGGTATCAGGCAACTATACAACCATATGACCAGATGGATTAGGAGCAGAAGTAGGCCATTCAGCCTGTGGAGCCTGCTCCGCCATTTCATAAAATCATGGCTGATCTACTTCTGTCTCGAATTCCACACTCCCATCTATCCCCGATAATCTTTGATTCCCTTACCTAACAAGAATCTATCTACCTCCGCCTTAAAAATATTCAGTGATCCTGCCTCCACCACCTTCTGAGGCAAAGAATTCTAAAGTCGCACAATCCTCTGAGAGAAAAAATTTCTCCTCATCTCTGTCCTAAAAGGGTGATCCCTAATTTTCAAACAGTGCCTCCTAGTTCTGGACTCACCTACAAGAGGACACATCCCCTCCACATTCACCCTGTCAAGACCATTCAGGATTCTATATACTTCAGTCAAGTCTCCCCTCATTCTTCTAAACTCCAGTGAAAACAAGTCCAGTCTGTCCAACCTTTCCTCATAAGACAACCCGCTCATTCCAGGTATCAAACTGGTAAACCTCCTCTGAACCGCCTCCAACGTATTCACATCCTTCCTCAAATAAGGAGAGCAAAACTGCACACAATATTCAAGATTTGGTCTCCCCAATGCTCTTTATAACTGAAGCATAACATCCTTACTTTTATTTTCAATTCCTCTTATCATAAAGGATAGCATTCCATTAGCCTTCTTTATGACTTGCTGCACCTGCATACTAACCTTTTGTGACTCATGCACTAGAACATCTAGATCCCTCTGCATCTCAGAATTATGTAGTCGTTCTCCATTTAAGTAATACTCTGCTTTTTTATTCTTCCTGCCAAAGTGAACAACTTCACATTTCCCACATTATACTCCATCTGCCAGATTTTTGCCCACTCACTCAACCTATATATATATCGGTCTGCAACTTTGTTATGTTCTCTTCACAACATACTTTCCCACCTATCTTTGTGACATTTGCAAATTTAGCTACCATGCCTTCACTCCTTTCATCTCAGTCATTAATGCTGTTAAAAGTTGAGGCCCCAGCACACACCCCTGCGGACTCCACTTGTCACATCCTGCCAATCAGAAAAGGACCCATTTATGCATATTCTCTGTTTTCTGCCAGCCAGCCGATCTTCTATCCATGCTAATATGTTATCCTCTCCACCATGAGCTCCTACTTTGTGCAATAATCTTTTATGTGGCACCTTGACAAATGCCTTCTGGAAATCCAAGTACAGTACGTCAACGGGCTCCCCTTTATCCACAGTGCATGTTACTCCTTCAAAGAACTCCAATAAATTGTTTAAACATGATTTCCCTTTCACAAAACCATGCTGACTACTCCCGATTACCTTGAGTTTTTCTAAGTACCCAGCTATAACCTCCCTAATGATCGATTCTAACACCTCCCCCATGACAAACATCAAGCTAACTGGCCTATTGTTACCTGTTTTCTGCCTCCCCCACCTTCTTGAATATAGGGGTTATATTTGCTACTTTCCATTATGACGGAACCTTTCCAGAATCGAGTGAATTTTGAAAAGTTAACACCAACGCATCTACTACCTCATTAGCCACCTCTTTTAAGACCCTAGGATGAAGCCCATCAGGACCCGGGGACCTGTCAGCCCGCAACTCCATTAGTTTGGTTTGGTCAGTACCGCTTCCTTGGTGATTGTAATTTCACCAAGTTCCTCTCTTCCTTCCACCACCTGATTTATTGCTATTACTGGAATGTTTTTAGTATCCTCTATAGTGAAGACAGAAACAAAACTCAGCCCATACCAAAAATCAAATCTCGGACCTTCCTAATTTGGATTACTAAGCATAATTTCTTTAATGCATTTACACACAGAGCTTCAGCGGAGCAATATTAAAGTAATAAAGTGCTCCTGACATATGAGTAGCTTTGTAACTGCACTATTAGGATTTGTTTGTACCACAATATGTGAGCTGAAAACTTCTCTTTAAAACAAAATCGACCAGCCCTAGGGAGACTGGAATTCTCAGAGCTGACAACCCAAAAGTTAATTGGAAACTAACAATTTTTATAGGATGGGTTAAGTCCTTTTAACAATATAACTGCTTTTGATTCAAAATACCATGTGCAGAGCCATTCCATTTGTAATTTGATCATATAGCCAGAGGTGCACACCTTCTACTGGTAATAAGTACAATTGCTATAAGGATTTATGTGTCAGAAGCTAACCGATATGTCAAACTTCAAGATTTATCTCGTCCTTTGTCACTCAGTCATTTTAAATGCAGATGCTTTCCTTAAAATATTTTTCTGAGTTTATTTACTTGATGTAGTGAATATTAGCAGCTGTTCTTAAAGATGTATTTAAATTATTGTGCCCATTTGCTGATGTTGCTTCTCTTGTCATGCAGGCCCCCACGTCCCAAGAAGGAGGCACATTAATTTCGCCACATGGACATTACATTTCAAATTGTTGCTGGGAAGAAGAGAAGGCCTGTTACCAGGGGGTTTCCAGGCCCCTATAGGCTGGAAAGACATTTTTGCATATTAGCAGACAGTGTTGGAACAAAGGAACTATTCCCTGATCCAATACAATACACAGAACAGACCTGGTCATACCAGTCGGTCACGTGACCACCCTGCTGGCCAACTTGGGGAGTTTTAAATGGCAGAGACAGTGTTTGAACTTGCAGACTGAAAAGGCTTCCTCTCCTGTCCTGTCTGCCCCCATCTCTTTCTCACAGAACTCCAAAAACCGACTGAAGACACATGAAACTCAAGTGAGAAAAGTCTCGTACAGTGAACATGGTTTAAAAAGAATACTGGGCCCCAACAAAAAGCAAGAGCTACCGACTATAGGACTATACAGTGAGCTTGAAGAACCATAACAACAACTCTTCAGATATTGTCTCAAACCTTTCCACTATATTATCCTTCTACTTTTTCTGTGCCTATCTGCATGTGTGTATTGCATATGCATGCTGGCGTGGGCGTGTGGTGTATCTATAGGCATCAACCGAATTAGAGTTTAAGTTTAATAAAATTTCACTTTTCTTCTTTAAACCTAGGAAAGCCTGTTTGTGCTCATTTCTTTGCCTTATAATTGGAAAGCGGTGAACAAAGATTCGCCAAAGGGGAGCTCAAAACACAGTGTGTTTAAAAAAAACCCTGTTACAATTAGACCAGGTGAAGGCTGAAAGGGAACCCTAGACCTCTTTCCCACCTGGTCATAACACTCTTATCAGCTTAACTTCAAGGAAAGGGGTCACAGAAGTTCATTTTATTGTTTTCCAGCTCCTTGACATGAGACAGTTTATGAAAAATTAAGAAGCTAAATATCTGGAGCCTATTTTCCTTGGCTTTGTTAGGAAAGCTTAGCCAAATTTTGCTGGTTGTAAATTTAGCAGGAGATTCTGAAAAAGCTCTGTATGAATGCTTAGGAAAGGTTTCCTACTACTACAAAGTTAAGCTGCTAAGTGAAACAACACTAGCAACTGAAAAAGAAAATAGATTTCCATTTATATAGCGCTTTTCATGGCCACCAGACCTCTCAAAGTGCTTCATGGCCAATGAAGAACTTTTGAAGTGTAGTCAGTGTAGTAATGTGGGAAACATGGCAACCAATTTGCACACAGCAAGCTCCTTCACGCAGATAATTTGTTTTGTGATGTTGTTTGAGGGATAAATGTTGGCCAGGACACCAGGGATAACTCCCCTGCTCTTCCTTGAAATAGTGCCATGGGATCTTTTACGTCTACCTGACAGGGCAGACGGGGCCTTGGTTTAGCATCTCATCAGAAAGATTGTACTTCTAATAGTGCAGCACTCAGAATACTGCAGTGGAATGTCAGTCTTGATTTTTGTATTCAAGTCCTGGAGTGGAGCTTGCATTAAAAATGACTGAAAGACAAAGGACTAGATAATTTCTTGACGTGTGTGAGCTTCTGTTACATATATCCTCGTGAAAGTTGTAGTTATTGACAGTAGAAAACATATGTGATGGGAATAATTGAATGGAATTTAACAAATTTTAAAGAAAACAATGCATGCTCACTTTGTAAAATTTACTTTTCACACAAAGTATGCCAAGCTGTATTAAAAACATTGACAGTGGTTATAAGAGAACTAAAGGTACCTGAGCAAAGGGTCAGTCATATGGATACAGGTAAAGGAAGGTCTCGTGGCTCCTGCATGAATAATTATTTAAAGACATTACATTATTTGAAACTGTACAATTTAAATTGCCGTGGTGGCCGGAATTTTACCTTTATCGTCTGCTCTGAGTTCTGGGAGGCGGAAGCGGGCGCAGAAGCCGCTCCCGCTCCGCGCCCAGCTGTTGCCACTATCGTGCGCTAACCATCCAATTAGTGGCTTGGAGGAGTATTTCTGTCCGAAAAGGGTGCGTGCGAGAAGGAGCAGGAGTGGGTTTAGAGCAGAAAGAGGAGTTGAAAGCCATTTAAAAGGGCTTTCAGCAACCTCAGTGGTTACAGCAAACATCTCATTTGGAGTACCAGCATATTGCAAAAAGGAATACAGCAGCCTGAGGGTGAAAGGAATGGAGCAAGAATTAAAGGGCCCACCCATCCAGTAATTTCTAATAAAGCAGAGACCCACCAGAATCCGCTTGCGGCAATGGAAGGGGGATGCAGCCGCATGGTACCCAGATTCTCCGAGGACTCCTTGCATGTCCTCCTCTAGATGGCTGAGGCAAGACAGGAGGTTCTGTTCCCATCAGACAGAAGGAGGAGGCCTTCCCAAGTCAGCAAGAAGACGTCTTAAGGGTCTTAACTAATTTTCCTTGTGTATCCACAGGAGAAGAGGGCACAGAATGCCCGAGAAAGAGCCCGAAGTGGCCAACCTCTCCTTTTTAACCAGATTGGAGAAAGATGCATTGACACTTGCAGGCGAGGACAGAGGACACTCAATAGCTGATGGTAAGTCTAGTGCACCTGAGCAGGAGGGTGAATTCCCCAGAGTGTGGTCGAGGGCAGGTGGGGGGGAGGGGCGGAGATTGTTTCAGGCAATGAAGGGTGCTCGCAAAGCTAAAATCACACACATGTGGCCACAGTGCAGTCTATGACATGTCCTGCAGTCAGGACTGCTGATCACAACTGATCATTCTGATTCCCTGCCGGTGAAAAACATCAGCGGCAAGGCAGCTTCTCCGGGGCTCATCCATCCACCTCTGAGGAGGAGGAATGAACCTCAGGGGGTGCAGTGTCGCATCCTCTACCTGCACCAAGTGCCAGCTCAGAGACAGTCACCTCAGTTGGGATGTGAACCTCCTCGGATTCGTGATCACAACCTGGTGGCAGCACCACAGAAGTGTTGGACCAGTTGCTAGAGGCAGTCTCAGCCGATGCCTCTGACACTCAGAGAACTGTGGGAGGGCAGGCCAGTGCAGAGCCCCATGCTGATGATGAGCTTCTGAGGGCATCTATTCAGCAGGAGATGCTGCAGGTGCAGCATGCGGTGTGTGGAGATCTGGTGGAGTTACCAGAGACATTGCATGCTATGGCTTGGACTTTGGAGATTTCTATCCATCCCCTGAGTAATGCACAGTCCCTGTACTCTGCCCATCTGGCTTCCTCCACTGACAGATTGGTGGCTGTGTTGGAGGGCCTGATCTTGGAGGCCCTGCAGAGCCTCACAGAGAGAGTGAGCTCCATGGACCAGAGCCTTAGAGATCTGTCTATGAGGCTCCTGCAACATCTAGAAGCTGCTCATCCCTCTGAAGTCAGCAGAAAGGACCAATTGAGCCTCGAGAGGGCAGCAGCAGAATTCATAGGGGGGCTCCTCTCAGGGCGCTCCTGATGCATTCAGCAGCTCCCTGTCCCCTCTGCCAGTGACATCAGCACTGCATAATCCCAGGGCATCATAGGGTGGTCCTGAGACTGATCAGGGTCACCTCAATAAGCCGGGGCCCTCACGGCCTCGGGCAGGCAGAGGACGCCCGGCAAAGTCATCCAAAGCAACGAGGCAGCCTGAACAGCCACCTGCCTCTGTTATGACTGCCAGCGAGGGATCGTCCATACACGTGAGCGCTCACAAATGTATGAAAAAATCACAATAACTGTACTACAGGGTCACTGGTGCAATTTGTAAATATTTATTTGCTATTGAAACTCACAAAAAATTATTAAATTTTTCACTTGGCATTTTCATCTGTCACAAGTCAATGCTGTTGTTTTAGGCGATCTGGTTGTTCTGCATGAGAAGGATACTTGGGGAGGTGGCACATTCAGGCCGTGTGGTGTTTGAGGGAAAGGTGGGCCTTAGCAACTGCAATTTCCCCCTGAAGGCAAGTGCTTCTGTGCTTCCAGCTCATGCGAATGCCTCATTTCAGATTGCCATGTCAGTTTCTGGGTGAGGAGTCTCCATTCAGGAGAAATGTCTGAGTATTAGAGCCTCCCGGGCCTCCCTTGCACTTCACTCCCACAAATCTCCAGCTGCCTCCCCGCACCATTCGGGTGGCTGCACCCCCTCTTCCTCAGCCTCAGCTGTATCACCATCCTCGTCTGAGGACACCTCACGCTGAACAAAGTCATCATCCTCCAGGGCCTCCCATGTCTCCATCGCCAGGTTATGTAAGGCGCAGAAGATGACAACAATGTGAGATACCCTTGCTGACGAGTACTGGAGGGTGCCGCCTTAGAGACTGTGACATCTAAATATAATTCTGCTCGAAGGTCACTCTTGTACAATGGCTCTCATTGTAACGTTCCTCTGTCTCATTTCATGGGTTCCTCACCAGTGTCATCAGCCATGTCTTCAGTGGGTATCCCCTGTCGCCAAGTATCCATCCCTGCAGGCATTCAGGAAGGCCGAATAGTGCTGGCACCTGGGAATTCCGGAGAATGAATGTATCGTGACTGCTTCCAGGATAACAAGCACACACCTGCAATATACCCCGACGGTGGTCACAGACAAGTTGTACATTCATTGAGTGAAACCCCTTTCGATTAATGAAGGCCCCTGACTGACCTGTAGGTGCTCTAATGGCCACATGAGTGCAATAAATTACACCTTGGACCATGGGGAACCGAGCGATGGCGCTGAAGCCTCTGGCTCTCGGCCTGACCGGCAGCGTCCGTCTGGAACTTGATGAAATGGTTGGCAAGGCTGAATATGGCATCAGTTACCACCTTAATGCAGTGATGCGCTGATGACTGAGACTCTGCACATGAGTCCTCATGCACAGAAGTTCAGAGTGACTGTTAGCTTCAGTGCGACTGACATTGGATGGCCACCCACACAACTGGAAGTGACATCTGCTGCCAGCATCTCACACAGAGATGTGACAGTCTCTCAGGACAGGCGCAGTTTTCTTCGGCACTGGCACTCTGACATTTGCAGAAAGCTCAAAAGCGGGCGGTAGGCCCTGCCTGCCGGGTAGGCTCATCTCCTCACAGGTAGTTGCACCCGGCGCACTCTGTGACCTTCTTCCCCTCCCCCATTACCAGGCTGCACT
Source organism: Heterodontus francisci (assembly GCF_036365525.1). Lineage (NCBI taxonomy): Eukaryota > Metazoa > Chordata > Chondrichthyes > Heterodontiformes > Heterodontidae > Heterodontus > Heterodontus francisci. Next base: position 148,614,365 of record NC_090376.1, on the reverse strand, counting down.
TGGCCAGCAGGTTGCTGGTTTCCCTGGCTAGTTGTCCTTCTGTCCCTTCTTATGGCGGCAGTCTTCCTCATTAGATGAGCCGCCTCCAGAGTGGACAATTCCCATGGCTGCAGTGTCCCAGAGGTGTTATAAGGACAGGTATTAGTGGCCTGCTGCAAGGACAGGCAATCACAACCCCCCCTCCCCTACACTGAAAAAATCAGTACTGTTGTGATCCGACCAGGAGTAACGACCATTCAGGTAAACCCTGGCAAACCAGCAGAAACAACCCCAAACTTAAAAGTAGCACACAGAAATATCACAGAGTAACGGGAAAAAACAGTACCTCCAACTCCTTCACAGATACACTGCTTGCCACTCTTTTCAAGCTGCCAGGTTTCTGACACCCACTTCAACGTGTTTGGCAGATATAAAATTTGACAGCCAATGTAAAATATCTGTCAATTGGATTTTACATGACCTCAATTATTTTTATTCATTCCTGAGATGTGGGCTTCGCTGGCTGGACAAGCATTTATTGTCCATCCCTAATTGCCCTTGAGAAAGTGATGGTGAGCTCCCTTCTTGAACCTCTGCAGTCCATGGTACACTCACAGTGCTGTTAGGAAGGGAGTTCCAGGATTTGACCCAGCGACAGTGAAGGAACGGCAATAAAGTTCCAAGTGAGGATAGTATGTGGCTTGGAGGGGAACTTACAGGTGGTGGTGTTCCCATGCATCTGCTGCCCTTGTCCTTCTAGGTGGTAGAGGTTGCGGGTTTGGAAGGTGCTGTCTAAGGAGCCTTGGTGTGTTGCTGCCACTGTGCGTCGGTGGTGGAGGGAGTGAATGTTTGTGAATGGGGTGCCAATCAAATGGGCTGCTTTGTGCTGGATGGTGTCGAGCTTCTTGACTGTTGTTGGAGCTGCACCCATCCAGGCAAGTGGAGAGTATTCCATCACTCTCCTGACTTGTGCCTTGTAGATGGTGGACAGGCTTTGGGGAGTCAGCAGGTGAGTTACTCACCTCAGGATTCCTAGCCTCTGACCTGCTCTTGTAGCCACGGTATTTATATGGTTACTCCAGTTCAGTTTCTGGTTAATGGTAGCCCCTAGGATGTTGATAGTGGGGGATTCAGCTATGGTAATGCCGTTGAATGTCAAGGCAAGATGGTTAGATTCTCTGTTGTTAGAGATGGTTATTGCCTGGCACTTGTGTGGCGCAAATGTTACTTGCCACTTATCAGCCCAAGCCTGGATATTGTCCAGAACTTGCTGCATTTCTACAGGGACTGTTTCAGTATCTGAGGAGTCACAAATGGTGCTGAACATTGTGCAATCATCAGCGAACATCCCCACTTCTGACCTTATGATTGAAGGAAGGTCATTGATGAAGCAGATGAAGATGGTTGGGCCTAGGACACTACCCTGAGATACTCCTACAGTGATGCCCTGGAGCTGATATGATTGACCTCCAACAACCACAACAATCATCCTCTGCACGAGGTAAGACTCCAAGCAGCAGAGAGTTTCCCCCCCCGATTCCCATTGACTCCAGTTTTGCCAGGGCTCCTTGATGCCATACTCAGTCAAGTGCTGTCTTGATGTCAAGGGCAGTCACTCTCACCTCAGCTCTTGAGTTCAGCTCTTTTTTCCATGTCTGAACCAAGGCTGTAATGAGGTCAAGATCTGAGTGGCCCTGGCGGAACCCAAACTGAGCTTCACTGAGCAGGTTATTTCTAAGCAAGTGCCGTGGTTATAGCACTGCCGATGACACCTTCTATCACTATACTGATGATTGAGAGTAGGCTGATGGGGCAGTAATTGGCCGGATTGGGCTTGTCCTGCTTTTTGTGTACAGGACTGGGCAATTTTCCACATTGCAGGGTAGATGCCAATGTTGTAGCTGTACTGGAACAGCTTGCTAGGGGCGCAGCAAATTCGGGAGCAGAAGTCTTCAGTACTATTGTCGGAATGTTGTCAGGGCTCATAGCCTTTGCAGTTTCCAGTGCCTTCAGTCGTTTCTTGATATCACGCAGAGTGAATTAAATTGGCTGAAGACTGGCATCTGTGATGCTGGGGACTTCAGGAGAAGTCCGGTTATGTCGATACTGGTACTCCTTCGCTGTGGTGGTTAAGCAATATCTCCCCTTTCCCATATAGGCCACATGGGTTAGCCCTGACAATGCTTTCCTAGTCTCAATTTACAGTGGCATTAAATCCACATTTTGATTCTGCTGTTTTATATATAGGATGATGACATATGACCACCTGGTTTTCCAGACTACACTCAGACAATGTTGTTCCAACTACCTCTTTTCCAATTTCCATAACGTAGGGTAAAATATCATAGTATTTTATGTACTTATCACCCCTATATTTTCTGCTTCATATAATTGCATCCCGAACTTATCTCTCAGAATTACAGGTATTCCCAACACTTCTCCAATACTCATAGATCCTGCATTTACACACCCCTGACCTTTCCATACCTTAAGTTTTCTGAGTTGGCACCTGGTAATTTTATCATTCATGTGATTAGCTAAGTCCTCCAACTGGGTGTCATTTATCCAAACTGGCACCTGTCCCGCAACAATTTGCCTCCAATGTCGTGGACCTCCTTTACCTTTTCTATGATATCATTAATAGTATGAGCATGACCTTCTAGTACTCTCACTAGTCCTGTCATTAGTTCAGTTGCTCTACATGTGACAAATCACATTTTCTTCCATTCCCGGTATCTCTTTGCATACCAGGTGGTGTTTATTTCGGAGCCTGTCATTTGCTGTTGACTTTATATACCTTCAGTTGGGACCAGTGTTTTCATCGGCCCTTCCCTTTACCATTACTTTGTCTCCCACAGCAGGCACCTTTGTCTGTTCCTCTTTCGAGTCTGTTGCTATAGAATCTCCTGCCTCAGCTCATACAGTTGTCTGCACAGCTCCTTCACAAATCTTTAATCCTTTCTCTCGTGGGTCCTACTTCCTTACTACCTGCTACGACATACCTTGCCAGTCTCATCACCCTTCCTGTCACCGTATTCATCAAATCCTTTCCTACTTTAGCTACACCACTCTGTCCCTTTTGTTCCTTTTTCAAAATATCCTTTACTAGCTGACTAAGGGTTCTAACCTTCTGGTCCACATTTTCTAAATCTATAGTATTGACAATTGAAGTTCCCATATTAAGGACTGTAGCTGCGTCATTCACTAAACTACGTTTACGTCTCTTTCCCTTTATTATTCCCTCATTACCAAATTCGTGTCTCAGCAATTGTTACAGTAATACCTTGTATAACTCTCGGGTCTACTCAGGGCACCAGTCAGGTAGCTGGATATCTGAGATATTCAATATTACCGGTACCAACTCAAGCTTTATATTATCATATACAATTTTATTAGTTTTTATTATCGCAAGTCCATTTTCTGGTCCTGCCGTTAAGGCAGGGCATGGGAGACCAGTCACTTGTGGCTGCTGGGTCGTAACCTTACTCGTCGGTAATTCGGATGTGGGGGTAACCGTGGGGGTTGATGCTTCTTGTCCGTTTAATAAATTTTGAGTGCTGGTTTGATTGCTGGCTCCTTCCCTTGTAGACCCCCCAATGATTTTGATACAAAAGGTCCCTGGAGGGCCTTTGCTGTCAAAACCTGACACACCTGGTCGATTAAATTGTCCACTAAAATAAAAGCAAAATACTGCAGATGCTGGAAATCTGAAACAAATTAAATTGTCCGCCATGCACATAGTAGATTATATAAAGGGGCTGGCTTTAAGGCAAATCCATCAGTAAGGTTCCTGCGATACCCAACAAGGCCCAAAAATGATCTTAGAGCTTTAATATCTTGTGGAAGGGGGAGTTCGAGGATAAAGATGCTGTGACATTTGATGTCTGCAATTATGTTCTTAAATTCTTAAATCTGCTGGATCTCTTGCTGTGGCGTCAGTTCTCATATGGCCTTGGAATCTATCGTTACCTGCTTAAAAAAGAATCCATTGTGGCTCTGCCCCTGAGCCCAATGGATGAATTTGTCCAATTATATCTGTCAATTTAGAAATTTAAGATTTAATAATGTCCAATATATATAAATTTTACTCTCAGCAATGCAAAAATTGTGTGGTGGATTTAATGGAAAAACAATAGCTGCAGCAGGGTTAATTTCTTTCTTTGTCTCCAAGGGCGCGGAGCAAAACATTCTTAGCTGCGTCACTTTACGTAACCTTTTTTCTGATCGAAAAGAACTACTCCATTTTAAACTTTTTTTCAATCCTTTTGGTATCCTTAGGGTTTGAAAACAACAAAATAATTAGTAACATTATCAACTTCAAAGGAAAGCATCTCTATCAGGAAACACAGCATTTTAGATCAAACTGCAATTGTTTCCAAATTTTTAGCATCTTTTGTAAGAGGTTTCTAAAGCCAGGATTTTTTATAACAAAGGTGATTCCAAATTCCAATTCATTGCAATAAATGTTTAAAAATCAAAACTGCCAATGTTATATGAACGAGTCTTATGTCCGGAACTGAAGACTCCTCCAAACTTAACTTAATAAACTTGAAAGTTCATTGTGGCCACAAATGAAATTTCCAGTTTTTCAACTTAACAGGTCAGTTAACCTTAATAATATAATTTAATCCAAACGTATGAGCTTATAATACTTATTAACTACACACAGAACAGAATAGCACGTGCTTTTATTAAAAGATAGGTAGATTATGTCATTTTCCTTCTTTCTTCGGGCTGTAATAAAACCAAAAACTAAAGAAAAAGTGATCTAACATTCTTACAACAAAAGACTTAACACCAACTTCTTAAACAAACTTTAAACAGACAGAATCTTTCCTATATCTCCTTTGTTTATCCTTCTCTCCCTTAAACCAATATCCAATTCCTGACATTTGCTACTTAAAAACAGTCAAGAAAACATGGCTTTAATTTAAACTTCAAAAAAGAACAAGAACAGATTTTAAACTGGAACTCCAACTAAAATAATGTTTTAAACTTCAAGTTGGATTTTTGCCAGACATCTTCAACCTTCAACGCTGACGCTTATCTCTTAGAAAATTGTTCATGGCCTTTTCACAGTTGCAAAACCAACTTTAAAAAATAAAACTTTAACTTAAAATATAATTCAGGTTTATATCCCATTCCTGGGTGCACAATCTTAAATTGAAATGAATTGCCTTTTCACATTTATGTCACTCTGTCATAAACTTTGTCATGGGGCCCTCTGGCCTTTATCGGCCAAGTCGGCCCGATTAAAACACTCCATTGTATCGATTCGAGTAGAGAGGGGGGTCTCGAGCCGTGGGGCTTTTCAGCCGGGCCGGTGTATTACCCTTGAACACCGCCGATTTAGACGTCTATGAAGGGGGTCTCGAGCCGAAGAAAAGTTCGGGATCGCGTGGTGGAGTACAGAAATCAGACAACGGCCGAGGACTTTTAAAGTAAAGAGGAGTCCTTACCTCTGGGGACGCCGACATAGGTCCGATGTCTAGGGCTTCGGTTTTAATCCTCCAGCGATCCTGCCGACTACGCCAAGTTGTTGGATCCCATCGATTACAAGGAGAGACAAAGTCTGACCGTAACTTTTAGAAACTTTATTGCAGTATATGGTTGTCACATTGCAAGGTTACAAAAGAAACAAAAAACAAAACAAAGAACATGCAAAAGAACAAAGCAAAAGAAAGAAACAAAGAAAGAAACAAAGAACAAAGAAGAAGAGGGAAGAGGGAAGAGAGAAGAGAGGAGAGAGAGACAGACAGAGCTCACAACAGCAATCCTTTCTTATAGTTATTCAAACAAAACTCGTATCGCTCTCCCCCACCCCCTTTGGTTTCTGAGTGGTTCACAAACCTCCGCAATTACGTGTTGTCAGAGCCTGATTGGTATACTCGTTAGACTAACCATCAACAATGGGCGGCTAATAAGCTTTCTGCAGTTGTCCTGTTCGCTTCTGCTTGTTATTGTTACAAGCTGACTCCACAGCTTCACAGTTAGTTGATTAGCTTACTTTTAATCTGTTCTCACAGTCATTTTTACTCTGTTCCCACAGTCCACACAACACGATGGACGATCCTCAATGTGAAGGCGGGACTTTGTCTCCACAAGGACTGTGCAGTGGTCACTCCTACCAATACTGTCATGGTCAGATGCATCTGTGGTAGGCAGATTGGTGAGGACAAAGTCAAGTATATTTTTCCCTCTTGTTGGTTCCCTCACTACCTGCCACGGACCCAGTCTAGCAATTATGTCCTTTAGGACTCGGCCAGTTCGGTCAGTAGTGGTGTTGCCAAGCCACCCTTGGTGATGGACATTGAAGTTCCTCACCCAGAGTAAATTCTGCACCCTTGCCACCCTCAGTGCTTCCTCCAAGTGCTGTTCAACATGGAAGAGTATTGATTGGCCCTTAATTGCTGCAAATCGGACATCAAACCATGCCTCGATCTCTCCTGCCATCCGACTTGCATAAAATGGAGTTTGGGAGTCATGACGTTGGGGACCCGACCCGATGTCATCTCCCACCATTTTTTGCCTCGGCTGCCTTGGAGGACACCCGTTTTTTGAAGGTAAAATTCCGGCCGCAATTTTAAGCCTCACTGAAGAGTGGGATAGTGGCGGAGGGGTGGCATAAAATGGAGCTGGAAACTCAGGGGCCCTTCCTGACCCACTCTTGCCTCCGCCACCACTTTATGCAGGCGGTAGTGGCGAAAAACAGGCTGCTTGCCCCAGGCCAATCAAGACCCTTTAGTGGCCAATTAACTGCCACTTAAGGGCCTCTGCTCATTGCCACGGGGATGTTACCCTTGGCTGGCGGGCAGCCCAGGCCCGAGAAAAGCAGCCTGTTGAATGGAGGCGGCTTTCCGATGGCCTGGAGGGGGCTCTCCTGATCAGGCACCCTGTGCCCGATGGAAGGCTACCCCGACGCCCAACCACCCTGATGCCCAACCATCCCCAATGCCCAACACGCCACCCCCGTCCAACCAATTGGCCACCCTTGCCTCACCAGGGCCTGACCAATTGCCCCCTTTGAGGCCCCAAAACTTACCCATTTTCCTGGGCTCCCCGACATCCTCCATCTTCAGTCAGGTGGCAGACCCAGCAGAGGCCACCCCTCCCAGTGGCGCTGATGGGTCAAAGAGCTGCCGGCCCACTGATTGGCCGGCAGCTCCATTAGGTGGGACTTCCTGCCTTAATGAGGTGGAAGTCCCGCCTCAGACCAATTAAAGGCCTGGGGACTGCAAAATGCATTCTGGATCCCCAGGCTGGGCAGAGGTTAGTATACCACCAACATTTCAGTCAGTGGACAGCTCCCATCCGCCGAGGGTAACATTCCAGCCATTGAATGAGAGAGGGTCACATTGTGCTTGAAATTCACTCCTATTAGAATTGTACCAAAAAGATTTTCCTAGCACTGCAGCCTAGTTGAAAAACAAACAAAACACCTTTTTTAAATGACAACAGTAGTTTTACACTGGTGCTAAAACTTTAGTGTTAATTAAGATTTAGGGCCTAACCTGTCAATGAAGTGCAGTGAGAGACCCAGGAGGAAGGAGTCTTACTCCAGAGTTAGATCAAGCCTTAAGTCTCGATTTATTTTAAATAATTTTAGTGTTGATAAACAATTTGTTCTTATAAATGCACTCTAATATTCTACATTATTCATCCTTGAGTATGTTACCTTCTTAGTCTCAGTAAAGAAGGCAAGCTGAAATGTAAGCTTGGCCTAGTTACCGGCACTCTCACCTGCATAGAAGGTTACAAACTTAGGGCTAGGATACATAACCTAGGCTGATACATCAGTGCTTTACTAAGGAACTGCTGCATTCTCAGAGGTAATTTCTCTTGAAGAAATGAAGAAATGCTAAAGCTGATGTCCCACCTGCCTATTTAGGTGGATGTTAGCGATTCTGTGGCACTGTTTGAAGACAAGAAGGTAATTCTCCGATTGTCTGAAACTTCTTGGTTGTCTTGAGAACAGGATAAGTAAACAGATAAAAGCGCACTTTTTTCTTTTTAACTTAGAAAATATCTTGTTCCACACTTAATTCAATTCTTTCTACATGCAGTTATCTCAACTATATTTGAACAAAACACTGGCTGAGCCACAGTTATTGTACTGTGTGTAGTTTTGGGCAGCCCATTAAACAAAATAAATTACAGCCATAAAGATCATAGAGGATAAATTTACCAAGATGATGGCAGGAATGGGAAATTAAGTACCAGGAGAGATTTCAGACACAAGGAAGATATCAACTGAAGCAGAAAAGGCTAAGAGAAGATTTAATTGAGATTTTTAAAATTATGAAGAATTTTTATAGAGTAAATAGGAAAAGTCATAGTGTTATCAATTTAAAATCATTGCAGAGATGCGAGGAGAAATATGCCACAAAGTGTGGTTGAGACAGAAATGATTATATCTTTACAGGATGATGATGATGTGGAGAGCATTGTGTACTGAGACATGATAAGCTGAGTATCCTCCTTCTGTGCTGTAAGCTACTATGGTTCAATCATATTCCCAAACAGATATTCAAATGTGTTATCTGAAACAATGTGAACTAATTAACCATGAGTCTACTCCTTGCAATCACTGTGTGTAGTAAAATATTTCTTCTATCCTCAAGTCTCATCTGAGGCATGTTAAATTTTATTCCAGTGTCCTCCTTGTCTGAACTCATTGTTCAAGTTATATAATCTGTTTTAATTGAGTTATTCATCTGCATATTTTAAAAGTAGTGTTTGTGTTCGCTCAATTTTCCAACCTTCATTTCCTCAGATGAAAGCAGACTCTGTTCTGTAAGACTTTCTTCATCGCGTAAAGTCTGAGATTCCAGTACCATCTTTGATGGTCGTCACTGAAGAAGAATTACATTTTTCAAGTCTATCAGAAGCCAGGTATGTTACCATCAGATTTTTCTATCACAGACATCAAACCGAGAATTTACATTCGCTGTGACTTTCAAATCTTTCTCTCGGCTTAGTGAATACTCATATTTTTTAATTCAATGTGATGCAAAAACTGGCATACTTTTATATGAAGATGACTGTTTCACCTTGTATTAAAAGTAAATTCTTTGGCAAAGTCGATCATTAATCGGCAAATTAAAAATTTGTGAAGTCTCTGGAGCTAGAAATTCCCTCACATAGTCTCTAGTGGTGCTATAGAGGCTTAGCACCGTTTTTGTGCTGTGCCCTGCACTGGCCCCAGCCTGCGCGGCCCGTGTGGCATTGCAGCAGGAGAAGGGGCGTATCTGGGTGCGTCCCTTGTGTGCACTGGAGAGTATTGAATCAGTGCTATTCTGATGTCACACAGCCCAAGCGGCTGATGAGATTCCAGGATTCTAAATTTGGATTGCGCAGGTCCTGTGTAGGTATTCGTTCATCATTTTTCAGTGATCCAGCGTGAGGCTGCAAGATGGGTCGTTCACTAGCTTTTCTTAAAGGGCTAGGCACCCAAATTGCAGGTAAGCTAATTTGTGACAACTTTGTTTTGTGGCAAAGCATCTGGAAGTAACCTGATGTGTTTCCGGAAGTCTTTTGTGTTGAGTTCCTGGACTTGCTGCAGAGTGTTGCTGCATCCTCACAGGCAGGGCAGAAGACTAGGTGATCTGTCCACACAATGGCTGCAACACGTGGGGGGGCAGCAGTGGCAGTGCATCTGGGTCTGCAGGATGACAGGTAAATGGAGCAAAGAATGTGGAGAGGGCAAGTTCTGCACCCAGCCCTCTGCCAGCTTGGAACTGGGCCCTTTCATGCTCCTTGATAGTGACAACAGGCTGTCTGTCAGGCCAGCCAATGCACTCAGCTTCTCAGTGTGCATACCTATCAGCATTCTCCTGCCTGCCACTCCATCGAGTTCCGCATCCGAGTCCCCTGTAGCAAGATTCGGCTGCCACCTTGCCTTCCAGTGAGCTGGCAAACAAACAATACTTTACCTCTGGCCTGGCTGCAGCCCTCTTGTACCCAGGTGACTCTCGACATGCTAATTCCAACTCTATATTAGCCACCAAGGAACGTGCAGTTCCAGTATCTGAGCTGCGAGTGTCAGATGAAATGATGGGTCCTGGTCCTCTAAGCTGTCTCTCTCTCTCCTCCTCCTAAGGCTGCTGTGGCTGGGAAGGCAAAGGTTCTTGGCTGTCTGAAAGCAGGAAATCAGAAGTGGGAGGTTGGTACGAGGGAAGGGAGTTGGGGTGGGAAACAAGAGGTCCATGGTTGCAACATTAGCAGCTTGATCATCATGCTGGATAGCAGGATGAGGGTGTACTAGGAGTTGAGAAAAGGCATAAAGAAGGAACATAACTGTCATCTTCAAATGCTCAGTGACGTTGGATGCCAAGGGCAGCTGGCTCCATAATACTGAGACACATTTCCTTCATAGACCACAGGAGATGCAGGCGTCCTTGTCCTCCGCTGCTTCTGCTTCACTCCCTCCTATTGTACACTAACTTATCCTGCAAGAGAGAACACAGAATGTCAGTGATTGTTCAGTGCTAAGTTTGGGTGTGATGTGCCTGCCAAGGCTGAATAGTTGGAGGTATCTGGAGGCAATGAGAGGTGGGTGAACACAGAGGAAACCAGCAGCGTATGAAGAAGGAAGCTACCCGGGACCCACTCAGCCAGATGCTGCAAGCATGCAGGTCAGGTAGGTACATTAAGTTTGCGTGTTGCCCACCTCAATCTGGATAGGCATGGGTGGGAAGTGAATCATGACTCCTATGCCCAAAAAAACAGGGTAAACCAATTTTTAGCCCTGCCTTTCTGTTCCCAAAAACTACAAGAGCCAAATCCATGCAACATCTGCTCTCAATACAGTTTAACTCTGGCTGTACATACTGGCATGTAGTTAATACTTTAAAAGTAATGTAAGTCAATTAACTGTTGCCCTGGCGAAATCTCTCAGTTCACTGCATTTATGCAGCAGCTTATTGCTACCATAGCGCAGTTTATATTAAGCAGAAACGTAGCAGCTCTTTCAGAGTGGCCCTTTTGGTGGAGTTGCTCTGCAGAGAATTGAATGTCAGCAAAGTCTCTGGAGGAGAATTAATTTCCTTGTAAATTAGCTTGATCTTTTAAACTATGGGAAGGTTTTCAGAGGGCCTTGTAAGGAGAATATGTGGTGGCAGAGGAAAGGAATATGCAGCACTTAATTGACATTTAGGCTATTCTGTTTTTTATTGTCTATGGAAAACATTGAGAACACTGTGGGTGTATCTGGTGAAAGGGCGAAAACAGGTGCTAAATGGGAGTTATGCTATTAAGACACAACTGTTTGAAAGTCTGGTTTTAGCATGCAATTTTGGTCCTAATTGCTGATTATCATAATTTGAACTTGCCTGGAGGGACACCTGCAGGTTTAACACTCAAATGTTAATTAGATGCAGTTTTTGTGACGGAGTATATACACACTTCACTCTGCCACTTCCCTGATGGTGTAGAGTGGGCTGGCTAACACACAGAGGTGGATTCCAAGATAGCTCAGGGACTGAGTGATAGGATGCACAGGTTCTCAGATGTGACACTGCAGGTCCTGGTAGAGGAGAAAAGATGTCCTGTACCTGAGGCAGGAGAAGGAGCCCACCTTGCCTTCTTGTCCTCTCTCCTGCAGCTGCTGGTACTGCTCTGCTGAATTTCATCTCCTCCTCCCATTTCTCCTGCAAATCAAAGGTGACCCCTAGCAAAATGTCCATGATCAAACACTCACTTTCTCCTGGTGACTCCTACAATGTGTCGAGTAAGGTTGAGTCGCTCAACATTCACTCGTTTTAGGTGAAGTCCTCATTGAATTTCCAGAATAAATATTTATGGCGTATCTGTGAAGTCTTGATGAATTATTTACTGCAGAGATGAAGTGTTATTTATTTCAGTCGTTAATTTCAGAGTTCTAATATGAATATATTAAAGTGTAAATGATAAATGGCTTAACGTAAGCTATTGACTAGTTGCTATAGTGCTTGATTGAGGAGGCTGCACAGTGCAATTGGGAACTTTGAATTGATTACAACATTTGGCTGTAATTTTATGTTTTGATCTTCCATATCCTCGATTCCAATGAACACTTTGTTCAGTTATACACAGTAGCATTAGATATCCTGGAGTCCCAGAAAGTCTCCCAATATATTTCAAAAGTCTTCAAACTTCCAGCAGCAAGTGAACTGTAAAAAATGATATGCCTTTAAGTAGTGCTCAAAATCCTTTGTCACAACCAGTTTACTCCCTATCAGCTGGCCAGTGTTCAGACAGGGTGTTGGGTCAAGTGTTATCCACCAAAATGCTGTGCAGCCTTCCGAATGAGCACTAGCAGACCATTTAAGTGGCTAACAGCCCCTTGATCCTCCAGTCAGCTGTTCTGAGCACAAGCTTCAACTCCTTTACCAAGATAGTGTCTTGTGCTAAATGTGGATTAAACTGGCATTTCTGCTTAAGATCCCATCTTGGTCATCTCAGAGGATCTTTAGAGCCTGAAAGAGCCCTGGCAAATTGCCCCAGTATGTTATTTTCTTCTTCCAAAATATACTTTATTCATAAAAATCTGTAAAAAAAAATACATTACAAAACAGTTCCAATCTGACATTCCAGGAAGTGCAAAGAAATCAGTTTCCTTCAATACAGAACAATACAGGTGTATCCTAGGATGCTATGGGAAGCAAGGGAGGAGATTGCTGGGGCCCTGGCAGAGATTTTTGTATCATCGTTAGCCACGGGTGAGGTACCGGAAGACTGGAGGATAGCTAATGTTGTGCCTTTATTTAAGAAAGGCAGCAAAGATAAGCCAGGGAACTACAGGCCAGTGAGCCTTACATCAGTGGTGGGAAAGTTATCGGAAGGGATTCTGAGAGACAGGATTTATATGCATCTGGAAAGGCATGGTCTGATTAGGGATAGCCAACGTGGCTTTGTGCGTGGGAAATCATGTCTTAGGAATTTGATTGAGTTTTTCGAGGAGGTCACCAAGAGGATTAACGAGGGCAGGGCGATGGACGTTGTCTACATGGACTTTAGCAAGGCCTTTGACAAGGTCCCGCATGGTAGGCTGGTCCAGAAGGTTCGAATACATGAGATCCAGGGTGAGCTAGCAAATTGGATACAAAATTGGCTTGGTGATAGGAGGCAGAGGGTGGTAGTGGAGGTGAGTTCCGAAGAAGGGTCACTGACCCGAAACGTTAACTCTGCTCGTCTTTCCACAGATGCTGCCAGACCTGCTGAGTGGTTCCAGCATTTCTTGATTTTATTTCAGATTTCCAGCATCCACAGTATTTTGCTTTTATTATATTGTGGTAGTGGAGGGTTGTTTTTCAGATTAGAGGCCGGTGACCAGTGGTGTGCCGCAGGGATCAGTGCTGGGCCCTCTGTTGTTTGTCATATATATTAATGACTTGGAAGTGAATGTAAGGGGCATCATTAGTAAGTTTGCAGATGACACTAAAATTGGTGGTATAGGGGACAGTGAAGAAGGTTGTCTCAGGTTACAACAGGATATAGATCAACTGGGAAAGTGGGCAAGGGATAAGGGAGTGGCAAATGGAATTTAACACAGACAAGTGTGAAGTGATGCATTTTGGGAAGTTAAACCAGGGCAGGACATATGCAGTGAATGGCAGGGCCCTGGGGAGTGTTGTTGAGCAGAGAGACCTTGGGGTGCAAGGACATAGTTCCCTGAAAGTGGCAACACAGGTAGACAGGGTGGTGAAGAAGGCCTATGACATGCTTCCCTTCATCAGCCGAGGCATTGAGTACAAGAGTTGGGACATCATGTTACAGATGTACAGAACATTGGTTAGGCCGCATTTGAAGTACTGTGTGCAGTTCTGGTCGCCGCACCAGAGGAAAGATTTGATTAAGCTAGAGAGGGTGCAGAAAAGATTCACAAAGATGTTGCCTGGTTTGGAGGGCTTGAGTTATAAAGAGAGATTGGACAAGCTGGGTCTGTTTTCCCTGGAGCGAAGGAGGCTGAGAGGGGACATGATTGAGGTATATAAAATTATGAGAGGCATAGATAGGGTAGATAGCCAGAGAAAAGTTTGAATGCTGCAGTGGAAATTCAGAAGGCTGTCATCCAATCTCAGCTTGCAAACTGAGACTGCAGTCATACAGTCTTATCTTGTTGCCAGACAAGCTCAAAGAACAAAGAACAAAGAACAAAGAAAGTTACAGCACAGGAACAGGCCCTTCGGCCCTCCAAGCCTGCGTCGATCCAGATCCTCTATCTAAACATGTCGCTTATTTTCTAAGGGTCTGTATCTCTTTGCTTCCTGCCCATTCATGTATCTGTCTAGATACATCTTAAAAGACGCTATCGTGCCCGCGTCTACCACCTCCGCTGGCAACGCGTTCCAGGCACCCACCACCCTCTGCGTAAAGAACTTTCCACGCATATCCCCCCTAAACCTTTCCCCTCTCACTTTGAACTCATGAACCCTAGTAATTGAATACCCCACTCTGGGAAAAAGCTTCTTGCTATCCACCCTGTCTATACCTCTCATGATTTTGTACACCTCAATCAGGTCCCCCCTCAACCTCCGTCTTTCTAATGAAAATAATCCTAATCTACTCAACCTCTCTTCATAGCTAGTGCCCTCCATAACAGGCAACATCCTGGTGAACCTCCTCTGCACCCTCTCCAAAGCATCTACATCTTTTGGGTAATGTGGCGACCAGAACTCCACCAATCTTAGTGTCATCTGCAAACTTGCTAATCAGACCACCTATACTTTCCTCCAAATTATTTATGTATATCACAAACAACAGTGGTCCCAGCACGGATCCCTGTGGAACACCACTGGTCACACGTCTCCATTTTGAGAACCTCCCTTCCACTGCTACTCTCTGTCTCGTGTTGCCCAGCCAGTTCTTTATCCATCTAGCTAGTACACCCTAGACCCCATGCGACTTCACTTTCTCGATCAACCTACCATGGGGAACCTTATCAAACGCCTTACTGAAGTCCATGTATATGACATCTACAGCCCTTCCCTCATCAATCAACTTTGTCACTTCCTCAAAGAATTCGATTAAGTTGGTAAGACATGACCTTCCCTGCACAAAACCATGTTGCCTATCACTGATAAGCCCATTTTCTTCCAAATGGTAATAGATCCTATCGCTCAGTATCTTCTCCAGCAGCTTCCCTACCACTGACGTCAGGCTCACTGGTCTATAATTACCTGCATTTTCCCTGCTATCCTTCTTAAACAAGGGGACAACATTAGCAATTCTCCAGTCCTCTGGGACCTCACCCGTGTTTAAGGATGCTGCAAAGATATCTGTTAAGGCCCCAGCTATTTCCTCTCTCGCTTCCCACGGTAACCTGGGATAGATCCTATCCGGACCTGAGGACTTGTCCACCTTAACGCCTTTTAGAATACCCAACACTTCCTCCCTCCATATTCCGACTTGACCTGGAGTAATCAAACATCTGTCCCTAACCTCAACATCCGTCATGTCCCTTTCCTCGGTGAATGCAAAGTACTCGTTTAGAATCTCACCCATTTTCTCTGACTCCACGCATAACTTTCCTCCTTTGTCCTTGAGTGGGCCAATCCTTTCTCTCGTTACCCTCTTGCTCCTTATATATGAATAAAAAGCTTTGGGATTTTCCTTAACCCTGTTTGCTAAAGATATTTCATGACCCCTTTTAGCCCACTTAATTCCTCGTTTCAGATTGGTCCTAATTCCCAATATTCTTTCAAAGCTTCGTCTTTCTTCAGCCTCTTAGACCTTATGTATGCTTCCTTTTTCCTCTTAGCTAGTCTCACAATTTCACCTGTCATCCATGGTTCCCTAATCTTGCCATTTCTATCCCTCATTTTCACAGGAACATGTCTCTCCTGCACGCTAATCAACCTCTCTTTAAAAGCCTCCCACATATCAAATGGGGATTTACCTTCAAACAGCTGCTCCCAATCTACATTCCCCAGCTCCTGCCGAATTTTGGTATAGTTGGCCTTCCCCCAATTTAGCACTCTTCCTTTAGGACCACTCTCG
The DNA here is from genome assembly GCF_036365525.1 of Heterodontus francisci. Classification (NCBI taxonomy): domain Eukaryota; kingdom Metazoa; phylum Chordata; class Chondrichthyes; order Heterodontiformes; family Heterodontidae; genus Heterodontus; species Heterodontus francisci. The sequence continues at coordinate 148,598,408 of NC_090376.1, read as the reverse complement.
TCTTTGTCCATGAGTATTCTAAAACTTACGGAATTGTGATCACTATTCCCAAAGTAGTCCCCTACTGGAACTTCAACCACCTGGCCGGGCTCATTCCCCAACACCAGGTCCAGTGTGGCCCCTTCCCGAGTTGGACTATTTACATACTGCTCCAGAAAACCCTCCTGGATGCTCCTTACAAATTCTGCTCCATCTAGACCTCTGACACTAAGTGAATCCCAGTCAATGTTGGGAAAATTAAAATCTCCTATCACCACCACCCTGTTGCTCCTACATCTTTCCATAATCTGTTTACATATTTGTACCTCTATCTCACGCTCGCTGTTGGGAGGCCTGTAGTACAGCCCCAACATTGTTACCACACCCTTACTATTTCTGAGTTCTGCCCATATTGCCTCACTACTCGAGTCCTCCATAGTGCCCTCCTTCAGCACAGCTGTGATATCCTCTTTGACCAGTAATGCAACTCCTCCACCCCTTTTACCTCCCTCTCTATCCCGCCTGAAGCATCGATATCCTGGGATATTTAATTGCCAATCATGCCCTTCCCTCAACCAAGTCTCAGTAATAGCAATAACATCATACTCCCAGGTACTAATCCAAGCCCTAAGTTCATCTGCCTTACCTACTACACTTCTTGCATTAAAACAAACGCACCTCAGACCACCAGTCCCTTTGCGTTCATCATCTGCTCCCTGTCTACTCTTTCCCTTAGTCACGCTGACTTCATTATCTAGTTCCTTACAGGCTTTAGTTACTCCCTCATTACTGTCCACTGACCTCCTCATTTGGTTCCCATCCCCCTGCCACATTAGTTTAAACCCTCCCCAACAGCGTTAGCAAAAGCACCCCCAAGGACATTGGTTCCAGTCCGGCCCAGGTGTAGGCCGTCCAATTTGTAATCGTCCCACCTCCCCCAGAACCGGTCCCGATGTCCCAAAAATCTGAACCCCTCCCTCCTGCACCATCTCTCAAGCCACGCATTCATCCTGACTATTCTTTCATTTCTACTCTGACTATCACGTGGCACTGGTAGCAATCCTGAGATTACTACCTCTGAGGTCCTACTTTTTAACTTGGCTCCTAACTCCCTAAATTCTGCTTGTAGGACCTCATCCCGTTTTTTACCTATATCATTGGTGCCTATGTGCACAATGACAACTGGCTGTTCACCCTCCCCCTTCAGAATGTTCTGCAGCCGATCTGAGACATCCCTGACCCGTGCACCTGGGAGGCAACATACCATTCGGGAGTCTCGTTTTTGACCACAGAACCGCCTATCTACTCCCCTTACAATCGAATCCCCTATGACTATAGCCCTTCCACTCTTTTTCCCGCCCTTCCGAACAGCAGAGCCAGCCACGGTGCCATGAACCTGGCTACTGCTGCCTTCTCCTGGTGAGCCATCTCCCTCAACAGTATCCAAAACGGTATACCTGTTTTGGAGGGAGATGACCGCAGGGGACACCTGCACTGCCTTCCTGCTCTTTCTTTGCCTTTTGGTCACCCATTCCCTTTCTCCCTCAACAATCCTAATCTGCGGTGTGACCAATTCACTAAACGTGCTATCCACGACCTCCTCAGCATCGCGGATGCTCCAAAGTGAGTCCACCCGCAGCTCCAGAGCCGTCATGCGGTCTAACAAGAGCTGCAGCTGGACACACTTCCTGCACGTGAAGGAGTCAGGGACATCAGCCGTGTCCCTGAGCTCCCACATTGAGCAAGAGGAGGAGCTCAGACTGCTTGCTATTGTGGCTCTGGATACAGTGTTCAAATTGGCTTCCAGGGCATTAGAGCACTGCAGGAATCCATTTTCCAACAGATTACCGGGATTACTGAGGTACTGGGAGATTGGTAGTGGCACCATGGAGTACGAATTTACTGCTCTCTCACAGGATGACAGCGTTCAGTCTCCCATCCCTGCCACTCCGTTAGCGCCTTTATGTTAGCTGTTAGCCAACCAGCACAGACTACTGCAGCCCAAGCCAAGATGGTGCATTCTGAAGCTGGCACCAAGGCCCAGAGCTGCTCAAGGTTGTCCTCCAAGACCAGTTGCTCTCTCGCCAACTGAAGGTCAACAGCCTCCCACCAGGCATGCTGTAGCCACTGGGGAAGCACCTCAACAAAGCACCGGAACAGGCAAAGGCACATGGCAGAGGAACTATGGGAATTCACAAGGGTGGTTACTTTACTTTTGTATACTTTATATCATGATTTAATTTATGAATTTGGATTGGAATGTTTAATTTGTGTTAGCTTTTATTTTTGCAATGTGGGAAAGAGGATGTTGTGACGGTCAGTGGCAGAGGAAAAGTAATGAGTGTTGGACTGTTGGTGAATGGGGAGGTGTGGTTCAGGTCATTGGTATTGTTCCTGAATTATTTGATCACATTGAGCTGATGCAGGAAGGATCAGTTTACATTACAACCTCCCTTCCTGTTTTTGTTCCTCCTCCTCTTCATGCTCCTGTTCTTCAGCTTCTTGCTTGATCGGTGGCAGCAATGGCTGCTCCTCCATAATGGCGAGATTGTGCAGCATGCAACACCCCAGCACAAATCTTAAAACCCACTTAGCCGAGTACTGTCGGGCTCCTCCAGATTGGTCCAGGTGGCAGCAGTATCACTTGAGGATGCTGATGCTGTGCTCGATAATATTCCTTTGGGCAACATGCCTCCCATTGTATGCCTGCTGTGCACATGTGCATGGGTTCCAGAAGAGAGTTATGAGCCAATTCATAAGTTGATAGCCATTGTCACCCAGTAACCAGTCTCTGATTTGCCATAGTGGTTCAAACAAGGTTGACACAGAGAATTTCTGCATAATAAATGAATCGTGACTACTGCCATGATACAAGGCATGCTGTGCTGCCTATGATAATGCACCAGCTGCACATTCAGGAGTGGAATCCCTTACAATTCAGGAACACGGCAGAGTTGGCATGAGATGTTCGCAAAACAATGCGCATGCAGTTAATGGCACCCTGCTCCACGGAAAAGCTTGCAATCCTTATAAATTCTCATACTTGCTCCACCTGCTTCTCTCTGGCAAGAGGGAATGAGATGAAGCTGTCGCTCTTTGTATAAAGTGCCTCCGTAACCTGCGTTATACTGCAGTGTACAGGAAAATGTGCGATATCGCTTATAACTTCAGCAGTAGCCTAGAAGGACCCAGATATATAAAAATTCGAGCTGCTGCCACCTTGACAGCCACAGACAATGCGATCTTTGCCTGCTCTGAGGCTGCAACATTTGGCAGATTTCAGTCACTATCTGTTTGGTGAAGCGCAAACATCTAAAGCATTGGTCCTCTTTAAAGGTCAAATAAGAGAAATGTTACCTAAACAATCACCCTCTGTGGATATGGTTTCCTGCTAAGAGTAGTAAACAGTGAGGAATATAGTAATAAACTTCAAGAGGACATAGACTTGCTGATGGAATGAGCAGACATATGGCAAATGAAATACAATGCATTGGCCATTGTAAATTGCCCCCAGTGTAGGTAGGTGGTTGGAGAATTGTGGGGATGTGGTAGGGAATATGATATTAATGTAGGATTAGTATAAAATGGGTGGTTGATGGTCAGCACAGACTCGGTGGGCCGAAGGGCCTGTTTCAGTGCTGTATCTCTAAAAAAATAAATAAAAAGTGTGAGGTGATACATTTTGGTAAGAAGAACAAGGAGCAACAAAAAAAGTTAAATGGTAATGTTTTAAAGGGGGTGGAAGAACAGAGAGATCTGGGTGTGTTTGTGCACAAATCTTTGAAGGTAGCATGACAGGTTAGCAAAGCAGTTAATGAAGCATATGGGCTCCTGGGCTTTATAAAAAGAGGCATAGAGTACAAAAGCCAGGAAGTTATACTGAACCTACATAAACCACTAGTTCAGCCCCAGCTGGAATACTGTATTCAATTCTGGGCACCACACTTTGGAGCGGGTACAGAACAAGTTTACTCAAATGGTTCCAGGGATGAAGAGATAGTGTTATGTGGATAGACAGAAGAAGCTGGAATTTTTTCCTGAGAGCGGAGAAGGTGAAAAGGAGATTTGATAGTGGTGTTTAAATCATGAAAGGTTTAGATAAAAATAAAGAAAAACTGTTGCTGATGGCTGACTGGTCGATAACCAGAGGGTATAGATTTAAGGCAACATGAGGAAAAGCTTATTTTAAAAATGAGTGTTTAGGATTTGGAATGCACTGCCTGATGGGCTGCTGGATCCAGATTCAATAGTAGTCTTCTGAAGGGACTTGGACAAATACTTGAAGGAGAAAAAAGTTGCAGAGATACGGGGAAAGATCTGGGGAGTGGGACTAACTGGATTGCTCTTGGGAAGAGCCAGCACAGACTTGATGAGCAGAATGGCCTCTTTCTATGCTGTACGATTCTGTGATTATCACATTGACGTTTGTGGGCCCTTGTTGTGCACAAATTGACTGTTGCATTTCCTACATTACAGCAGTGTAATGTACTTCAGAAGGACTTCATTGGCTGTAAAGCACTTTGATACATCCTGAGGTCATGAAAGATGCTATATAAATGCACATCTAAGCTTGCAGAAATTGTAAAAAGTAAAGTGCATTCCTGAGTGTGTACTTAAAAAAAGGGGAAAAATTGCAATTTCTGTTTAACATGCTGTCCATGTACTTAGAGAAATATCAGCCTTCAGTGCCACTTAATGGCAGATTTGGGGCAATGTTTTACTCTATAAGAAATGATCTGAGATTGGCTCAAACTTAATTCAAATAGGCTGTGCAGTGCTAACAAAAGAAGCAGCTTTCACTCAGTTTGATCCCAGAATGTTAAGAAGGCATATGGTGTGTTAGCTTTTATTAGTAGGGGGGTCGAGTTTCGGAGCCACGAGGTCATGCTGCAGCTGTACAAAACTCTGGTGAGACCGCACCTGGAGTATTGCGTGCAGTTCTGGTCACCGCATTATAGGAAGGATGTGGAAGCTATGGAAAGGGTGCAGAGGAGATTTACTAGGATGTTGCTTGGTATGGAGAGAAGGTCTTACGAGGAAAGGCTGAGGGACTTGAGGTTGTTTTCGTTGGAGAGAAGGAGGAGGAGAGGTGACTTAATGGAGACATATAAGATAATCAGAGGGTTAGATAGGGTGGATAGTGAGCGTCTTTTTCCTCGGATGGTGATGGCAAACACGAGGGGACATAGCTTCAAGTTGAGGGGTGATAGATATAGGACAGATGTGAGAGGTAGTTTCTTTACTCAGAGAGTAGTAAGGGCGTGGAACGCCCTGCCTGCAGCAGTAATAGATTCGCCAACTTTAAGGGCATTTAAGTGGACATTGGATAGACATATGGATGAAAATGGAATAGTGTAGGTCAGATGGTTTCACAGGTCGGCGCAACATCGAGGGCCGAAGGGCCTGTACTGCGCTGTAATGTTCTAAAAAAAAATGTACCAATTTCCAAGGACAGTATGCTAGCTCACATGTCTCAAATAGATAAAACATAGGAGCTGATGTTCCTCCCAAACTCACTTGAGTACTTCAGGCAGAGCACTCCACTTGATGGGACTCCATCGACATTTCTTCCAATTTGCGCCTGGATACAAAGCAAAGGAAATTGCCTGAGGCTGAATGATGGTTACAGAAATAAGCCTGGTGTTACAGTTAATGTTATTACCCCTGTGAAAAAAACAACATTACTGATAACATAATAATACAACTCTTGTATTTTAGTTGATGATGTTCTTTGCTGGATGCTGACAGGAAACTCATTTTTTGGAAATAATAAATGTCAGGTTGCTTTCGATGAGTCTTAATGTAAGGGAATGTTACTTTTTTTAAATAGCCATCTGGGATTTCTCAGGAAACTGTTTGCCTTACTTTGGCAAATGACCTGTTAGCCAATTGCTTTATAACCAGTCATCAGCTTCCACATTAATGTGTATGAAAGTTTTATTAAAGTATACATTTACATATTACTTACCACAACTCAGAATTTTAATCACTTGTGAAATATCAATTTTAATATATTTTGATAAATCATAATAGGTATCATAGATAGGTATCAATGGAATAAGAAAACCTTACATGGTGTAATGACATGGGACCATTGCTACTATGTTGCCTTGGTTAAATTTTGAGCCTTTCCCCAGAATACTCTGCTCATGCTCACCACAAAAGGCTTTACTTTATGTTCATAGTGAGTGGGGTGTACAGTGTCTCACCTAACAATAACCCTTTCATTGTTGAGTTGTATGAGAAATTTCATGGGCTACCCACTGTGTACTCCTGATCTCTCTGGCAGGCATAAAATCAGTACCATGATAGATTGCATATTTCAAGCTAACCTATGAAATATTTGGGTTTTATGAGCAATAAAAATGCACAGAAACAAGCTGAATCAGCAGCTAAAATACAACACTTAACTCTCATGCTTTAATATATTTTATGACATTAAAATAACAACATTTCACATTCTAATTGTCCTTTGTATGGTTGTTTCCATGTTCTTTGTATAAAATCACACATCGTAAATACAACTGATCTGAGTATATTAAAATGAACAAATATCCGCTTTTATGGCAGGAAAAGAACTTTACTGTTACAGGTACTAATTTTGATATTTCTCTGCCTTTGCTGCCAGGATACCACTGTTGGGAAAAATCATTATAGATAATTGTTCCAATGAAAAGTCATTGAACTGAAACGTGACTTCAATTTTCATCCCCCTTGGTGGGTGGAAGATGGTCAATGGGGTGTTAAAATATCAGGATCGAACAACCCAACTGCATTCCTGGCTATTTAAATTGCACCCAACAGAAATCAGACCACAAAAGACGACCTGATGACATGACTGGTGCTGCAAGTTCAAGTTAAATGTGAGTGAGCTGGAGGCCCGAGCTAAGGTGAGTGCTAAAGATCAGCTTCTTTTAAAACTCCTTTTGGGTCAGAAGGAGCAGCCACACCACATCACCCTCTCCCCCCATCAACCCCACCCCACCTCCGCCGCCCCCCTATCACACACCCCCCAGGCTTCAGAAGGAAAGCCTTCAATCTCCTTCATTCCCAATCATACCTGCAGCGTTCTGCTCTTCCTCCCATTTCCAATGGTGACCTAGAGACTTCTGATCCTCCACTCCACCATCCTCTCCTGAGGGCCAACCAGAGCCTTCTGCTCCTCCACGGGCTCCATCACAGCTCCCCCGCCTCCCTTCCCGATGGTGGCCCAGAGCCTACGATGCTGTGATACAAACTGGCATGAGAGTTTCATCCAGCTGATAGAGGAGCATGGACTAGGTGGGCTATTTTTGAAGTGGATTGACAATTGGCTATCGTAAAGGAGGCAACAAGGAGCTTTGCATGGAGCTACTTCATAGTAGTGGGAAGTGGCTGCTGGTGTGTACAAAGGAACACTGCTGAGTCCTTTGTGATTCATGTTGTGTATCTGCTCTGCAAGTAGCATTGAGACAAAACTGGCAACATTTTGTTGATGCAGAGGGATCTGGGTGCCGTAGTGCATGAATCGCAAAAGGTTAGTATGCAAGTACAGCATGTAATTAGGAAAGCTAATAGAATTTTATTGCTTATCGCGAGGGGAATTGAATACAAAAGTAGGGAGGTTATGCTTCAGCTATACAGGGCATTGGTGAGACCACATCTGGAGTACTGTGTACAGTACTGGTCACCTTATTTAAGGAAGGATGTAAATGTGTTGGAGGCAGTACAGAGAAGGTTTACTAGACTAATACCTGGAATGGGCGGGCTGTCTTATGAGGAAAGACTGGACAGGCTAGGCTTGTATCTGTTGGAATTTAGAAGAGTAAGAGGTGACTTGATTGAAACATATAAGATCCTGAGGGGTCTTGATAGGGTGGATGTGCAAAGGATGTTTCCCCTTGTCGGAGAATCTCGAACTAGGGGTCACTGTTTAAAAATAAGGGGTCGCCCATTTAAGACAGAGATGAGGAGAAATTAGATTAGATTAGAGATACAGCACTGAAACAGGCCCTTCGGCCCACCGAGTCTGTGCCGACCATCAACCACCCATTTATACTAATCCTACACCAATCCCATATTCCTACCAAACATCCCCACCTGTCCCGATATTTCCCTACCACCTACCTATACTAGTGACAATTTATAATGGTCAATTTACCTACCAACCTGCAAGTCTTTTGGCTTGTGGGAGGAAACCGGAGCACCCGGAGAAAACCCAAGCAGACACAGGGAGAACTTGCAAACTCCACACAGGCAGTACCCGGAATCGAACCCGGGTCCCTGGAGCTGTGAGGCTGCAGTGCTAACCACTGCGCCACTGTAAATTCTTTTCTCTCGGAGGGTTATGAGTCTTTGGAATTCTCTTCCTCAAAAGGCGGTGGAAGCAAAGTCTTTGAATATTTTTAAGACAGAGGTAGATGGATTCTTGATAAGCAAGGGGGTGGAAGGTTATTGGGGGTAGGTGGAAATGTGGAGTAATCAGTTCAGCCACGAACTATTTGAATAGTGGAGCAGGCTCAAATGGCGAGTGGACTACTCCTGCTCCTAATTCGTATGTTTGTATGTTCGTATGACACCAAGGTAGGGAAGAAGATTGCAGACAATCAGATGCAAAAGCGTTTAGACAGATTGGAAACCTGAGTTGAGAAATGGCAAATGAAATTCAATGTTGATATGTGTAAAGTGTTAAAATTGGAGAATGAGAATAGGCATAATAATAGAATAAATGACATTAGTCAACAGGAAAACAGGCACGGGAAAAGAGATTTGTGCATTGGGGGAATATGGCAGTGAAATCATCTGTACAGAATGCGGCAGCAGTAAGCAGGGGCAAATAGGATCTTTGGTTGTACAGAACACAACCCCATTTGGAGTTCATCTGTGCCTTTCTCGTCCCCATATTACAGAACTGACAACATGGCACTGGAGATGAGGCGCTACCCAGCTGATACAAGGACAGACTACAGAGGCTGAGTTTGTTTACAATAGGAAAGCCAGTAAAGGGAGGACCTTATTGAGATATTCAAGGTCCTTGGTACTTTAGACCATGGCCTGAGAATGACTATATGAGTGGGGAATGAAGCGCAGAGAAGGGAAGGTGAATAGAAAGTTCAGATATATATACTTCATATCAGTAATATAAAATGAATATTGGAGAGGCAGTTGGCAGAAAAAGCAATTGAGGGACATTTGTATTTTGAGTTTGACAGAGGACTGAGATGCTCTTTTCTAGTCCTGTACATTCCCCTATAACTTGCATAAGGGTGCTGAAAACCATTTCTAGCAGCTTTCTCAGATTGACTGCACAGACAGTGGTGACAAATCTCAGTAGTTCCTAAGCTTCAGTAGACATGTAGGCCCCAACATTAATCTGAAGGCAGCCTCCATGCTGGGGGTGGGGTGGAATTGCATGGGCAAAACTGGGAAGTCAACTCAGGTCGGAAACTGTTATTGCAAATCAATTGAAGCAATTAATATTGATCTCCAGGTTTTGCAGCACCTAGTTGTATTTAAAGGGACAGTGCACAGGTGGAAATTGGAGGTGTTTAGGATGGATGGTGAGCATCGAACAAGGTCAACACCGAGATTCAATGACACCTCACTGGAATTAGTGATGGGTGTAGTCAGGAGCAGGAGGGATAAATTTTCCCCAGCAATGAAAGGAAGAAACCTGAGGCATGCACCAATGAGGTGTGGGTGGATGTATTTGAGAGAACAAGCAGCAGGAGCGTTGTGCCCAGTTTATGGATGCAATGTAGGAAGTGGTTCAATGACTTAATAATCAGGCCAGGAAAAGTGAGTACATTTGCTGATTCAACTATATCCTGTGTATAGGTGATTTTAGCTCTTTTTTAAATTTGGAGAGCGAGAATTACGATTGACACAATCTCACACTAAATCCAATACGTATATTGAGATTTTTAAACAAAAGTTACAATTTAATCATACAGTTGCCCCTCAGGTGGTCAATCTGAGATGACCATAGGCCACTTAGGATTGATCTTCGACTGAAATCTTACTGCTTGTTTCACTGGGACCCTTCCCATCGATATCTATCTTTTGTCTTCTTTCTTGAGCATACTCATGAGGGACTTTGCAGGGATTTACATATAGAATACAGTCCATGAATAGCTTGTGCTCTTCTGGATGTGGATTGGGTGTGCAACCAGCTGTTGGTCAGTTAGCGACTTTCCAAACATTTCCCCATTTGTTTGTCTATATAGTTTCATTTCCTTCACAGTTGTTGTTAACATGTCTGATTTCAATCAGCCTCTGCTGATCTTACCAGTTTGCTACGATTAACAGTTCTATTCAATTCAAATTGTTCGACTCAATTCAGCAGGTACCACTGTAATTCAGCAAGTATCACTGTAATGCACCCATCCTGTTTCCACAAAACAAGCACTGCTCTGAGCTCGTAGCCAATCCATTAACCTTTTCCTTATATGTGCTTCAAGCCCCCATCGCCTTCAGTCACATTTGCTGTGCATACTCCATGGCATCAGACCCACTTAAATTTCAGCAGCACCCAGAATTCACTTTTTACGCAATTCATAACCTCCCCATTTATCCATCCACCATTACCACTCACCCCAATTCTTATGCAATGCGATTCATCTGTCTCATCATCACCCTCAATGCATGCACTGCATCCTTCAGGTGAATATCTAACTTTTTTCACTCACAGGTCTGTTTATTCGCCACCTGTAGAAGAAGAAACTGCAAAACACAAGGGAGAGGGAGAGGGAGAGGACTGGATGTGGTTTTCCTTAAATGGTCTAGTTAATAGACACAGAGGAGGAGGCCCTGGAGACAAGTGACATCTCTACATCCCTCCCAGTTGGGGATGGAAAGACAAGGAGCTCACAGGTAGTTGGTGACAAAATTACAAATATCACTGACACACATATTCTGACTTCATATCATCAATGGCTGAATGATACGAAGACTGACTACAGTGACTGTAAAGATTGTGACTTTACCACAACTAAATCATACCCCTTTCTTCGTCGCAAGCCTCACAGGACATACACGAGGACAATTCCTCAGAGGATCTCATTCCTTCTCAGGGTGCACTGTTGCAGGACATGAAGCCATTACCTCAACACAAATACTCACACTTAAATCTACTTTGAGAGTTAGTTGGGTTTTCACCTGATGATTCACACCTCACAAGTAAGCACAAGCAGCTTCAGGTGTCAAGGACAGCTGTGGAGAGTCCACATTGGGGCTGGGGGGTAGGGGGGCACAATGCTCTCCAAGCTCTGCTCAGCTGGAAACAGATGTTGAATCCAGGGGATATTGTTGAGAAGGAGATGCAGGAGGTACATCAGCTGCTTAGCCAGATACTGACAGACATGCCACTCACATTCTGCACAAGTGTGGAGGGTACATAAGAACATAAGAAATAGGAGCAGGAGTAGGCCATATGGTCCTTTGAACATATTCCACTATTCAATAAGATCATGATTGATTTTCCACTTCAACTCCACTTTTCCACCCTATTGCCATATTCCTTGATTGTTGGTGTTTTGGTGGCACAGAGAATTGTGAGAGCGGCTGCTTCAATGGAGGTTCAAGCACAGCTCTCAAATGAGTCCTTGGCCACGACCATGCAAGAGATATCTGCTGCCTTAAAAAGGATGACAGACATTGCATCCATTGCTTTATAATGTGTCACTGGTCTGCACTGAGCTGCACTCCAGAGTGGCAGGAGTAATGTGACACTGGCCCAGGAGACAGATGATGGCAAAATGGGATATGGAAATGAGAAGTTCACTCAAAGTGCTCTCACTTCTCACCGACCACTCTTGCGTCCGGCCAGTACTTGATATTGCCTTATCTCCCGATGGCCGAGTCTGCCAGACACAGGTGCATTGGAGAAATCTTTGGCCGAACCCTCAAGTCCTCCAAAACCCAGAGGTCATAGGCCAAAAGCACATTAGAAGTAAGGACATGGATCTGAAGCCACATGACTGGATCACATAGAAGCAATCAGAAGCATAAGTTCAAGAAATTGTAGTTCACCAAGGATATGCACATGGACACATGCGTGTTTCTCAATTTTTTTTTTATATAATGTCACAGAAAATTTATTGATAAACACTACTTCCATGTCTTACATACGAACATACGAATTAGAAGCAGAAGTAGGCCATTTGGACCTTCAAGCCTGCTCTGCCATTCAATAAAATCATGGCTGTTTGTGTTTTGAATTCCACATTCCCATCTACCCCCAATAACCTTTGATTCCCTTGCCTAACAAGAATCTATCTACTTTCACCTTAAAAATATTCAATGATTCCACCACCATCTCAGCCTTCTGAGGCAGAGAGTTCCAAAGCCGCACAACCCTCTGAGAGAAAATATTTCTCCCCATCTCTGTCCTAATTTTAAAACAGTGCCCCGTAGTTCTGGACTCACCCACAAGAGAAAACATCCTTTCCACAGCCACCTTGTCAAGACCGTTCAGGATATACTTCAGCCAAGCCTTCCCTCACTCTTCTGAACTCCAGTGAAAAACAAGCCCAGTCTGTCCAACCTTTTCTCATAAGACAACCTGCTCATTCCAGGTATCAATCTAGTAAACCTCCTCTGAACCGCCTCCAATGCATTTACATCCTTCCTTAAATAAGGAGACCAAAACTGCACACAGTATTCGAGATGTGGTCTCACCAATGCCCTTTATAACTGACATCCTTACTTTTATTTTCAATTCCACTTGTAATAAAGGATCACATTCCATTAGCCTTCTTTATTACTTGTCTTGCACATTATTGTATCGCAACTGCCAACTTGCCTTTCACTTGTTTCACCATGAATGTCAAAACAATGTGCAATGGATGAATGAGTGGCTGAAGGATTATTTAGAGCAAAGGGAGAGGATGGGGGTGCTGGTCCTCATAGTGGGAGCACACTGCAGGATTCCATTTCTTAGGTTTTACACTCAGTGAACCTCCGCGATATCAGGGCATCCCGGGCAGCAGTGTAAGTGGCTAGTCTAGTGTTGGGTGCCCTATCTTCAACTTCTTCCTCCTGCTCCTCCTCTAGGTTTTCCTCATCTGAAGATGAGTGATGAGCCCCTTCATCCTCTTCGACTAGCAATCCACTCTGCAGCATAATGTTATGCATGAGACGGCACACCACTATTATTCTGGGAACCCTTCCTGGTGAGTACTGAAGGGAACCTCCAGACATATCTAAACGACTAAAGCACATCTTCAACATTCAAATGTGCAGAAAAAATGAAACTAATTGTAGTACCTTCCAGAGCACACTATAGAATGCAATTTGGGATTCCGCACATAGACCAATTGATAGGGATTATATTCCCCAACCATCTGAAGCGAGTTATTTGCACGAACTGCTCATACCAGGGCAGTTGTCAACTTGCAGTTTGGTTGGTCAGCTAAGATTTTATGCAGCATTTCATCAATCACCGCGTGATTCCTTTCACAAAGCCCATTGCTGAAAGGACTTTCATCTGCAGTATTCATAACCATAATGTTCATGTTTTCACACAAGTCTCTGAACTCATCATTGGCAAATTCCCTTCCATTATCAGTCAGAAACTTAGCTGGTCCAGTCAAGTCCTTACACATTGCTCCATTATTTTATCTATAATCACCCTTTTGTCCTTGTTATTTATTATTGTATAAAGACTAAATCTAGTTACTCGGTTTATAAAATGTAGAATAAAAATATTCTTGTCTTTGTCCCATACCTTTAAACCCATGGCAACTACCTCATTAAAGTCATGTGCCAGGGAAGGCTTTCAGTAGGATCCTCCAATACTTATTACAGATTTCACACTTTTCACTAATTTCTTCTATTATCCTCGTATACACTCCCTCAATCACACCTTCATCATTTAGCAGGGTTTTTAATCTTTGACATGAAGGGTGAGAAAATTGTGTGTGTAACCTGATGCCATTAATACTTCTTTAACACTGATGAGAAACATTAGGTTTTGTTAAGGGTATACAATAATGCCCTGACTGGGTAAGCTGCAAATTCACTGACTTTCCAAAAACAATTGCCTTATTATGCTCCATATCAAGTTTTATTTGTGCCTTTTTCATTGAAGGTTTACTTAATAGTAAAGGTATCTCACTAGAAACTACATCAGTACTGATAAAGTGGCTTACTCAAGCTATTTTACATGGATTTACTATTCTCTTTAGTGATTTCAACGTGTTGTCATCACCAAAGCTGGTAGTACTTTTATGCTCATTAACCTGCATTGAGTCTCAGTACTGAATGAATCCAGATAACATTGTAACCAATCTGTTCCACATGCTGTCGATGTGCAAGCACTATCTAGCATAGTTGAATAAATCCGCAACCAACACATTATTAACTGAACTAAAACTCCTTGTGACTAGTACAATTCATTTAGATTCATCCGTATCTTCCTCATCTGCCTCAGAATTCTCTGTGTCATGTGTTATTTTGAGGACTCTGCCCCTCCGCTTTGGGCAGCTCATTGCATAATGATACTTTGAGTCACACCTGAAACCGACGTTCTTGGGCATTCCTGGGATTTATTTGCCTATGATTGCTGTTCCAATTCTGTCTTCCACTGTAATAGTCAGACATGCTAAAGGTGCTTTCATCATCATTCCTCCCGTCTTTAACTTCTCCAGTCCAGTATCCAGACCATTTTGAAATCCAGTAAACATTGAGTCCTCCATTCATTGTGTCTTTGCAGAATGCCCTGTTTGTTCTACAGGGCTGCAGGAGATGACTGTTTCCCCAGGAATTTATTTAAAGCGGCAGACATCTGATCTAACAGGGAGTCGTTTTCCAAGAACCAAACCCCAGTTAGAACCAAGAACCTGTCCATATGTAATAACCTAGCACAATCTAAATTTAAACGCTAGCACTGAACCAAGGTCTGTTTTGATGAAAGGTCACAGACCTGAAATGTTAACTCTGTTTCTCTCTCCACAGATGCTGCCAGACCTGCTGAGTACTTACAGCACTTTTTTTATTTGCTCATGGGATGTGGGCGTCATTGGCTAAGCCAGCATTTATTGCCCATCCCTAATTGCCCTTGAGAAGGTGGTGGTGAACTGCCTTCTTGAACCGCTGCAGTCCTTGGGTGTAGGTATACCCACAGTGCTGTTAGGAAGGGAGTTCCAGGATTTTGACCCAGCGACAGTGAAGGAACGGCGATATAGTTCCATGTCAGGATGGTGTGTGGCTCGGAGGGGAACTTGCAGGTGGTAGTGTTCCCATGCATCTACTGCCCTTTTCCTTCTAGGTGGTAGAGGTCACGGGTTTGGAAGGTGCTGTCGAAGGAGCCTTGATGAGATGCTGCAGTGCATCTTGTAGATGGTACACACTGCTGGCACTGTACGTCAGTGGTGAAGTGAGTGAATATTGAAGGTCATGGATGGGTGCCAATCAAGTGGGCTGCTTTGTCCCGGATGGTGTCGAGCTTCTTGAGTGTGTTGGAACTGCACCCATCCAGGCAAGTGGAAAGTATTCCATCATACTCCTAACTTGTGCTTTGTAGTTGGTGGACAGGCATTGGAGAGTCAGGAGGTGAATTACTTGCTGCAGAATTCCCAGCCTCTGACCTGCTCTGTAGCCACAATAATTATGTGGCTGGTCCAGTTCAGTTTCTGGTCAATGGTAACCCCCCAGGATGTTGATAGTGGGGAATTCAATGATGGTAATGCCATTGAACATCAAGGGGAGATGGTTAGATTCTTTCTTGTTTGAGATGGTCATTGCCTGGCACTTATTTTTACGTCATCAGTATCCAACTGACGAGCTGATTTTACTTTTGGTAGGAAGTAACAACACCGAGGCCATACCTTGTTTCCTCTTTAGTAGGGACGTAACCCGTGACCACATATCCACTTCATTCCCCCACTCGTCATATGGTTCAGATTCAGAGAACATCAGAGAGTAATCATACCCTGACAATTTATCTTTGCTTTCTGCCATTTTTTCCACAATAGCCAGTGAGATTTTAGTTTTCTGTGTTGAAAGCCATTCCTAGTTTCCAACCTTCAGCTTTAGACAATCGTTCTCTTCTACCATGTTAAATTCAAGAAAGCTTGTTGTGGAGCCTGTCTTTACTTAGTTTCATCTTTATTGTACAGAGTATAAGGAAAACAAACATGTAGCTCCTCACTAAAATGCTCCACCAGTCTCAGTAAGAGTGTTTTTATAAGTGCTCCAGTAAGACGCCAGTTAACACCTGCATATAATTAAACAACTGATGCACAATTAACACCACCACCTGATGAGACAACCTCTGCCTGCAGAAACACTTGTCTTCTGATAGGTCAAGGAAGCTGAGCCTCTGACTGTAAGCCCTGTGACATGGATAGTACCTCCTGCAACCTGGTCGCTTCGCCTGTGCACACCCCTCCTCTGCCCCACCCTTCTGTTTATCTACCTTCTGTACACATCTCTCTTGTGCACTTCTCTCCACTGTCTCCTTTGCACCTTTCTCCTGTGCACCTCCCTCCTGTGTATGTACCGATCCCACCACAGTATGTTGTCGCTGCTGTGGATCGTGATAGTCTTCCTCTTCTGTGCTCTCAAACAGATCTCCCAAATGCTTCTCATCCAGATCTGGTCAGTTTGAAAGTCTTTAAAATGGAGAAAAAGCTACGTTCACACAAAAATTCTCTGTCAATCATTTGCCAGAAGAAACTGTGACACCAGCTGTAATCAGTGAGGTTCTAATCAGATGTTTAAATACCTTTATGAACTGGTGGTTCAACCTCACCTCCATTTCACTGATAAGTTTCCCTAGCCCCAGGAAATGTTTGCTGAAGATGCTAAATTTAAAGCTAAGTTAAATTCAATTTAAAAACATCTCTTCAACATCTTCTAATCACATTAATTGCACCAATAACAACCTGTGTGTACAAAAATTAAAGCCCCCACTTCAGCAGGTAGGTTACTTTCTGGCATCCAAATACACCTCTATGAAACCTGAAAGTGGGCACACTGGAGCCAGACAGTAGTCATGATTAAAAAATTCACGTTAATTTCTCACCTGTTCTTGGGGGTTAAAATTCCTCATGTAGAAGCTGATTTGAAAAAAAAGTACTTTCAGTTCCTACATTTACAGTGCCTCCTGTACTATGCAGTAAGGGCACAGGCATTGCCTTGCTGCCATCACATTGCCTATGTTCATTCATCCTTTGGTTTCATGTAGCTGTGTCTGTTGTCAGCCTTGGTTCAATGGTAGTGGAGGAGAGCAGGGAGGTATTCCTGTTGTCTTGATCAATATTTTTCTTTCAGCCAACATTATTGCTCATTCATCTCATTGCTGTTTGTGAGACCTTGCTGTGCACAAATTGACTGCTATGTTTCCCTACATTACAACAGTGACTACATTTCAAAAGTAATTTATGGTCTTTGAAGCACTCTGTGATATACTGAGCTTGTGAAAGGTGCTATATTAATACAAGTTCTTTGAATTCAGTAAAAGATTTGCTTTTAGTCATACGAATACTGCTTAGCTAAGACAGTTGCTCTCCCCAGCCAAAGGAGATTGCTGTACCCCCAGTTAATGTGCAATATATTCTGCATCCTTCTCTTGACCAGGCAAGACACATAAGATGAGGTGTAAGAGAAAAACTGTTGATAACTCACTGCTACTTTGCATTATTCTACTGTTCTCAAACTTAATACAGTAGGTCCCCTGTCCCAGGATAATCTGGCCCCGCACCTTTTGTTTAGTGAAGGACCAATGCTGTCACATTTGTTCCTATCAACTGTGCAGGCTTTGAAAGAGATTAGTTATTTTATCCTAGTGTAAATTGATCAAAAAATTCTCATCAATTAAATGTTTGCATAACAAAATTATGGATACTTTAGCCATACCATGACCTAGGATTCAGTCAATACATCCAAATGAGGACACTCGTTCAGAAATTGATTGGTCCAGACCAGATTTTGCATCCTGTATCATGAAAGCCTGGCCACTTGTACATTGTGACTGGGCACAAGTACTTCAGTGGGCTTTCTGTATTCATGGTCACTACACACAGCAGTCTCATGTTTTACAACAGCATTCAGTCTTCCTGTGTTCTGTCTTAAAGGATTGTGGTATCATTTTCCCTTGTATTATCTTCTTGTTATCTGCTTGAATGTACTTCAAAGCTTCACAGGATAATCATTATTTGTTTTGGTGAGTCACCTATCTTTGTTGGTTGGCATTGTGTATTTGCCCTATCACCCACTTGTTGGATCCCTAGCATTTGATTGACACATTATAATCAGTAAGCTTGTTCATCTGGCTCATGGTTTTGAAATCCTCTTCTGTTAACCATATCTATAAATCATTGAGGAGCCACTTCTAGAGTGATGGAATTAACATTAGTGATATATTCTTCAGAATTTATTACAAATTTCTCTGATTCCTCTAATCATGATGTCAATACATCATCAATTTATATCACCAGTTCTCTGTAACTATGGTCTTTAGCTTTCCTTAAACTTTTACATTTTTGCCTATATACTTCTCATGTCCAGTCAAAATTATAGAGGATTGTTAATTTCACTATATTATAATCTTCATTGTCTATCAGATCTACAATAAGAATTAAGTGCTTTACTGCGAGGTGACTCTCCTTCTAAACTTCATTAACCTACTTGTGATGGCTTGCTAACTATTCAAATGCCTGGAAGGTTCCATCAGTTTCTTTAAAAAATTAATAAGAATTGATTTAGTAAAATTCTTCTGCTCAGAGTTATAAACTGGACCAAACCGGTCTCTGTTGGGGCTATTTCCACCTTTCCTTGGCATCATGTTTGTTTTCATTGACACTCCTTTTCTTCCCTCTCGTGAACCTTTTGTGGCTCCTTTCTTTCCTCTTCATGTCCACAAGCAATAGCAAAATTGACATGTTCTTAAAGTTTTGGATCTTTGTTATATATTCATTCTAGCTCTGTAATTCAGAGGTCACAATGAATCTGGCTCAGATAAGATGAAATTTTTATTTCCTTCACTGTAAGGGTCTGATGTGGAATTAGTTTACCTGGTTTTAAATTAATTCTAGTGGGCATAAACAAGGTTAAAATAATTAAATATTTCCAGTGAAATAATACAGAAAACATAGTAGCTCGATGATTTTACACACTCCAAAGGCTATTTCTAAATTTATGAGAAGTTACTTTGAGTTCGATTCGCTCTATCTGCTAAGGCTATTGTGTACGCTAACCTGGAGTTTCCACTTGGCAACTCTAGATTTTTGAAGCAATTCTCCATATCAGTGTAACCAACACAAAAGATCGCGGATTTTTAGCACAAATTGCATTCAGCTCATCTTGAATTTCTGCGAACATTTGCATTAGTTTGAAGCAGACCCCATCCCCAAAACTGGTCACACCCCCAGAGTGAATTAATCACCAGAACTGTTGGGTGCAAGGATACTAATGTATACATTTAGAAAAGTTTTGAATATACTTTTTTTTCTAATTTACAGAAGGACTAACTAATGTACCTCAATCTAACTCAAAAATAGTTTCATATATTTTTTAAAAGCCTTTCAGTTATTAAAAATGGGATTATTCGGGTGGTGGATTGACACTGTGATTTTAAATGCTTACTTTTTGAGACAAACCCATTTTCAGTTGTATTAATCAAACTTTACCAATTTACCACTCTTAAATATATGAAGGAATATTTTTAAAGCAAAATGCTTTTTTAAACAAAATTATCTTTTAAAACACTGGCAGATTGTGCTGGTTCATGGCAGATTTTCACATATTTTTACATTTTGCATATGAGTTTGAGCAGAAACTTGGAAAGAAAACACTTCTCAAAATGGATGCAATTTTAGGTGCAGTTTGCACCAAAATTGCTGGCTTCTTCCAAGACAGAAATCCTACCCCACTGTGCTTTATGAGGTAGTAATTTTTGTAAGTTGATATTTTGTCTGTACTCCTAAAATTGCTCCTGGGAGAAAAGATTTGTAATACATGTTAAGACAAAGACTTTAAACTTTTTCTTCCTCGTTTAGTGCTAGTTATTTGGCAAAAAATAATGTTGAATCTGCAGATATGATTTTCTTTATTGCCACATTGCATTAATTTCTAGTTTTAAAGCTGATGATAAAGTACCTGAGGAAGCTGGCAGAATTCGAGTGGTGAACCGAGCAGGAGGTATTTAACTGAAGCCTCTTTCAATAAACTCCTCAACATTGGTGTATGATGAAAGTCTCAATTGTAACCCCACCTGACGGACAGGAAAAAATCAGGAGAGTAGTTAAAAAGACAAAAACAAAGAATATTCCACATTCCTAGCTGTTGTGATCTTAACAGCACCGAGAATTGAGGTTAATAAGTCTCCCACTATGGAGACAGGGAAGTTGATGAATATGTATAAATTGCAGTCCTATGATACCATTCGGATCCCAATGTAATTTCACTGCTCCACCATGGTTTTCACACAGGTTGGCAAGATCACCAGGTGGGATTGGTCACAACTTCATCACTATGTTTAAGTAAAGGAGGTAAGATTGGAATCAGGCATTGAGAGGTACTTTCTCAGTTTATTGTGAGCTATGGATTTGATAGTTTGATTCTGATAGCCTCTGTTTGATTTAGTTATGGTACTTGGAAGATGTTGCTATGCACATGAAGCACTTGACCACAGTGCTGATGTGGTGAAGTTGCTTTGTGAAAGACTCAAGGCTGAAAGATTAATGCAATCACCTGCACCCCTGCTCTACTGACCTTGCCATCACTGATGCTCAAGGTGCTGGAGGTGCCACTTACCTTCCGTTCTCCCCCCTTCGTCAACTTTTAGAATCTCTTGTAGTCCTCCATCGATCCTGGCCTGCTCTCTGGCAATCTGTGCTCTCTTGCAAGGAGGGCACAACAGTCTTATGAGTGGCTTTCAAGAAAGTGCACTTCCTCTGGATGTACTGCATATAGTGGAAGTAAGAATCAGGTAGATGTAAAAGGAGTGAGCATAGCGTGATGAAAGGTGCGATGGTGCCAATGCATGAGGGATAAACAGAGTGGGTGCAGGAGGATCAGGTCAGATTAAATGAGATGAGGATTGGGGTTATTGATAGTACTGAGTGGAGGAAGTCGAGATGAATGTGTGATGGGAGTTATGATGAGGCATGATGCATTAAACCATTCCAATGGTCCTAAAGAAAGTGAAGAATGGGTAAGGAATGTTGTGAATGCTGTAAGATGGACAATAACAACATTAGTGAGTGGGAGAAGGTGAAATGTAGGAGATAGATACTGATGGACGTATGCTGACCTTTACTAACCTAGGCCGGTCATTGAAACATTTTCATCACTGTATCTACAAATTTTTTTGTAATACTCCTACTCACTTCTTCTGCCATCTCTACCTAGGATTTCTTCATGGTGAAAGCTAGTTTCTTCTTTCCAGTTGTGGGGAATGCACATCACTTCTTGACCTCACAGCACCCAGTAGAATATCCAGGGAGGTATCACTGAAGCAGGAAGCAATTTTCCTTTTCTTTGCAGCCATTTTCCTGATTTTGTTCCTAACTTTGTTTCTTCAAACACTCAGCCTCCTTTCCAGAGCTGGACTTGGACTCTAAATAGTAGCTGGGAAATTGCACAGATGCATGATGCCAAGGCAAAACCCAGAAGTACTATTCAAATGATGCCAAACCACTAAAGTCGACCAGGCTTCCATGTTGCGTGATATTGCAGGCTCCTTGTCTGCTAACAGCTCCACAAGTTCCTTTCCTGTCTGCAGGTTAATATTGGAGCCAAAGTCTCTCAGTGGAAATAATGAGTGATCACAGCTAGAAAGAACATTTTAATGGCCAATCACTATCTGTTATACAGCCATTACCATGTCATCTACCTGAACCTTAGGGAAGAACAGTGTGGCTGTAACTTGATATCCTTTCAGTACTATTTGAAACCTGTGCCAGCGCCTGGTAACAGGCCTCTAAGCACAAACACATCTCAAAGACACTTTCACTTCCACAACTATTAAGAAGGGAAGTAAAAGAAACAATCATGCTAAATGCTTATACCTATGTATCCTTCCAAGTATCAATAAGAGACATTGTGTGGATCAGAGCTGCAACACAGAGCTAATACAAGTTATTGGAATCAATTCTGAGAGACAGGATAAACTGTCATTTAGAAAGGCATGGATTAATCAAGGACAGTCAGCATAGATTTGTTAAGGGAAGATCTTGTCTTACCAACTTGATCGAACTTTTTGAAGAAGTAACAAGGACGATAGATGAGGGTAATGTAGTTGATGTGGTCTACATGGATTTTAGCAAGTCTTTTGACAATGTCCCACATGGTAGACTGGTTATAAAAATAAAATCCCATAGGATCCAGGGAAATGCAGCAAGGTAGATACAAAATTGGCTTAGCGGCAAGAAGTAAAGGGTAATTGTTCACGGGTGTTTTTGTGACTGGAGGGCTGTTTCCGGTGGCATTCCACAGGGCTCAGTACTGGATCCCCTGCTTTTTGTGGTATATATTAATGATTTGATGTGAATGCAGGGGGTATGATCAAGAAGTTTGCTGATGACACAAAGACTGGCGTGTGATAAATAGTGAGGAGAATAGCTGTAGGCTGCAGGAAGATATTGATGGTCTGGTCAGATGGGCAGAAAAGTGGCAAATGGAATTCAACCCTTAGAAGTATGAGGTGATGCATTTGGGGAGGTCAAACAAGGCAAAGAAATACACGGTTAATGGGAAAATAGTAAGAGGTGTAGAGGAAGTGAGGGACCTTGGAGTGAATGTCTACAGATCCCTGAAGGTAGCAGGACAGGTCGAGAAGGTGGTTAAGAAGGCATATGGAATCCTTTCCTTTATTAGCTGAGATATAGAATACAAGAGCAGGGAGGTTATGCTGGAACTGTATAAATCATTGGTTAGGCCACAACATGAGTACTGTGTGCAGTTCTGGTCACCTCATTACAGAAAGGATGTAATTGCACTAGAGAGGGTACAGAGTATGTTGCCAGGACTGGAAAAATGCAGCTATGAGGAAAGATTGGATAGGCTGGTGTTGTTCTCCTTGGAACAGAGAAGGCTGAGGGGAGATCTGATTGAAATATATAAAATTTTGTGGGACCCGGATACAGTGGAGGTGAAGGGCCCATTTACCTTAGCAGAGAAGTCAGTGACTAGGGGCATAGATTTTAAAATGATTGGTAGAAAGATTAGATGGGAGATGAGGAAATTCTTTTTTCACCTAGAGGGTCGTGGGGATCTGGAACTCACTACCTGAAAAGGTAATAGAGGCAGAAGCCCTCAACTCATTTAAAAGGTGTCTGGATATGCACCTCAAGGGCGTAAGTTACAGGGCTATGGACCAAATGCTAAAAGGTGGGACTAGACTGGGTGGATAGTTTTTCGGCCGGCACAGATGCGATGGGCCAAGTGGCCTCTTTCTGTGCTGTAAACTTTCTATGATTCTATGACTCTATTCCTTCTTTCTACACTTATCTACAATTTATTATGTTCAGCACTGCTATGCATCATAAGCTGTAGAGGCAAATAATTTATTTTTCCGTTATATGTGGCATTTCTTGAGTACAAGGTGCATTGATTGCTATAAGGTCTTTGTCTCGGTAATTGCAGACAGTTCACCTTTTTACTAACAGAGAGATTTGCTACACTTGCAATGTTCAGATGTATATGACTACCAGAAAAACAATGATGAAAGTTAATGTTAATTTTTTTAGGGAATACCTGTGATACACACATTTGTGAAGGAACACAGAATGGCAGGTACCACAGTCCAAAAGTGGTAGACTATTTGGAGGATGTTGCATTCTGCACAACATAGCCACGGAGAGGCATAAGCATACTTGCTTAATAGAAGCTGCAACAAGGATGACCCTAGGAAAAGTGTGAGGGGAACAAGAATTCCCTGCAACACACCAGCCAGTGCCCAAAATGACACAGCTCTCATAGCCATTGATCAGCAATATTTTGCACTTAAGGCTACACATCGTTCTTTCTACAAAGGAGAGAATGTTGAACTTTGTAAATACATTTGAACTAAAGTTGCTCAGCTGCTTTTTGTTCAATATAAGACAGAATTCATAGTTATGTATCAAAAATGTTTTGATTATGCTAAATAAAAAGTAATGGCTGTAACCTCTAAAGTGCTGAGCTTTTGCTTTCCATTAAAGATATACTTTTAACAGGATATATGACTTTGTTGTACCATTCTGCTTCACAAACTAGTGCACCATGTTTTTTTCATGTATTATTCCTAAATGATTGGAAGAAGTAGGTATGGAAGATATGTGAAGCTACCTTTGATTCTGCTAGCTGCCTATCTCTATTTGCAATAAACCCAGAGTGCATGCCAGGAATATCCTATTTCACGTTTTGTGGTGCTTCCCCCGATATTTGCTCAGATACAGGAACTGGCAAAGGGCTGGCAATTTTTGAGATCCACTCGCCTGTTCTTTTACTTCTGCATGAGACTAAAAGCTATGTCCTCACAGTGGTGCTGACGTGTGCCGAGAATATTGCATTGCTGTGAGGTCTGTCAATTGTTATCAAGCCAGTTTTCATCATGCCTTTGATTATGGACCTCAATGTTCAACATCATTAGTGAGAGATATTACTGTTAGCCAGGATTCTTCCTACTTGGATCCAGTGAAGTCTGCAAGCCAGTGCCCATATTGTGATCTCGGTTACAAAAGCAGCAGGCAGCTATTCAATTATCTGTGTTGATAGACTACCTGGATTTAACTGGTTAAACTCTAGTACTACCAGTATACATACAAACCATGGTTCTTGCCAACTTATGCCTAGGTTCTCTGCATGGATAAAAGGGGTGTGTCCCTACAGGGAAGGCATAAGCTTTCCATCGAAGGTAAATGGAAACTTGACTGGTGTATGTTTCTTAGTTGCTTGATTAAGCATGGTGTGGGTTTCTGTATGTAATAGACAACCAACTGATTAAAAATTACAGCTCCAAAGGGGATATGTTGCCAGGGTGTAACTTTGCACAACAGGCTTGTTAAAAAAAAGGCACAGGATCAATATTATTGTTGTAATGACAGTAAATGTGGGCTCATAATTTACTGCTAAAACAATGATGAGGTTAATGGCACTCAATGTTATGTATGTGTAAATATGTTAGCAACTATAGGCGAAAATAGGTGTGAGGTTAAATACAGAAATCCAAAAGTTGCTCGCCCAGAGTAATTTTGCTAAAACAGCATCTCGCTGCCTGGTTCGTCAGTGAAATGCATTGAACTGCATGAAGTTGCAGTACTTGCATGGTAAGTACAAATTAAACTTGTCACAGAAAGTTAAGTCGTCATTTCATGGAGTAGTTGAGGCAAATAGTGCAAAGGCGTTTAAGGGTCAACTAGATAAGTGCATGAGGAAGAAAGGAATAGAATGACATGCTGATAGGATTAAATGGAGAAGGCTAGAAGGAGCCTTGTATGGAGCATAAACACCAGCAGAGACCTAATGGACTGAATGGTTTATTTCTAAACTGTAAATTCTTTGTAATCTTTGCAATTGATTGTTGATTATAGAAAAGCAGAATGAATACCTTAGTGTGGTCTGTTCTCTGAGCATGAGGATAGTGAGTGATCAATCTTTTTCCATTGCTTTGTAAATATGCCAATCTCTTGGAACGTGTTGTAAAATGTATTTTTATGATCCACTTATAATTTGGTTAATGGAAATATTCATACAAATATGCTGATACCTGTAATTGGGTGGATGGGTTACATTCCAACAGCTCCTCCAAACATCATTCAGAACAGTAGTTGGAATGCATGCAAGGCTTTTCTCTAAACTGGGCCAGGTCAGTCTGGGACATAGTTCCAGTCCTTGTCTCACTGGAAATTTAAAAAGAATTTGATCTTAGAAGTTCAAACAGCAGACTCAAAAAAAATTGAAGTGAGCTCTGTTTAGAATTGTTTGCGATCTGGAGCAATTCACAACATACTGGAGTATTATTGTGCTGCAACAACATAAGATGTCTCAACAACAAGAGACGACATTAACTGGATACCATTCTATAAGTCTAGCCAGGCACTGTACTCTCATTTTAAACCAGAAATGATAATGGTAAAGAAAATCCTTTAACTTTCCACCTTACAAACAGCATCAGCATGTTTCCCCTCCCCAAATTGTTTCTTTTCTTTGTATCCCCTTTAATATCTCTATTGAAAGTTTACATAGCAATTCTAGTCCGTGAAAATTGATGAGTTCTACTTGTCGAACAGCAGACAATTTCTACATTTTACCTGCACAGAGCTGTGCACATTACACAGAATAAAAAAGTAATACTGGTTCAGCATTGGAGCCAAAGATTGATCCAAATGTTTAAATTAATGTTCTGATGCATGACATTTACATACAAAAGGACAGTAACATCAACCAAATTTATACTTACTGCTTCGGAAATCGCGTCAATCATTGTCCCTGAGAGAGCAGCCACCATGCCGAATCGACCATGTTCAATATGTTCATGGCTACTTTAAACCCATTCCCGACCTCACCTAGCACATTTTCTGCTGGCACCTTCACATTGTCAAAGTATACCTCGGATGTGTTAGAAGCCTTGATTCCCATCTTCTTTTCAGGAGGGCCACTGAATCAAAACAATAACAATATGGCCATCATTGAGGCAGAGTGTTTTCATGATGCATCAGGAAGTGAGGAAGGTCTAAGTTGAATAAGAAGTTTGGATGTTCCACACTTAATAATTATTTCTAAAAAAGTATGGAAAAATTATTTTGCCCCATTCCCTTCCCTCAAAACTCTGTCCTTACATCATCCCCTGCAAAGACAAGCAACAGGGTCCACGATCCCTGCCAATTCTGCTTTGGAGATATATTTGTATTTTGAGGGTTGTGTTCACTGAACAGAGATACCCAACCAGAATCCAAAGGTCATCTGAAAGGTTAGATTTATAAGGGATAATTTTCCAATGTCCACATGCCTGGTGAGGAGCCGTGCCTGCCAGACCATATACTGGAAATTTGGATCATGGTCTTCTGACTACTAAAAGATCAGAAAATCATAAGCTCCATGCTTGAAGCACCTGACTGAAGAGCAAGTCCTAATTTAGTGTTTAGCTTTTTATTCTGTTTTTTTTTCAGTTTCTTCTCTCAGCTCCTTTTGCACTGGCTGCAACTTTGCAGATGTTTTGATGAAGTTTCTTTTTTTTCTGCCTGATTAGAAGATCGTACCTTGCCACTCCTACACTGAGCAATTGCTGATTGACATTCATCTTATTCGGGTACATAAACTCTCAATAATAACATGGTTTCAAAGGTCATGATCCTTAGTCATAGCACATTACTTGCATACTTTTGCTAGGGTGGATAAGTTGTGAAACTCCTTTTGAATCTTGATCTGATCAATTTTTCGAGGTGACAAGTATTGATGTTGTCAATAATTGCACTGCCAGTGCTGTACCATGTCCAGAAATGTTATGATAATCAAACAGGGCAAGATATGTATCTTGACATTTTTCTTTCTTTAAATTGTGTGGGACAGCAGGTAAGTTATTTTGAATATATTTAATGGCAATCTGCATATGGAGATGAAGGGCTGGCTGCCAGGCAACGGGGGGTGTGGCCGCATTCTGAAGTCCCCCCGCCACCGATAATATGCGGTGGGCCCTTCTTGACGTCGTGGGTCGAGGCAGGCCTCTCCCTGCAGAATTTTACTGGCCCCACACCGCAACCCGCAGCGTCGAGGGGCTGGTAAAATTCAGCCTCAAGTGTCTGTTTCTTTTGACTCTCTGCTGCCAGTGGCCATGATTCCCTGAGGTGATCATAAACCTGCAAAATGATCCTTATGAAGCTTTTATATCAATCCCATAACTGGAGGGCTCGATACAACTTTTATATCTGATTGTGAGAGTGTTTCTTTTAGGGGAGGCTTTTTACGCGATGAATTCATTTAGCGAAAGAGAATCTGATATGGGGCGATGATTATCATCCTTGGCCTTCATGCCACCTTTGCCTGCTTTCTGCTGCCACTGTTTCTGTCTCATCTACTTCATACTGCCATTGTTCTCCCTTGCTACTAGATATGATGCCACTACTATCATTCATCACTGGGTTCGTAGAAACCTGCAGTTTCGACATCAATATTGATTGCATCAATGGGAAGGGACCTTTATGAGGTGGTCTGGCTTACATGTATTTCATGGTACAGTCATGTAAGAAATTCTTCCACACTAATGGATTTCCCATGGAATTGCTAACAGTAAATCACAGATTATGCTATATTAAAAGAACTGCAGCATTATACTGTGTAACATAAAATGCATCATTGTGCTTTTATAATTTTGCCACTGTTAGGCCGGGATCTTGTCCGGGTGACAGGGATCTTGACCTCCAGCAAAAGCATCACCGAGAACCCTGCCCCACACCTTCTGTGGGAGGCCTGCCAAATCAAGTGCCAATTAGGGATTTAGCTAGAGAGCAGCAGACCTTCCATGGGATCAAGAACCCCAGCAGGGAGGTCCTGCCCTCTGAGAGCTGCTGGCCAATCAGAGGCTGGCAGCTCTTTAACAGACCAATGCCACTCTGGAGGCGGTGGCGGCTGCCAGTGAAGTACCCACCCAAGGCCTAGGAGCGGCATTGGACACAGGCCATAGGTAGGTCAGGGCGGGAGGGGTCTCACCAGGTGAGGGGTCATGGGGGAGGGAGTTGTCAGCAAGGGCAGGCCGCTGGCTCTCATCAAGCCCCTTTTTCCGATGCTGGGTCCCTCGTTCAAGCACTATGTGCCTTTTAACGAGGGAGACCCCCTCCACCACCCCTCCCACACAACCCCTCCCCCCCCGCCCCGGAGCTGGCAAGCAACCTGCACGTTTTTTCTTGCCTTGCTTCACTTGTGATGACAGGCCCATCCGCCACTAGGCTAATTGCTGCGGCGGCAGGATGAGGCCCTTAATTAGGCCCGAAATTGGAACTTAATTTCAGCGGAGGCGACAAGGTGGCGGATGCCCTTCTACCATCCTGTCTGATTATATGCTTTCCCTGCCTCCAAACCCACGCAAGCGAGAACATAAAATTCCCCCCTCATGTATAAAGTGAATGCTCCTTAAAAATAAATAAATGAATGCAGGATATATTCACCTATATATAAAAAATAAAATCCATTTCCTTTAATTGCAGTATTAGCATTGGTACTGTTACAATTAGGTGAGGAGGGGTCAAAGGGCTTCCCTCTTTTCCCTTTCCTTGTTTGACCACAACAGGTTTAATTCTTTCTTAAATCGGATATACTGGCCAATTCAGTCGATGTTTGATTACTTACTTGCTATGATCATAACAAGAACCAATCGGACACATTTTCTTGAGTTTAACAAAGAAAGAGGTTAATTTTATTGTACTAAAACTGAACTAATTAAAATAATAAACTACATGCCAACTTTCACACACACACACAAACACACACAAACTAGAGGTTCACACACACACAAATAGTTTACAGAGTGGAGAAGGGTAGATTGGTCAAGTTAGAGTCCATAGGGAAGAAAAGGCATACAGTCTCTGGAGTTTGGTGATTTGGCTGGCTTCTAGCTCAATTCGGTGGTCCTGCGGCTTTTAATTTGAAGAAATAGATGACTGATTCGGTGGGACTCTTGGAGACAACGATGCAGATGATTTCCTCCAAAGAGGTTTTTGATTGCAGCCAGAGTATGTAGAAGTGGTCAGTCAACAGGCAGTTTGAAGCTTTCAAGTTGGAATGGCGAGAGAGGTGCATCCTACTTGGGTCTGCACGTGTCAGAGTTCAGACGCTGCTCCTTGTTGCTGCAGAGAAATGCTAGCTTAAAACCACAGAGGTGGTGGCAGAGGTGGGGTGTGGTGGTGGGTGGCTTCTCACATGACAGTCACTCAGTGATTCAAGCATAGTATTTAGCAAGGTATTTCTTCTTGCTAAAAAGAACAGTCAGTTCTCTTAAACTTCCTGGGTCTTATTTCTTGCTGGGATGAGCAGTCATTTTGTCTCTACCTCACAGGTCTTGCAATACAGGATACAGTGTTGCAATTTAGGTGGCCATCTTAAGCTGCTAGCAAAGTAATGTTTTATCTGTTCCTTTTAATTTTTTTTCCCAAAAATATATACTCAGATCTCCAGTCAGTGGATTAAAGAAAATTATCATTCACATTGATGTGACACCTCCCAACTATGTGAAATGAAATGTGGCAACAGGAGCATTTCATTAGGAGTTGGCAAATTAAAAAGAAACTGTACACACACACTCATCCTCAAACACTCACTCATCAGTCTCACACTGTCATAGTCAGGCTCTGGTTCAGTCTTGTTTTATCCGGGATGATTCTGTGCTGACCTAGACTCGAGATAAAGCGTCAGCTATCACATTGGTTTTCCTGCAATGTAGATAATCTTTAGGTGGTAAGGTTGCAGAAACAGGTTCCATCGAAAAAGTGTTGCATTCTGGGTTTTGAATTTCTCAACAAAGTTGAAAGGATTGTGGTCAGTATATGCTATGGTCTCTCTATATCCATTTGGGACATATATCTCAAAGTGTTTGAGAGCCAGCAACAGTCCCAGGGCGTCCTTCTCCACAGTAGAGCATCTCCTTTGATGTTTGTTGAACTTTTTGGAGAAATACCCAATTGGCCTCTCACTGTCTAACTCATAGACTTGGAGCAGGACAGCTCCTAGGTCACTAGCATCAACTGCCACTTTAAATGGTTTGTTAAAGTTTGCAGCTGCCAGCATCAATTCATTGGTTAAGATGGCTTTCAGCCTCTCGAACGTTGTTTGACACCTCCTGACCACATTAGCTTTGATTTTCTTCTATGATAAGTGGAGCAGCAATTGTGCTGAAGTTTGGGACAAACTTGTGGTAAAACTCACACATCCTCAACAATCGCATTATTTCCCATTTGGTCGTGGGGATGGGAAAATCTATCAGTGCCTGTACCTTTGCTTCTCTGGGCAACGCTTGCCCTTGACCCACAATATGCCCTAGGTGGGTTACTTGAACTTTAGCTAATTCGCTCTTTGCATGATTTACCATGAGGTCAGCTGACTGTAACCTTCAGAAGAGGGCTTCTAACTGGTCTAGGTGGTCCCCCCATGTGTCACTATACACGAACAGTTGATCCAGTTACACTACGCAGTTGGGCAGGCCAGCCACTAGCTGGTTCATCAGCCATTGGAAGATGGCTGGGGCATTTCTTAATCCAAAGGGCATCACCTGGCACTGGAATAAGCTGTCCGTGGGGTGACAATAGCCAAGATCTCTTTAGCTCAGATGATTAAGGGAATCTGCCAGTACCCTTTTAACAAGTCTATTTTGGTTATGTAGGTGGCATTTCCTACTCTATCTATACAGTCTTCCAATGGGTAGGAATCAACTCTGGTCACTGCATTAATCTTCCTGTAATCTTTCTATAAAGTTGAGCCATCAGGTTTGAGCACCAGCCACAACTGGGGAACTCCAACTGCTCTGACTGGGCTCAGTCAGCTTGTGCTCCAGCATATACTGAATTTCCTCCCAAACCTGGGTCAGTTTCCTGGGACCTGGGCAATAAGGATTTTGTTGTATGGGAGGGGTCTCTCCTATATCCACACCGTGTAGGGTTAGAGTTGTGTACTCTGGTTTGTCCCTGCAGATCCCATTAAATGCTGTGAGCAGACTTGTTCGGTCTCTTCTCTGTTCTGTGTTTAAATAGGAGAGTATGGTATCTAATTTCTCTAACATTTCAGTATTAGCTAATCAGAGGGTAGGGGGTTAAAGTCGTACAGCATAGAAACGGGCCCTTCGGCCCACCGCGTCCATGCCGATTTGGGAATCCTCCAGGCCTCCCTATAACTCTCGTCCTCGCTGTCCCTTGCACCCTCCTCTTTCCTAACTGCCTGACAGACCTGTGCTTGTGTGTCCCTTTCCTGGCTATGATACTGTTTGAATATATTGATGTGGCACAGACTTTGCTTTTTCCTATGATCTGGGATGTCAATTATATAATTCACCTGGCTAATTTTCTTTACTACTCTATACAGGCCACTGAACCAGAGTCTAGAGGTTTCTCCTTGCTGCTGCAGAGAAACCACAGGGAGGGTGGTGGGGGTGTGGTGAGGTGTGGTGGTCATATGACAGTCACCCAGTGATTCAAACATGGGTAGTTAGCAGTGTATTTCTTCTTGATAAAAAAGAACAGACAGTTCCCTTAGTTCTTAGGGCTAATGGGATCGAGGGATACGGAGAGAAAGTGGGAACAGGTTACTGAGTTTGGATGATCAGCCATGATCGTACTGAATGGCGGAGCAGGCTCGAAGGCCGAATGGCCTACTCCTGCTCCTATTTTTCTATGTTTCTATGTTTCTCAAACTTCCTGAGTCTTGGTTCTTGCTGGGATGAGCAGTCATTCTTCTCCACCTCACAGGCCTTGCAATGTAGGATGCAGTGTTGCAAATTAGGTGGCCAACTTAAGCTGCTAGCAAAGTCATCTTTTATCTGTTCCTTTTTAAACTTTCTTTAAAAATATATTTATCCAGATCTCCTGTCTGTTTATTAAAGAAAATTATCAGTCAACAAAGCAAATTTTATTTTTTTATTTTTATTTAGAGATACAGCACTGAAACAGGCCCTTCGGCCCACCGAGTCTGTGCCGACCAAGAACCACCCATTTATACTAACCCAACAGAAATCCCATATTCCCTACCACCTACCTACACTAGGGGCAATTTACAACGGTCAACTTACCTATCACCTGCAAGTCTTTGGCGGTGGGAGGAAACCGGAGCATCCGGCGAAAACCCACACGGTCACAGGGAGAACTTGCAAACTCCGCACAGGCAGTACCCAGAATTGAACCCTGGTCCCGGGAGCTGTGAGGCTGCGGTGCTAACCACTGCACCACTGAGCCGCCCAAATTGGTGGGACAGTACAAATTTTGGACTAGATATTCACTTGGGTTCAGTATCACCAGCCTCTCCTGTAACTAGATCTCATGTCCCTTATGATCAAGACATGACCTTTATTATCTAATCTAGTTTTACAATAGCATGTCGGGGGAGGGGTAAGCAATGAAACCCATTGTTATATGAACTGAGTACTCGAACTTCACATATGCTGCCATATGCACTTCTCTATCTTCCAAAAGGCACTTTCGTGTGACAAGGCAATCAACTAACTGATTTATGTCAGAAATCATAAAATAAGCCATCTTATTTTTCAACACGCTTCTTGACATGGAAAGTAACAAGCATGCCACACTATATCCCTAAATAGATTTTTACTGACCAGTAGTTCCTATGAACATATCAGTACAACCTTCTTGTGTCTATTCTCTCACTAGATATTTTTAATTGCCCCAGACTATGTGATCCTTAATGATTTTATTTCTTAGCTGGACTGAAAGCTCTCCATGCTTGGGAATTGACCAGTTCACCTGCCAATTTAATCAACTACTGTCCCTCTGGGCAAACATTCCCTGAAACTGCTCCCTGCTGTTCCGAAATGAATAATCACCTTTACATAAAATGTATGGAAATTCACAAGTGTGTCAAAATGACTTCCATTGTCTCAAAATGAATTGGCATGTACACTGCTGCATTCTGGCTAGGCAATTTTTAAAAGGAGCAGTGGTAGTAAGCAGCAGCTGATTAAAAACAGCGGGAACCCCAGGCACCAGGGATTTAAAAGGAGCAGTGGCAGGAATCAGGAACTGATGAAAAAGAACAGGCACCCCGATCAACAGAAATTTAAAAGGAACAGCAGCAGTGAGCAGCAGCTAGTACCTGCCAGGCAGTGGAAAACTAAAAAATTATTGTCCTAGTCAGAATAGAGTGAGGAGTGGTAGGAGATGAGGAATCAGAGCTAAGTTTTTAATTTATCATTTATCTAAATATTAAGAGCATAGCGTCCCTGAAGTAAACAAATAGACCTAAGATCTAAGAAAAAAGCAAGGCCAAGAGCAGCACTGGAGTAAAATTGTCATGTTCACCGGAATTTTATGCCACCTCGACAAGCCGGATGGTGGCGTGGGTGTGGTGTAAAATGGAGCAGGAGGCTCCGGGAGGCTTTCCCGCACCCCTTTATTGAGGGCTGGGGTTGGGGGTTGTGGGGGGGGGGGGGTGGGATAAATGGCCCACCTGCCCCAGGCCAATCAAGGCCCTTAAGTGGCCACTTAATGGTGCTAGAGGAGCCTTGACCTTTGCCCTTATCCAACAGGTATGAAATTCATGCTGCCTGTGTGGATGAGGGCAAAGTCTGCATACTAGTTGACCAAACTGTTCATGGCATTATGGCAAAGGAGACCTTTCAAGTCGGGGGTGGGGAGGGCGTGGGGGGGGGTGCGGTGGGGTGATGAAAAGGGATATGGCCGTGACTGGGGAGAATGTAGTCGGGGGATAAATGCTGTTCCCTGCAGCCATGACCAGCAGTTCCAAAGATTGTAATAAAAGTCAAATACTGCAGATGCTGGAAATCTGAAATAAAAACAAAGTGCTGGAAATACTCAGCAGGTCAGGCAGCATCTGTGGAGAGAGAGAAGAGTGAATGTTTCAGGTCGGTGACCTTTCATCAGATGTGTTAGTGGTGGAGCTGGGCAGGAGGAGAGATGCCATGCTTTGACAGGAGAACAGGAGGCCTTAGAGGGGAGCGGGAGCAGGTGGCCAGAGAGTTCAACTCCTGGAATCTGGACCTGAGGACCTAGCAGCAGTGTCACAAGAAAGCTAATGAACATATGCAGGTGGTCAAGGTCAGTGAATGCATCTTCACATGACTTCTCCTACCCACTGCATCTCCAACCTCTTATGCTTTTCATTGCACCACACCCCCCTCACTCATTCAGCAGCACCCTCTGATATCAAGACTAACCTAACATCCAAATGGGCGGCATAGTGGCGCAGTGGTTAACACTGCAGCCTCACAGCTCCAGGGACCTGGGTTCAATTCTGGGTACCGCCTGTGCGGAGTTTGCAAGTTCTCCCTGTGTCTGCGTGGGTTTTTGCCGGGTGCTCTGGTTTCCTCCCGCAGCCAAAGACTTGCAGGTGATAGGTAAATTGGCCATTGTAAATTGCCCCTAGTGTCGGTAGGTGGTAGGGAATATGGGATTAATGTAGGGTTAGTATAAATGGGTGGTTGTTGGTTGGCACAGACTCGGTGGGCCGAAGGGCATGTTTCAGTGCTGTATCTCTAAATAAAAAAAAATATACCACCTCACTCTCATACACCTACAAATGCTGCCTCTCACTGCCTTTATATATATATCTTTGGCTATTCAGCTATGCCAAACCCATCACCCAAACATAGTGCGACACAGTGATATTCTGCCCTCACTCTTGCAGGATAAGGTGGCATACAATAGAAGGGAATAGAGTAGAACCGATCGGAGACAGAGACACCTGCATCTCCTGAGCCCTACGGAGGAGATGGTTGTCAGCATCATGGAGTTGCTGTGATGGAGTCCGTGAGATCTAATGTTGCTGAGAGCATTGAGGATGATGGTATGTTCCTGCTTATGCCTTTCTCAACTCCCAGCGCAACCTCATTCTGCTATCTGGCATGATGAGCAAGCTGCTGATGGTGTGACCATGGACTTTGTTCTTCCCACCCCAACCCCTTTTCCCTCACACCGACCTTCCCGTTCTGAGTTCCAGCTCTTATTCATCCAAGAATTGCCACTTTCCCAGCCATAGCAGCCCCAGGAGGAGGAAGGAGAACAACAGCACAGCGCTGAAAAAGATGCCCCTTCACTGTACATACCTGGAGGATAGTATAGAGTTGGTGAGTCACTAAGCATGAGTAGGTTGCAGCCAGGCTGTGGGGAAATGATGTTTTGTTTTCCAGCTCAATGGAAGGCAAGGTCGCAGACAAGTTCTGTTGCAGAGATCAGATGAGGATCTTAATAGGGTGGGATGCAGAAGAGTACAACTGGGCATGCACACCAAAGTGCCAGGTCCGTTGGCCGATTTCCCAGGCAGTGTCCTATCACTGTCCAGGATCATGGAAGAGTTTGGCCCCATAACTTTTGCAGCTTTTGTGTGGACGGATCACCTCCTCCTCTGCCATCTCTGTGAGGATGCAACAGTACTCTGGCAAATCCAGGAACGAACCACGACACCTCCAAAAACATCTTGCAGCTTAGAGCTTGTTGTTTGTTGACGAATATGTTGCCTTGAACACAGGGTCCAAATTTGGTATCCTGGTGTGCGTCAGCTGGTTGTGCTGTGTGACATCAGGATAGCAGATGTTCACAGCCTCCTCGTGCACGCTAAAGATGCTTGCGTAGATGCCCTTCTCAAGAGGGCATGGTACGCGGGCAGCACTGGAAGCAGAGCTACTGAGATGAATTTCTCGCCCTCCATCAATAACTTAGATGAAGGGGATCTGAGTTTAATCAATTTATGTTTGCTGCTGGTGCAATGATAGGTGGGTAAGAAAGCTGTGAAGGGGACGCTGAGAGGTTGTAAATGTATTTAGACAGGTTAAGTGAGTGGGCAGGAACGTGGCAAATGGAATATAATGTGGAGAAACGTGAAGTTGTCCACTTTGGTAGAAAAAATAAAGAAGCAGAATATTTTTTAAATGGTGAGAGACTGACAAATATTGGTGTTCAGGGAGACCTGGGTGTCTTTGTGCAGAAATCACAGAAAGTTAACATGCAGGTACAGAAAGTAATTACGAAAGGAAATGGTCCAACTGCTCCTTTCGGCTGACCGGAAAAGCTCTTTATGCTGCAGACATTGCACTATTCCATCCATCTGGATAGTGGGTTGATATCAGCTGCATGAAGATTAGCTGCTGTTTCCCAGAATGGCCGGTGTGATCTGAAGCGATTTTTGGTAGTTTTTTCAATTCTTTATGAATGGGAAGGTCAGTGTTGTTCATGTCTTTTTCCATCTCGTGGAGCACAAAGGCACTGCGGCAAATGGCAGGGCGTGCAATGCTGGACAGCACCAGGAGCCACTCAGTTGGAGTGGACTTAAACACCCCTGAAACTGTCCTCATGGCAGTGTGGTGGCTGCAGGACCGTGAGGTAGAGCAACATTTGTCGATGACGGTTAATGACATCTTACACGTTGTCTCCCTGTGTATGCCAGTTCATCAAGAACTTGCCAGCTAATGCCATCAAGAAGACAACTGAACACCCACAACGTGGCCTCCCAGTCTGAAAAGCCTAAAAACAAATGGCATGTTAGCCTTATTACAAAGGGATTGGAGTATAAGAGTAAAGAAGTCTAACTACAATTATATAGGGCCTTGGTGAGGCCACATCTGGAGTACTGTGTACAGTTTTGGTCTTATCTATGAAAGGAGAGACGGTGGCGTAGTGGTATTATCACTGGACTAGTAACCTAGAGACCCAGGGTATTGCTCTGGGGACATGGGTTCAAATCCCACCACAGCAGCAGGTGGAATTTGAATTCAATTAATAAATCTGGACTTAAACGCTAGTCTGATGATGGCCATGAAACCATTGTTGATTGTTGTACAAACCCATCTGGTTCACTAATGTCCTTTAGGGAAGGAAATCTGCTGTCCTTACCTGGTCTGGCCTAGATGTGACTCCAGACCCACATCAATGTGGTTGACTCTTAAATGCCCTCTGAAATGGCCTAGCAAGCCACTCAGTTGCATCTAAAGAATAAAACTGGACAGACCACCCAGCATCGACCTAGGCACTGGAAACGACAATGGCAGACCCAGCCTGTTTGACCCTGCAAAGTCCTCCTTACAAACATCTGGGTGCTTGTGCAAAGTTGGGAGAGCTGGCCCACAGCCTAGTCAAGCAACAGCCTGACATAGTCATACTCACGGAATCATACCTTACAGACTATGTCCCAGACACTGCCATCACCGTCCCTGCAGAGGTAGCGGCACGGTGGTATACAGTCGGGAGGGAGTTGCCCTGGTAGTCCTCAACATCAGCCCTGGACCCCATGAAGTCTCATGGCATCAGGTCAAACATGGGCATGGAAAACTCCTGCTGATTACCGCCGACTGCCCTCCCTCAGCTGATGAATCAGTACTCCTCCATGTTGAACACCACTTGGAAGAAGCAGTGAGGGTGGCAACGGCGCAGAATGTACTCTGGGTGGGGGACTTCAATGTCCATCACCAAGGGTGGCTTAGTAGCGACACGGCAAACCGAGCTGGCCGAGTCCTAAAGGACATAACTGCTAGGCTGGGTAGGCGAAGGGGGTGAAGGAACCAACAAGAGGGAAAAACATACTTGACCTTGTCCTCACCAATCTGCCTGCCTTCACATTGAGGATACCCTCCATCGTGTTGTGTGGCACTATCACTGTACTAAATGGGATAGATTTCAAACAGATCTAGCAATGCAAAACTGGGCATCCATGAGGCCCTGTGGGCCATCAGCAGAATTGAACTCAACCACAATCTGTAACCTCATGGCCCAGCATACTCCCCACTCTACCGTTAACATCAAGCCAGGAGACCAACCCTGGTTCAATGAACAGTGCAGGAGGGCATGCCAGGAGCAGCACCAGGCATACCTCAAAATGAGGTGTCAACCTGGTGCAGCAACAACACCTGTGTACCAAACTGTGTGAGCAGCATGCGATAGACAGAGCTAAGTGATCCCATAACCAATGGATCAGATCTAAACTCGGCTGTCCTGCCACATACAGCTGTGAATGGTGGTGGACAATTGAACAACTAACAGGAAGAGGTGGCTCCACAAATATCCCCATCCTCAATGATGGGGGAGAGTAGCAGATCAGTGCAAAACATAAGGCTGAAGCATTTGCAACAATCTTCAGCCAGAAGTGCTGGGTGAATGATCCATCTCAGCCTCCTCCTGAAGTCCCCAGCATCACAGATGCCAGACTTCAGCCAATTCAATTCACTCTGAGTGATATCAAGAAACGACTGTAGGCACTGGATACTGCAAAGGCTATGGGCCCTGACAATATTCCGGCAATAGTACTGAAGACCTGTGCTCTCGAACTTGCCGTGCCCCCAGCCAAGCTATTCCAGTACAGCTACAAGACTGGCATCTACCCGGCAATGTGGAAAATTGCCCAGGTATGTCCTGTACACAAAAATCAGGACAAGTCCAACTTGGCCAACTACCGCCCCATCAGCCTACTCTCAATCATCAGTAAAGTGATGGAAGGTGTCATCAACAGTGCTATCAAGCAGCACGTGCTTAGCAATAACCTGCTCAGTGATGCTCAGTTTGGGTTCTGCCAGGGTCACTCAGCTCCTGACCTCATTACAGCCTTGGTTCAAACATGGATGTAAGAGCTGAACTCAAGAGGTGAGGTGAGAGTGACTGCCCTTGACATCAAGGCAGCATTTGACCAAGTACGGCATCAAGGAACCCGAGCAAAACTGAAGTCAATGAGAATCACTCACCTATATATAAATAAAAGCAAAATACTGCGGATGCTGGAAATCTGAAACAAAAACAAGAAATGCTGGAATCACTCAGCAGGTCTGGCAGCATCTGTGGAAAGAGAAGCAGAGTTAACGTTTCGGGTCAGCGACCCTTCTTCAGAACCCAAGAAGGGTCGCTGACCCGAAACGTTAACTCTGCTTCTCTTTCCACAGATGCTGCCAGACCTGCTGAGTGATTCCAGCATTTCTTGAGAATCACTCACCGGTGGTTGAAGTCATACTTCGCGCAATGGAAGATGGTTGTGGTTATTGGAGGTTAATCTGAGCTCCAGGACATCACTGTAGGAGTTCCTCAGGGTAGTGTTCTAGGCCCAACCATCTTCAGCTGCTTCATCAATGACTTTCCTTCAATCATAAGGTCAGAAGTGGGGATGTTCGGTGATGATTGCACAATGTTCAGCACCATTTGCCACTGCTCAGATACTAAAGCAGTCCGTGTAGAAATGCAACAAAGTCATGGACAGTATCCAGCCTTGGGTTGATAAATGGCAAGTAACATTTGCGCCACACAAGTGCCAGACAATGACCATCTCCAACAAGAGAGAATCTAACCATCTCCCCTTGACATTCAATGGCATTACAATTGCTGAATCCCCCACAATCAACATTCTAGGGGTTACCATTGACCAGAAACTGAACTGGAGTAGCCATATAAATACTGTGGCTACAAGAGCAGGTCAGAGGCTAGGAATCCTGCTGCGAGTAACTCACCTCCTGACTCCCCAAAGCCTGTCCACCATCTACAAGGCACAAGTCAGAAGTGTGATGGAATATTCTCCACTTGCCTGGATGGGTGCAGTTCCAACAACATTCAAGAAGCTCGACATCATCCAGGACAAAGCAGCCCGCTTGATTGGCACCCCATCTACAAACATTCGCTCCCTCCATCACTGACGCACAGTGGCAGCAGTGTGTACCATCTACAAGATGCACTGCAGCAATGCACCAAGGCTCCTTTGACAGCACCTTACAAACCCACGACCTCTACCAACTAGAAGGAGAAGGGCAGCAAATGCATGGGAACACCACCACCTGCAAGTTCCCCTCCAAGTCACACACCATCCTGACTTGGAACTATATTGCCGTTCCTTTACTGTTGCTGGGTCAAATTCCTGGAACTCCCTTCCTAACAGCACTGTGTGTATACCTACCCCAAATGGACTGCAGTGGTTCAAAAAGGCAGCTCACCATCACCTTCTCAAGGGCAATTAGGGATGGGCAATAAATACCGGCCTGGCCAGCGTCGCCCAAATCCCATGAATGAATATCAAAAAGGATATTCTTGTCTTGGAGGGAGTGAAATGATTTCTGGGATGAGGCGATTGTACTATGAGGAGAGATTATGTCGCCTAAGCCTATGATTCTCTTTGGCCTCCTTATCTCGAGAGACAATGGATACGCGCCTGGAGGTGGTCAGTGGTTTGTGAAGCAGCACCTGGAGTGGCTATAAAGGCCAATTCTAGAGTGACAGGCTCTTCCACAGGTGCTGCAGAAAAATTTGTTTGTCGGGGCTGTTACACAGTTAGCTCTCCCCTTGCGCCTCTGTCTTTTTTCCTGCCAACTAGTAAGTCTCTTCGACGCGCCACACTTTAGCCCCGCCTTTATGGCTGCCTGTCAGCTCTGACGGACGCTGGCAACTGACTCCCACGACTTGTGATCAATGTCGCAGGATTTCATGTCGCGTTTGCAGACGTCTTTAAAGCGGAGACATGGACGGCCGATGGGTTTGATACCAGTGGCGAGCTCGCTGTACAATGTGTCTTTGGGGATCCTGCCGTCTTCCATGCGGCTCACATGGCCAAGCCATCTCAAGCGCCGCTGACTCAGTAGTGTGTACAAGCTGGGGATGTTGGCCGCCTCGAGGACCTCTGTGTTGGAGATACGGTCCTGCCACCTGATGCCAAGTATTCTCCGGAGGCAGCGAAGATGGAATGAATTGAGACGTTGCTCTTGGCTGACATACGTTGTCCAGGCCTCGCTGCCATACAGCAAGGTACTGAGGACACAGGCCTGATACACTCGGACTTTTGTGTTCCGTGTCAGTGCGCCATTTTCCCACACTCTCTTGGCCAGTCTGGACATAGCAGTGGAAGCTTTACCCATGCGCTTGTTGATTTCTGCATCTAGAGACAGGTTACTGGTGATAGTTGAGCCTAGGTAGGTGAACTCTTGAACCACTTCCAGAGCGTGGTCGCCAATATTGATGGATGGAGCATTTCTGATGTCCTGCCCCATGATGTTCGTTTTCTTGAGGCTGATGGTTAGGCCAAATTCATTGCAGGCAGCCGCAAACCTGTCGATGAGACTCTGCAGGCACTCTTCAGTGTGAGATGTTAAAGCAGCATCGTCAGCAAAGAGGAGTTCCCTGATGAGGACTTTCCGTACTTTGGACTTCGCTCTTAGACGGGCAAGGTTGAACAACCTGCCCCCTGATCTTGTGTGGAGGAAAATTCCTTCTTCAGAAGACTTGAACGCATGTGAAAGCAGCAGGGAGAAGAAAATCCCAAAAAGTGTGGGTGCGAGAACACAGCCCTGTTTCACGCCACTCAGGATAGGAAAGGGGTCTGATGGGGAGCCACCATG
Source organism: Heterodontus francisci (assembly GCF_036365525.1). NCBI lineage: Eukaryota > Metazoa > Chordata > Chondrichthyes > Heterodontiformes > Heterodontidae > Heterodontus > Heterodontus francisci. The sequence continues at coordinate 148,556,506 of NC_090376.1, read as the reverse complement.
TTGAATTGTGCCTTTCATGTACCTAAGCCTATATTCCCTAGAATTTAGAAGAATGAGAGCTTATCTCATTGAAATATTTAACATTCTTAAGAGGCTTGACAGGGTAAATACTGGGAGAATGTTTTCCATGGCTGGGGAGTCTAGAACACAGTACCAGTTTCAAAATAAGTGGATAAGGGCACTGAGATGAGGAGAAATGTCTACACTTAAAGGGTTGTGAATCCTTGGAATTCTCTACCTCGAGAGCTGTCGTTGAGTATATTCAAGGCAGAGGTTAATAGTTTTTTGAATACTCAGGAAATTAAGGAATATGGAGTAGTGTGGGAAGGCAGAGTTGAGGTCGAGGATCAGCTATTATCTAACTGAATTGCAGACCGGACTCAAGGGCCCAATGCCCTCCTCCTGATCCTACTTCTTATGTTTGCCTCAATTCTAATCCATATTTTCAAGTACAGGCTGCACTGTAGATTTAATCCCTGATGAGTTAAATTCAGCTGAATTGTAGTATTTGAATAGGGCAGTTAAGAGTCAACCACATTGCTGTGCGTCTGGAGTCACATGCAAGTCAGAATAGGTAAGGACAGCAGATGTTTTTTTTTTACAGCAATCAATGATAGTTTCAAGGCACCATTGCTGAGACTAGCTTTCAATTCCAGATCTTTAAAATTAATTGAATTTATTAATTAATTGTTTAAATTCCACCAGCTGCCATGGGTGTCCTGAGGGAATTAGCCTGGGCCTCTGGATTGTTAGTACAGTAGCATTACCACTATGCCACCATCTCCCCCCTAAAATAATAAAAACTAGCCAGAAATCCTGAAAAGTGACGAATGTATCTAACAAGGTTTGTTTATAATATTGGAGCTTTAGGAATAAAGGGAGCCCCATTATAAATAAAGTAATGTAAAACAGATTAAATTTGCCTTTGTCACCTCCAGACTTATTTGTTCCAATGCTTGCTCACTCCCTTGTTCTATAACCCCCTCTCGCCCTTCAACCCTCTATATTGAAAGATATCCATGTATAATTTACATACTGTATTGTAAATATATATATATTTTATATGCATTATTTTATACAATTTAATGTATATGTGGGAAATTTTCGATACACTTTTACTGGACTAAGCTCTGCAATGCTTTGCTCGCAGCATGAATCCCAGTTGGCCAGGAACAACTGTTAGAATATTAAGCAGTCAGCTTAGTGTGGCCAATTCACAGCAGACCACATTTCATGGTGAAGAAATGGACATGTTTTATGGAGGCCACACTGCCAATGAGAGCTAATCCCATGAAACTGTTGAAATTTATTTAGATTTCACATATTTTGTGCCATCACTTCCTCCAGAGCATATTTTCATGACCTCATTACTTCCTGGATATCTCCACCTTTAAAGATCAAATGGTTCTCATTTACCATTCCATTCATGAAACGTTATTAATTACACTTGTTTATTCACTTGCAGCACAGAGCTTGTGCCAGATGGCAAGGTCTTAAAGCATGTACAGTATCACAGACCAGCTGGTTTTTGCTCCTCTTCTGCCATTACCACTTACTACTTCTGACATGTGTACTCTGCCTCACTCAATGTCACAAATCTCACCAACAATACTTTCCAGGATGTCTATGTTGTGGTAGGACCATCAGAGGACCACCTTAAGAAGCTGCAAGTGAAGGTCACTGGAGGAAGTGATGTCACGTCATGCATGACCAGGGAGTTGTGGGTGTAGTCTGACAGCATAAGATGTGTGTAGATGTGCTCGTCTCACTGGATTTGCATGTCCACCATGTGGATACTGAGATTGAAGATGTCGTGAAGATCAACCTCATCAGTTTTGGACCCCACAAATGCAAGCAATTGAGGGAGGAGATGGCAGGTGACCCTACCCTATCATTTTTGTGAAAGGTGATTGTGGAAGGATGGCCGGACACCATACAGGAAGTAACTGAATGTCCTCGCTGTTTCTGACCATATCGAGACGTGCTCGCTTTATCACAAGGGGTGATTTTCATGGAAAACAAGTCCTGATACCCGAAGCTCTGTGCTCTGATATTCTATCCCAACTGTAACAAGCGTATTTGGGAATAGAACATACCAGACACCTTGCCAAAGAGACGGTCTACTGGTCAGAAATTGATAGTGATGTTGAGACGGTGGTGAAATCCTGTGAGGCATGTCAAAGTTGACAACCAAATCAACAGAAGGAACCCTTTATTCCACATGAAACACCTTCATATCCATGGGCAAAGATTAGCACAAATTTATTTCACGTTCAAGGTGATGATTTCCTCCTTGTTAGGGATTACTTCAAGTTTCCGATCATCAGGCGGCTAAGAGATACATCAAGTGTCGTGCTCGCTGATGTGGTCAGTGCTTTGTTCAGTCTATTTGGCGTGCCAGAAGAAATTATCTCCAATTATAGGCCGCAATATGCAGGAAGACCATTCCAAGACATGTGTGCCAGGTGGGGAGTTCACGACATTGCCACATTATCCAAATTCCAACAGCATGGCTGAATGCATGGTACTCACCATCAAATCGCTAATTTTGAAGTGTAGGCAGACAGGACAAGATCTCAAGGTTGCAATGCTGCACCTCTGAGATACTCTATCGGACATGGGCTTACTGTCACCTGCAGAGTTGATGTATGGAAGACAGGTTAGAAAAACCCTGCCCTGTCATCATCTCTCTAAGTTTTCCACAGTAAAGGATATACTTCTGCCTAAACAAGGGAAGATGAAGGCATCATATGACTGGCAAGAAATACCAAAATTAGCTCGATTGTGAGTAGGACAGAAAGTCCTTCAATCATGCAATGAGAACTTGGTTGCTAGAATATGCAACTAGTCCAGATCATACGAAGTCTAGACACCATATGGTGTGATTCTCAGACTAAACCAAAGTCAGCTCTGGGAGCTGTACGAGCACGCTACATGTGACATCTCGGACACCTTCAAAAACAAATCCAAAGATGAACGTACAGAGACTATGAGCACAGGGAAGAACATGCTAACCAGAGTTCTCAGTCAGCAGAGGCTCAGAGGAGTTATCAAGATGAGCGCAGCTCTGCAAAGAGGTTTACGATAACAAGATAAGGACAAATAAGCAAACCACCTCTGCGTTTCAGAGAGTGTTCAACTTGCTTACTAGTAAATAACATTTTGTTTTAATCATGTTGAGTTACTTTGAACCACAACAGCATTGTATATTGCACATATGTTTTTATCTTTGGAAAAGAGAGACATGTGGGACGACCTTAAGAGGACCACCTTATGAAGGTGTAAGTGAAGGTCACTAGAGGAAGTGATGTTGTGTCACACATGACCAGGGAGTTATGAGTGTAGCCTGACAGAGTGAGATGTGAATCAGACACAGGTAACCATGTAGTTCTTATGGTGCTTTTGTTTGATTAAACAAACTTATTTCCAGGATGGACAATAAAGGCATGGAGGATCATTGCTACAGTCAATAATATTACTTGTTCCTTTAATATGTGAACAATTGTAAGATTCAAGTAATATTCAGGCGGGATAGAGAGGGAGGTAAAAGGGGTGGAGGAGTTGCATTACTGGTCAAAGAGGATATCACAGCTGTGCTGAAGGAGGGCACTATGGAGGACTCGAACAGTGAGGCAATATGGGCAGAACTCAGAAATAGGAAGGGTGCAGTACAATGTTGGGGCTGTACTACAGGCCTCCCAACAGCGAGCGTGAGATAGAGGTACAAATATGTAAACAGATTATGGAAAGATGTAGGAGCAACAGGGTGGTGGTGATAGGAGATTTTAATTTTCCCAACATTGACTGGGATTCACTGAGTGTTCGAGGTCTAGATGGAGCAGAATTTGTAAGGAGCATCCAGGAGGGTTTTCTAGAGCAGTATGTAAATAGTCCAACTCGGGAAGGGGTCCTACTGGACCTGGTGTTGGGGAATGAGCCCGGCCAGGTGGTTGAAGTTTCAGTAGGGGACTACTTTGGGAATAGTGATCACAATTCCGTAAGCTTTAAAATACTCATGGACAAAGACGAGAGTGGTCCTAAAGGAAGAGTGCTAAATTGGGGGAAGGCCAACTATACCAAAATTCGGCAGGAGCTGGGGAATGTAGATTGGGAGCAGCTGTTTGAAGGTAAATCCACATGTGATATGTGGGAGGCTTTTAAAGAGAGGTTGATTAGCGTGCAGGAGAGACATGTTCCTGTGAAAATGAGGGATAGAAATGGCAAGATTAGGGAACCATGGATGACAGGTGAAATTGTGAGACTAGCTAAGAGGAAAAAGGAAGCATACATAAGGTCTAGGTGGCTGAAGAAAGACGAAGCTTTGAAAGAATATCGGGAATTAGGACCAATCTGAAACGAGGAATTAAGAGGGCTAAAAGGGGTCATGAAATATCTTTAGCAAACAGGGTTAAGGAAAATCCCAAAGCCTTTTATTCATATATAAGGAGCAAGAGGGTAACGAGAGAAAGGATTGGCCCACTCAAGGACAAAGGAGGAAAGTTATGCGTGGAGTCAGAGAAAATGGGTGAGATTCTAAACGAGTACTTTGCATCGGTATTCACCGAGGAGAGGGACATGAAGGATGTTGAGGTTAGGAACAGATGTTTGATTACTCTAGGTCAAGTCAGCATAAGGAGGGAGGAAGTGTTGGGTATTCTAAAAGGCATTAAGGTGGACAAGTCCCCAGGTCCGGATGGGATCTATCCCAGGTTACTGAGGGAAGCGAGAGAGGAAATAGCTGGGGCCTTAACAGATATCTTTGCAGCATCCTTAAACACGGGTGAGGTCCCGGAGGACTGGAGAATTGCTAATGTTGTCCTCTTGTTTAAGAAGGGTAGCAGGGATAATCCAGGTAATTATAGACCGGTGAGCCTGACGTCAGTGGTAGGGAAGCTGCTGGAGAAGATACTGAGGGATAGGATCTATTCCCATTTGGAAGAAAATGGGCTTATCAGTGATAGGCAACATGGTTTTGTGCAGGGAAGGTCATGTCTTACCAACTTAATAGAATTCTTTGAGGAAGTGACAAAGTTGATTGATGAGGGAAGGGCTGTAGATGTCATATACATGGACTTCAGTAAGGCGTTTGATAAGGTTCCCCATGGTAGGCTGATGGAGAAAGTGAAGGCACATGGGGTCCAAGGTGTACTAGCTAGATGGATAAAGAACTGGCTGGGCAACAGGAGACAGAGAGTAGCAGTGGAAGGGAGTTTCTCAAAATGGAGACGTGTGAACAGTGGTGTTCCACAGGGATCCGTGCTGGGACCACTGTTGTTTGTGATATACATAAATGATTTGGAGGAAAGTATAGGTGGTCTGATTAGCAAGTTTGCAGACGACACTAAGTTTGGTGGAGTAGCAGATAGTGAAGGGGACTGTCAGAGAATACAGCAGAATATAGATAGACTGGAGAGTTGGGCAGAGAAATGGCAGATGGAGTTCAATCAGGGCAAATGCGAGGTGATGCATTTTGGAAGATCCAATTCAAGAGTGAACTATACAGTAAATGGAAAAGTCCTGGGGAAAATTGATGTACAGAGAGATTTGGGTGTTCAGGTCCATTGTTCCCTGAAGGTGGCAATGCAGGTCAATAGAGTGGTCAAGAAGGCATACGGCATGCTTTCCTTCATCGGACGGGGTATTGAGTACAAGGGTTGGCAGGTCATGTTACAGTTGTATAGGACTTTGGTTCGGCCACATTTGGAATACTGTGTGCAGTTCTGGTCGCCACATTACCAAAAGGATGTAGATGCTTTGGAGAGGGTGCAGAGGAGGTTCACCAGGATGTTGCCTGGTATGGAGGGCACTAGCTATGAAGAGAGGTTGAGTAGATTAGGATTATTTTCATTAGAAAGACGGAGGTTGAGGGGGGACCTGATTGAGGTGTACAAAATCATGAGAGGTATAGACAGGGTGGATAGCAAGAGGCTTTTTCCCAGAGTGGGGGATTCAATTACTAGGGGTCACGAGTTCAAAGTGAGAGGGGAAAAGTTTAGGGGGGATATGCGTGGAAAGTTCTTTACGCAGAGGGTGGTGGGTGCTTGGAACGCGTTGCCAGCGGAGGTGGTAGACGCGGGCACGATAGCGTCTTTTAAGATGTATCTAGACAGATACATGAATGGGCAGGAAGTAAAGAGATACAGACCCTTAGAAAATAGGCGACAGGTTTAGATAGAGGATCTGGATCAGCGCAGGCTTGGAGGGCTGAAGGGCCTGTTCCTGTGCTGTAATTTTCTTTTTCTTTTTCTCAAAGAAAATGTGAGTTTTAGGATATATACAGCTACTGCACGAGCACATCTACACACATCTCACTTTGTCAGGCTATACCTACAACTTCCTGGTCATATGTGGCATGGCATCATTTCCTCTGGTGACCTTCACTTACAGCTTCTTAAGGTTGCAGAGGAGGTCAATGCCAGGCACTTAGCTTCCAGAACACGGCTGTGATGCAGAAAAAGTTCAGTGACCAGACCATATCTATCTTGTTAGCTATCTTAGCATTCACATCAGTTACTCTCTCCTCACATCTGCATCACCTGCAGCCTCACTACTCTCAACACTTCCCTCCCCACTTCCCTTCACCCTCCGACAATCACTGCACATCACTTCACTCCACATTACTTCTCCTTCTCATGTACTCTGCACTTCCTATTCTCACCACTATTGCAACGTTCACTTCCCCACACCTCACATCTTCCATATTATATATAAATTATTCGAGCATGACAGGCACATTTTCTACTGCCTCCCAAGGCTGTCACTAATACATTCTTTTCTTTCTTGCAAGAGATGTTCAAGCTTTTCATGTACCAGAGGCCACGACTGGAAAAAGCTGAGTTTCCTGCATATCCTTTCCCCTCTGGAAGGAGATATACTGATCATCATGAGCAGGGGGAAAATTCATGGCCATGACGACTGGCAATGCTGGAGGAGATGTTGCACAGGGTTTCCTCACACCTTATTCTCTTTTTTCCCTTTTTCATCTTTCTCACCCTACACATTCTGCATGACAAGCTGTAGCTGCTTTCACCAGCCATGTATCTCTTTCAGACTAAAAACAAATCCTTGCCCATTGCTTTCATTTCAGGTGTTGAAAACATGAGCACCCTTGTGCCACTCTAGGAAGAGGAGGCCAGCCTCCCTGAAGATACAGCATCACTTGATCTGACCCGGGCAAGCACAAACAAGCTCAGAGACTGGCAGCACGCATTTTATATAGGTTAAATTAGGGGAGGTGTCTGCATTTGGGGTATCACCAGCCACAAGTGCATAGGAACTAGGGCAAGAGGATGGAATATTACAGGTCTCTGCTGGTTTGAGGATGAGATCACATATCAGTTCTGCTGAAGAGGACTCAGCTGCAGACTTTGAGGGGCTTGTGCTATGGTTAAAGGCTACTGAGTATCCACCTGGAAATGCTAGGTGCATTGAGCGGCCTGCCACGTGAGGGGTTGAATTTTGTGGAGCTGACGGGAGTCCCTACGGTGAGCCGAAAATGCAAGGAAATCCTGCTTATGTCCTTTGGAACCCTCCCCCCCTCAACATCTCAATTTAACAGTGCTCAGGCAATTAGCTGCCTGGAACTGTGGTCTTCATCCCTTTAAGGATGGGGATCCCACCTCCAAGAGCTGCCAGCCAATCAGAAGGCTGGCAGCTCAGTAATATTGGCAGCACTACCAGGAACAGTGGCCACTGCCTGTACTACAAGAGGATGGGGACCAGGCCAATCGCTGGTGCCTGGACCCCAGTTAAGTGTGGCTGGGTTGCCGGGGCCAGTCTGGTAGGTGTCGGTTGTGGGGGGGAGGTGGTGGGTGGAGGGAGTGTGGTCTTTTAGGGTGGTGTGGTCTTAGCAGAGGGTCCAGATTGCCCACTGAGGAGGGCCCCCCTCCCCAGGCTACAAGAAGGCTGCCTTGTTTTACTGGACGACCTCCCCATGTGGCAAAGGCCTCCCACCAACCCCCACCTGCTGGTGTAATACCAGAGGTGGTGGGTAGAAGCCATTAAATGGCTATTAACTGGCCACTTAAGGGCCTTAAATGGCTTATGGGTGGGAAGGCTGCCTTCAGACTTTCCCACCCCTCATTCATCGCAGGGTAACGGGAAGGCGATGGCCATTCCACCTGCCGCCTTTCATCGCTATTTTATAGAGACCACCCGCCTCCCATCCAGTCTCCCAGGGGCCCATAAAACTTAGCTCAGAGAATGGAGGATTCCAGTTCCAACTTGCTTTGTGTAGAGCATGAAGACCATTCTGTCCAACATGGAGTGAGTGTTCAGCTCCATGAATGTGACAGAGGCTCTCATCATGATTGAGCCTCTGTTTACACCTCTGACAACTTCCATGCAAGTAATACCACTGCTACATACAGAAGCTCTGATCGCTACCACCTCGCCTTTGAATGCCACTGTTGACAGCGGCTACCACAGCATCACATGACTCCAGCATCCCTTTCTCGCCCAGAGCTATAGGAATGCTGAAGCGTAGCGCCATGAGAATGGCCTTCACTTCATGGAAGAGGTAACTGCTGTCATCTCTCAGGAAGGCAAACATGCCTGCTACCCTATAACTTACACAGCCAGTGGCCTTGTTCGTGGCACACATCCAGCTGGACCAGACCGCCCTGGCCAATGCAGAGATGATGCAATCTGCAGACTTGTCCTCAAGGCCCAGAGCTGCTCAAGGTCACCTACACCAGTCATCTGAAATGTTTTCCACGGAAGCTCAGGAGCTTATCACCTCCCAAGCTGTGACCACTGGGAATATGCTACATAGGAGTAGTCGGATAAAGAAACAAGAACACAAGACAGGGATCAAGGGGTTGCACAAGAGTCATTCTTAATTATCCCTGTTGGATATTATACTGAAATGGAATTGAATTGTTGGATGTTTATACTCTAAATATGGTGTTTGTGGTAATATTTGTAATAAAATCACTGGAGCCCAATCTAACATGGTGTATGGTTAAATTCGATCATGAAATGGGTGTATTCGTGCTGTATCCATATTGAATATTTAGAAGTCTGTTTTATACATTTAAGGCAGGTGCAGTGCCATTGAATTTATAGGCTCCATGTGGTGAAAGTCCTCTTCAATTGCTTTACAGGATGGTAGAAAACAATGCATGGTAAGCAAATTAGCAAAAAGTAAATCAGAATAAAAGTTGGATAAGTTGGCCAAATGTCTCATCGAATGGAGGCAACTTGAGAAGATAGTTGAAAGTGTGGGGGTGGGGGTGGGGGGGCTGTGTGGGGGTGCAAAGCAGAGGGAATTAGCGAGGAAGATCCAGGTGGCAGGAGTGTGCAGCTGAAAGAGCAGTCACTAATGTCAGAAAGCAGAGGCTGTATCTATCTCTGGGATGTCAAGCTGGAGGAAATCACTGAGTTTAGCTGCAACATCGAGGGATTTCAATGGATGACAAATGATGCAAAGTAAATTTCTGGATCAGAGAGAGGCCACAGCAGCCTTGAGGTCAATGAAGGAGATACGGAGGTAAAGTTGGGCACATGTGAAAGTGATCCCTCTGCTTTCTGATGTTAGCGTTGATGAGTAACATTTAAGTGAAGAGTTACCAGGAATGAAACTGAGTTACATCATTGGTAATTATGTGATCATGACAAAAGGTAAAAGCGTTCATAGTAAGTTACTGTACACTGCATTTCACTGTGGAAAAAGTGTGGACGATCCCAGCTCAGTACAGCTTCCTTACCAATGAGAAGTTATATTAATGAGGTTCCTCGGCTAAATTCATGTTATTTAGACAAATCAATAAACTGGTCGTTTGTCCTGGTGGACTTGGATTTTGAAAGCTGTCTTTTCATTCTCAAATATTGAAAACTTGTATTTTCTTCTTGTGAAAGCAGAGCATTGGATTACAGTTGCTCCCTGCATCAAGTTGTTTTGATGTGGTTGTTACCATTTCTAGAAGTTTTTGAGCCAAACTTTCCAACAATATTGTTACTTTTCAGGTGCCTATTATAATTGGTGTGAACATTAGCAGCTTTCAGTGAGGTCAGTCATCCTGCTGCTGGTGCATGTGCTTTATGGATCTGTTGTTTAGTCAGGTTTCACTTGACATTAGCCCTTTCATTCACATCAAATTTCAATAGCAAATTTTCTTTGAATATTTCACTTTCAGCTTTGAATCGTCAATTTAGCCTTCATACAGTTATTTTTTAAAAGTTTGCAAATAAAACTTTCAGTCTGAATATTTGAGTTCAGTCATTTCTTCTGTGGTTCAAGTTTCTTTATATGTGTCTTTCTAAGATGACTTTGATCTTACTTTGTGTCTTCCTTCAGCTCACAGCAGAGATTTTCTTTTCTTCTAGATTGATCTTTTCAACTTAGTTATATTTTCAAAGCACCTTGAATTCACAGGAAACACCACAAACAATGTGCTAGTTGGACTAAGATGACAAAAATAATAAAAAGAGGGTAAAGTGAGAAGTGCCTGTTGGTCATGGAAGGTTTCCAGTCAACTATAATTAATTCTTTTTATGACTCAGGCTTGTAGTCACAGATCAACATCCTGGTACTTGGCTCATTAGAATACTAAGATCTTAAAGGGACATCACTCTTAAAGGCAATCACACAACATCCCCTTTCTTTCCAAAAATAAGTCTTGTATGCTAAAAATAAATATACATAAATTAGATAACATCAAAATTATTTACACATGGATAGAGATTGTGAAATTTACAAATTTAAAGGCTTAAGAGTCTACATATGGTTTTGGTGGTTTGACAACTCTTCCAGATCTGGTTATGGTATAACCTTCTGGGGATGTGGATTTCACCCTTGACTATCCTGGGTTTGCTGGCATGTTGTCAATGTGTTGGCTGCTGTCCTTTGATCGGTCACACCCCCACCATCAGAGTGTACTTCCTCAAGTCCACCGTGCACAATTGGAGTACTACACACCTCTCTCAGTTGGTTTCAGTTCCTTCTCAACACTACTCTGCTAAATGTTGTAATCTTGTAGGACCAAGGCTCACTGCACCCTCCGGACACCTCTGCACGCAACTATGTTTTCATTGTGGCGTGTATGACCCTGACCTTTAGTCCTACATGTAGCTGAGGTTGTTCTGCCCCTGTGCATCAGTCATGCACCATCTTCATTCTTCCCTGTTTCTCGAACAGTGTCTCCTGCATCTCAGAGAACTTGGACAGATGACGGCTTGGCAGAGTCGTCCACACTTGTCTGTCAAACGTGATCTCTGCTGGTGATGGTAAGCCCATATCCATAGGTGTAGCTCTGAGGTGGATCATGGCAACATGAAAATCTTGTTTTGCTGTCCTACACTTCTGGATAAGCGAGTTAACTGTGCTGATCATTTGCTTGGCAAGACCATTATACATAGGGTAATGTGGTGAGGATGTCACATGGTTTACACCCTACTTGGTGCACATATCCCTGAAAGGTTTGTCTGTATACTGTGGCCCACTGTCAGAAATGATTTCTTCAGCTGCACCGAACAGACTGAATGTGGCACTCAATGTGTCTGTGACAACTGCACTTGTCTAACAATTAGAAATTTGAAGAAATACACAGTGACTAAGATAAAGTATTTTCCATGAACGAAAAATAGGTCATTGGCAATTTTGGACCAAGGGATTGATTGAATCTTGTGAGGGTGTAGAGTTTCTTTACATTGTTGTGGCTGGTGGCTCTGGCACGCCTCATACATCGTCAGTAACTTTTCGATGTCATTATAGATCCCTGGCCAATAAACAGTGTCTCGTGTCAGTTGTCTTGTTCACTCGATGCCCATGTGGCCTTGGTGAAGTTGTGACAAGATGTCCTGTCGGAGAGCTTTGGGCACAATCATTTTTTTTCCCCTAAAGGTGACACCTCTTGAGATATCTGATTGTAGTTGGTCACATTTGTGCAGACCAAAATGCAATAAATCGATTTTGAGCAAATCTTCCACCTCAATGTTCATGCTGCCTACTTGTAGATCCAGTGGAATTCTTAATTCTTGTTCGAGTTTGCCACTCTGTTCAGCATATCCAAGGTGACCAATTTGGTACCCGGTTTGTAGCAGACATCGATGTCGTTTCCCCTATACCTTCACTAAGAGCCGCTGCACTTGTCAATGATTTGCGCCCGATCATCTCCAGTGGTTTGTGATCAATTTCCACCGTGAACTACTTGCCAAACAGGTAGGTGTGGAACCTTGTGATCCCAAATACCAGAGCAAGTGTTCACATTATATGTTTGAGTAATTGGGCTGTGCTGAAGATAAACATTTGGATCCGAATGCAATTGTTTTGTCATCCTGTAGGATGCTCACTCATAGCCCTTTCTGTGAGGCGTTAACTTCCAGGATTGTCTTCTTCCTTTGATCATAATACTGCAGTACTGCAGGGTACAGGTTTCTGCTGACAATGCTTGTTTGAGAGACTCAAACATATGCTGATGGTCCTCCTGCCATACATATGTTACGTCTTTTTTTTAAGACCTCTCTTAGCGATAATGCTTTGTCAGTAAAATTTGGAATGTATGGTGCCAAAAAGTTGAAAAATCCAAGACATCTCTGGAGGTCTTACTTGTCTCGTGGGGTAGGCATATGCATTGCACCTTTGCTTTTGCCTGGGTCAGGACGGATTCCACAACAGGAATAGATGGAGCTAAAGAAATTGATCTGACTTACATTCACCTGGCACTCTTGCTGTTAATAATGAGCCCTTCACAGTGAGCTACTGCATTCAGGGAATGGAGATTTTGATCATTTTCTTCTTTGGTTTTGCCCATTATTGCAATGATATCGACAATGCATATACAGCCAGGCACGTTTTCTATAATTCTGTCCATATGTTGCTGAAACAGATCTTGACTGACAGACAAGTCGAAGGGTAGTCTCTGGAAGCAGTGTCTTTGAAATAGTATCCTGAATGTGGTGACTTCTTGAGATTAGCTAGGTGTATCGACCAATATCCTTGTTTAACATCCAACTTGGAGAAGAATTTGTCTCCTGTGAACTTGGGATTCAATTCCTCTAATGTTGGAATCTTGTGAGGGCATCTCTTTAGAGAGAGGTTTAGATGCCTCAGGTGTAGACATACCCTGATTGCTCCATCTTTCTTCAGTACGCATGTGATTGATTTGTACCCTGTCATTCAGCACTCTGTCTTGAGGTAAGTGTTTTCTTCTTTTCTTGTTTGTTCCAGCTTTTTCTTTACTCTATCTCTTTTGGCTGCAGGAAGGTAGTTTTTAAAGCTGTTTTACCTGTGGTCTTCAATCTTAGTTTCTGTCTTCTCACCACAGCTGCCACCATATAATGAGTTAATTTTTATGTTGTCTGATGCAACATAAATGAGATGCATGGAGACCAGTTGGTTGAAGATCTCAAACAGGTTTATTAGCAGCTAAGTTATTATATACAGTACAGAGCTAACTAATTATAGAACCTGCTTCCATGTGTTAACAGTAGCAGAGTGACTCAGGCTTGTAGTTACATGACTACATCCTGGTACTTGGCTTATTGGCATACTAAGATCTAAAAGGGACGTCATTCAAAGGCAATCATGCAACATCAACTCGTCAATATCAGATACTTGCATTAAGGTCACAAGGCACTTGAAAAAACTCAGCATTCTGCATCTTTCATACTGGTGATTTTTCAAAAAGCCTTCCAACTTTGCCATTGCTTCATTTATATAATTTAATTGAAATTAAATTAAAACAAAATATCAAAAATTCAAGTGAATTGAAAGCATTCCATCAACTAGTTGTAATGATTATTGCTTGTGGAACTGGATTCTATTTGAAACTGAAGGGAAATCATTGCTGTTGGAACATCATAATCACTTTGTCTTCCTTTGTGTCAACAGCATACTTACTAATTTGCTGACCACCTAATTTCCAGTTAATAGCATACGTAATGTAGCATAGTATTTACCTCCATAAACACACTCCTGTGATGGATACATGTGCAATTACGTAATATGATCTTAAACACTAGTGATTTTAAACATTGCAGGATGTGCAAGATATTGGATATAAGCATACTTTATAAAATTAGTTATTAGTCACTAGACATATATGGGTGAATGAAGTAAACTGGAGTCAGTGATGTTATATGGATTTTTAAAAATCATTCAGCTAAAGATTTGAAATGTGTTTTTTTTATCCATTCACGGGATGTGGGTGTGGCTGGCCAGGCCAGCATTTAGTGCCCATCCCTAATTGCCCTTGAGAAGGTGGTGGTGAGCTGCCTTCTTGAACTACTGCAGTCCATGTGGGGTAGGTACACCCACAGTGCTGTTAGGAAGGGAGTTCCAGGATTTTGACCCAGCGACAGTGAAGGAACGGCAATATAGTTCCAAGTCAGGATGGTGTGTGACCTGGAGGGGAACTTGCAGGTGGTGGTGTTCCCATGTATTTGCTGCCCTTGTCCTTCTAGTTGATAGAGGTCGCGGGTTTGGAAGGTGCTGTCGAAGGAGCCTTGGTGCATTGCTGCAGTGTATCTTGTAGATGGTACACACTGCTGCCACTGTGCGTCGGTGGTGGAGAGAGTGAATGTTTGCAGATGGGGTGCCAATCAAGTGGGCTGCTTTGTCCTGGATGGTGTCGAGCTTCTTGAGTGTTGTTGGAGCTGCACCCATCCAGGCAAGTGGAGAGTATTCCATCACACTCCTGACTTGTGCCTTGTAGATTGTGGACAGGCTTTGGGGAGTCAGGAGGTGAGTTACTCGCCTCAAGATTCCTAGCCTCTGACCTGCTCTTGTAGCCACGGTATTTATATGGCTACTCCAGTTCAGTTTTTGGGCAATGGTAGCCCCTAGGATGTTGATAGTGGGGGATTCAGCGATGGTAATGCTGTTGAATGTCAAGGGGAGATGGTTAGATTATCTCTTGTTGAAGATGGTTATTGCCTGGCACTTGTGTGGCGCGAATGTTACTTGCCACTTATCAGCCCAAGCCTGGATATTGTCCTGGTCTTGCTGCATTTCTACATGGACTGCTTCAGTATCTGAGGAGTTGCAAATGGTGCTGAACATTGTGCAATCATCAGCGAACATCCTCACTTCTGACCTTATGATTGAAGGAAGGTCATTGATGAAGCAGCTGAAGATGGTTGGGCCTAGGACACCACCCTGAGGTACTCCTGCAGTGATGTCCTGGAGCTCAGATGATTGACCTCCAACAACCACAACCATCTTCCTTTGCGCTAGGTATGACTCCAGACAGCGGAGGGTTTTCCCCATGATTCCCATTGACCTCAGTTTTGCTAGGACTCCTTGATGCCATACTCGGTCAAATGCTGCCTTGATGTTAAGGGCAGTCACTCTCACCTCACCTCTTGAGTTCAGCTCTTTTGTCCATGTTTGAACAAAGGCTGTAATGAGGTCAGGAGCTGAGTGGCCCTGGCGGAACCCGGTGTAATCTTTGTAGGTGCACAAGGTAACAATGCAGGAAAGCAATATGGGGTGGGATAAATAAGCTACGATAACAATTCAAATGATCAAGTTAATTACTGGATGAAGACTTTCCATCGTGTGATGTTCCTGGGACTAGAGCAAGGTTTAGCCGAGTTTAGTAAGAAATATGAGGCAGTGACTAAGACAGCATGCTGCTTGACTTTCACTTTCTCTTTCAACTCTCTCTACTGGCTCATGTGTGCATTGTAGCCTCAAGTGAACAATATGTACAATGCAATTTTCAAAACACTGCATCCCTCCCCTTCTTAGTAAATGAGAGAATTGCATGTTTCAATGGTTTGTTTCCAAAGGTTTAAACAATAAACTTAAACATAAATAATCGGTTTTGTAACATAGTCACTTAAGTATGATGGGTGTTTTCTCTCACAAATAGGTTATCATCTGGCATCAGATGTAGTCGCATTAGACTCACATTCTTCATTTGAGATGTCGATGTCGGAATCAGATTTAATACTTGCGATGAGGTTCTCAGTGCATTGAAGAATGACGCATTTCTTGTGATGATTTGTTAACCGTGCTTAGCAGTGATCATTGATCCGTTTGTGTTGGTCACAACAAATGTTTGGATGTCATAAGGGATTGTTTGTTTTCTAACATGACCATCATGTTTCACAAATACAAAAGAAGCTCTAAATTTCATGTTTCATTCTGCATTTGCCATCATTCGATCCTTCTGTTTTCAATTGCGTTCGCACACGTGTTGATCATTAGCTCTTCAAGGTAGCTCAGAAAAACACGTGCACATAGGATGTGCAAAGATGAGTGCGACTGGAGGTTTTCCAGTAGTCAAGTAAGGAGTTGCTCTGTAATTACAAGACAAGTGATATGGTTCTTGTTCTCAGCTGTAGCTGTACATATCATTTTCTTCAAGATTCGCATAAATCTCTTGACCTCTCCATTAGCTCCTGGCCAATAGGGTGTCATTTTTCATTGAGTGAATCCTAGGTAGTTTTAGGTAGTTTGTGAATTTGCTGAACTCATGGCTGTTGAATGGGGGTCCATTGTCACTTCTTAGTGTTTGAGGGATTCCAAACAAGGCGAAGATCTGGTCATGCTTTGGGATGACTACTAATTAAAATTGACATAACTAATTCCACAATGGGGAATCTGCTATAGTCGTCAGTGATAACAAGCAGGTGTTCAGCTGTGGGCAAATCTGTGAAGTCAACATTAACTTCAATTCATGGTCCTGGAAGTAGTTTGGACATCTTGAGAGGCTCATGAAGATTTGACATTATGGTTGCTTGGCATGGCAAACAGTGATTGATTTTGTGCTCTACCATACAGTCAATTCCTGGGAACCATACCATTTCCCTAAGGAGTTGTTTTGTTTTGACAATTCCCAGGTGTCCTTCATGTGCTATATCGACAACACACTCCCTCAATGGGTGTGAAATGACAATACAGTTGTTATGTAATACAAGATCAAATATGGTTGTAACGGTTAGCTCATTTCAAACATTGTGAAGAGCTTGTCGTGTTTGAACAGTTTTGTTCGTAGACGCTTTCTCAATCATGTCTTTCCAGTTTTGTGATTCTATAATCTTCACACATAATTGCAAAGCCTCATCTTGTTTTGTTGCAGCTTTCATGTCAGCTAGTTTTAGCGACTTTGGCACAGCATTTATTCTCATGTAGTTAAGATGTTGTTCAGCAACCTTTGTCATGAAATGTAGTCAGCTGGGCTGAGAAGCCTGTCTGATTCTCGACATGTAACTCATACTCTTGTAGTTTGAATTCAACATTCTATTTGAGTTTGCTATGTGGATTGTTGAACAAACTCACTAGTGGCTGTGATTGGCTATTACTCGCTTCTATAGAGATGAAAATGTAAGATACCCCATGTGATTGGGAGCACTTCTATCTGTTTGCGAATAACATTGCTGTACAGATGTTAATGATTTGCTTGCCATTGCAACGATTACCTGTCTTGTCTTTCTGCACGAGAACTGCACCTAAGCCTTTCATCCACGACTGGGTGGATGGTTTTCTCAGGGTCGAAATAGGCATTGGTGCAAATTACTGACAAACTTTGTTTGATCTAGTGTACTGTCTGTTTGTGTGATTTAGGCCATTCCCAATTAGTGGTCTCTTTTGTCATAACGCGTAGGGGGGCAGAAAGTGTAGCGAGGTTAGGAATGAAACAACTGCGTATGTGAAGAGTCCGAGCAGACTCTGGACTTCTTGCATGTTTTTAGGATCTGCAGTGTTTGCAATGGCTTCAGCTTTCCATGGAGCAGGTGATACTCCTTCACCACTGAACACGTGACCAAAGAATTCAATTCTGCTTTCTTTGAACAAGCACTTGTCTATGTTCAAGATGAGGTTACTTCTCTGAGACACTGTAGGCATGCTTGTAGGCATATCTCGAGTTCCCTTTCAGTGCGGCCATAGATGAAAATGTCTTCACTGATGTTCAGCGTGCCTTCAGGTCCTTGAGGTGCAGATTGAGTCAAGTGCTGAAATACCTCAGCTGCTGAATTGACTCCAAAGTTGAGCCTCTTGTTTCGGAAAAGTCTGATGTGAGTAGAGAATACAGTAAGATATATTGATTCTTCTGCAAGCTCGATTTGTTGGTATCCTGCATTGAGGTCACGTTTAGTGAAGTGTTTAGCACCATTCACTTTCTGCATGATATCATCGATTATTGGTGTCAAGTGTCTTTCTCATTGTGTGGCATAGATTGGTGATTGCATATCAACGCAGATTCTAATCTGGTTCTCGCCAGCTTGCATGTAACACCTTTCAGTTTACCGATACCAGTGAAGTGATCAGCAAATAGTTCGAGAATATTTTTGTCATTATGTGTAGGAATTGTGTATGTCACTACAATCATGTGCATATCTGTTGCTGTGTGGATGTCACATTCTCCAGATATGACATAGATTAGAGTATTTTTCTAGTGCATTTGAATGAGACTGATATTTCAAAAGTCCCGAGGATTTTCAGCAGTTTGTTACTGTTGTAAGGGAAAATTTTCATATTCCCTGGTTTGTAGAGAATGGGGCAATCCTGAGGTTTGTTGAATGTTTTGTCTCCCGTGACATTGACAGACACTGCTGCATCTATGAGAGCTTCCATGTCCAAGCAGCCAATGACCACTGTTACACGTGGCTGTTTGCTGAGAGAAAGGACAAAAGTATGTTCAGGGTCATCCGCCTCAACGTTAGCTACATTCTCTCGCCTTTTTGCTGTGGCAAGCATATGTGGCACCCTTTTGTTAATATTTGTCTTAGTAGTTAATTTTATTGATGAGTGACAAACACAAGCAAAATAATTAGGTTTTCCACATGTTTTGCAATTTTTACCAGTAGCAGGACACTCTGTCTGGTGAGGGTAAGCACTGCCATAGCAGAAACATTCTTTGAATAAGTCACAACTCTGTTTGTGAGACAGCTGTTGTTGCTTTGCAGTGGTTTCCTGGCACACAAGTGATGAACAGTGTTTGCAGGAGTTGAGATTGGAGTGTGGTAGTTACTGTCAACATTCTCAACTTCATTAGCTCTGGACTCTGACAGTGACTGTGATCTTGATAACTCCAACAGCTTTCTGTCTTTCTCGAGTGTTTTTCAATGTAGTTGACTGGAGAGAGAGCCTTTGGTTATTTGCATTTCCATGTCTCAATCAACGTTCAACATCACCGAGGTCACATTTGGTTGCTAGTTACTTCAGTCGCATGCAAAATGGTTCAATTATCTCAGTTTGCTCTTGCTTACTGTGTTGGAAGATAACAGTTTTGTATATGGTGTTTTGCTTAGGTATAAAGTAGGTTGTCAGTGCATGTTTTGCTGAGTCGTAGTCATTTTGCTCAAGCATGTGTCTCAAAGATATCTTCTAATTCTTCACCTCCATAGTGTAGAAGTAAGGCCTTTCTCTTTGTGTCATCTGTGATTGCAAAACCTGCCATTCCACCTTCAAAACATCACAACCACTTTTGTCGATGTGGGGATACAGATGATGGCTCTGAATACACATCGAAAGGTGGTAGGTTGGGCATAGACAATGCAACATTGATCAGCGATGCAATGATATTTTGTGATCAGTAATCCGGGATTGTGTTCTTTAAGAGAAAACTTTTCCATAATGATCTCAGATTTTTTTTTGATTGAATGATTATTTTGGAGAAATCAGTTTGTGTGTATACATAGTAAAAGCTTCCTGTGTGTCACTAACACAGTCTCCAACTTAAAATACTGTCTTCAGAAATGCACACAAAAACCTTCCAAAATTTTACACCTGAAAGCAATGTTTCCTGTTTTTCACCATCTGTTTTCTGTTTACCCTTGTCACCATTGTGATGTTCCCAGGACTGGAGCAAGGTTTAGCCAAGTTTACTAAGAAATTTGAGGCAAAGACTGAGACACATGCAGCATGCTGTTGAACATAAGGGAGTCTTCTTTAATCTGTTTTACTTTCACTTTCTCTTTCAGCTCCCTCTGCTGGCTCATGCGTGCATAGGAGCCTCAAGTGAGCAATATGTACAATGCAATTTTCAAAACACTACACAAAGGGCTAGATTTTGCTGTGGAAATAATGGTGAGGCGAATAGCGTCCACGATTATTTACATGAAAATTGGACAGCAAATTCAGCAAAAGGAGGTGTTGCTGTGCTGATAATAAGGGATGGGATCAGTTCTTTGGTAAGGGAGGATCTCAGAACGGAAGAACAAAATGTAGAATCTTTTAGGTGGAGCTAAAAAACAGCAAGAGGCAGAAAACATTGGTAGGAGTTGTTTAAAGGCCACCAAACAGTAGTAGTAGTGTGGGGCATGGTAATAATCAGGAGGTTAGACAAGCATGTGGCATGGTGATACAGTAATCATGGGTGACTTTAATCTGCATAATAACTGGGTAAACCTAATGAGCACACTAATGCTGTAGAGGATGAATTTCTGGAGTGTGTTAGGGATGGTGTTCTAGAGCAGTATGTTGAGAAACCAACTAGAGAACGGGCTATTTTAGATCTAGAATTATGGAATGAGAAAGGGCTAATTAATAATCTTTTTGTAAAAGAATCTTTAGGGATGAGTAGCCAAAATATGATAGAATTTTACACTATGTTTGAAAGTGAGCTAGCTCAATCTGAAGCCAGGATGTCAAATTTGAACAAAGGAAATGATGAAGGTATGAGGAGCAAATTGGTGGAGGTGGATTGGGAAAATACATCAAAAGGTATGACAGTACATAGGCAATGGATAGTCTTTAAAGAAATATTACATAGTTTCTAGCAACTACACATTCCTTCAAGCACAAAAACCCCAAAAGAAAAGGCATTCAACAGTGGCTAACAAAGGAAGTTAAGGATTGTATAAGATTAAAAGAAAAGGCCTATAAAGTGCCAAAAATAGTCATAAATGTGAGGATTGGGAGGATTTTAGAACACAACAAAGGAGGACCAAGAAACTGATAAAGAAAGGAAGAATAGAATATGAATGTAAGCTAGTTAAAAATATAAAAATGGACAGTAAAAGCTTCTACAGGTACATAAAAAGGAAATGTTTTGCTAAGACAAATTAGGATGTTACTAACAGAATTGATAAAGGGGAGTTGGTGGACGTGGTATACTTACATTTTCAGGAGGCTTTTGATAAAGACCCCCACAGGAGGTTGGTTAGCAAAATTAAAGCACATGGGATAGGAGGTAACATACTGGCATGGATTAAGGATTGGTTAACAGGCAGAAAGCAGAGTAGAAATAAACTGGTCATTCTCGCGTTGGCAGGCTGTCACTACTGGGGTACCACAGGGATCAGCGTTTGGGCCCCAGCTGTTCACAATATATATCAATGATTCGGATGTGGGGACCAAATGTAATTTTTCCAAGTTCGCGGATAACACAAAACTAGGTGGGAATGTGTGTTGTGAGGAAGATGCAAAGCAGCTTCAAGGAGATTTGGACAGACTCAGTGGCCAGAATTTTATGCCGCCCCAGCGGGTCGGATGGTGGTGTGGGAGCAGCGTAAAATTGAGCGGCAAGCTCTGGGAGGCCTACCCGCCCTGATTCCGCCTCCGGACAAGTTTACGGCGGTCAGGCGGGATGTGGGAATTGCCCGCCCGCCCGAGGCCAATCAAGACCCTTAACGGGCACTTAAGAGCCTTCGCCACCTCCATAGGTATTTTACCCCTGACAGGTGGGTGTGCTGGGGAAGTGAAAGGCTGCTCAGCGATAGCTGACAACCTTTCCACGCCACGGGGGCGGTGGGGGGGCATGACAGTCGGGCACAGAGTGCACGATTGAGGGCTGCTCCCACCTCCCAACGCACCCCGGATCCAAGACACTCACTTCCCCCCAAAGGACCACTCCAGCCTCACCAGGGAAGGACCGATCCCCCTTGGTTAGACCGCACTTGGAGTACTGTGTGCATTTTGGTCCCCTTACCTTAGGAAGAATATTATTGCCATACAGAGAGTGCAACAATGGTTCACTGGACTTGTTCCCGGAATGGCAGGACTATCCTATGAAGAGAGATTGGAGAAACTGGGCCTGTATTTTCTAGAGTTTCGAAGAATGAGAGGTGATCTCATTGAAACCTATAAAATACTTAAAGGGATAGACTGGGTAGATGCAGCTAAGACGTTTCCCCTGGTTGGGGAGTCTCGAAGCAGGGGACACTATTTCAAAATAAGTGGGAAGCCACATAGGACGGAGATGAGGAGAAATTTCTTTCCTCAGAGGGTTGTGAATCTTTGGAATTCTCTACCCCAGAGGGCTGTGGAAGCTCAGTCATTGAGTATGTTTAAAGCAGAGATTGGCAGATTTCTAAATACAAATGATATAATGGGATATGAGGATCGTGTGGGAAAAAGACATTGAAGTGGAAGATGAGCCATGATCATATTGAATGGCGGAGCAGGCTCAATGGGCTGAATGGCCTACTTCCGCTCCTATGTTCCGATGTTCTTGGGACCACGCATGCCCAGTTAAATGTGGAAAGCAGGGAATTGCTCTCCAAAATGCCTTGCTCATCTAAAAGCTGTGTGATAATGGCATCTCACTGAGAGGTTACCATTCAAATACTTTGAGCACTGTGAAGTTGCTTTACTTACCTCAAATACAAACTAAACTAGCCTGAAAAAGTTAGGGCTTGTCCATTCCAGTGTAAGTACCCTTTTAACAGTGAGATAAGTCTTGATTACTGCCACGCAACCTTTTTGGCACTGAAAATTATCAATTACAAGTGTGAGTCTTATTCCTTCAGATTTTAATTATTGTTGGAGATTTTAAAAAAAGATTGTTTTTTAACTTTTTCTTTCAGGTTCTTTTATCTCCCTCTCTTAATTCAATGGTCGTGGGCATGGAAACAGGAGTGGTTGCATTGACCCTCCTGCTCCGACTTCCACTCCCACCAGGATTGCATGCCAGCCGTCCAATTAGCACCCGGCCAGCATAGTTGTGAAAGAAAAAGGGGCGCGTGGGTGGGAGGGTCGTTGTTACTGGGGGTGGGACATGGCCCAGAAGAAGGTGCTGGCGGCCTGTTTAAAAGGCGACCAGCACTCTCAATAACATCTCATGACTTGCAGATCTGCACATGAATGTCAAATATCTTAGAGCACCAGTCATCATTGAAAACGACGCTCCAGCCTAATTGGAGCAACCCTGACCCAAAGCATCCCGCCATGAGACCTTTTGAAGCCTGTGTGACATGTTTGCGGCCATGGTAGAGACAAAAACCTGGGTGGCCCCACAGTTTAGCGATGACTTCCTGCATGTGCTCCTCCAGGCTGCTGAGACAAGGCTGGTGGTCCTCTTCCCTCAAGACTGAAGGAGGAGACCTCCCCAGTGAACCAGGCAGGCCTGGCTGGAGGTAGCACAGGAGGTTAGCAGCCGTGGGATCGTTCATGGAACCTGGATCCAGTACCCGCAAGTGAGTCAATGACTTTTCCTGCTCTGCCAGAGTGAGTGACAAACCTCAGTTTCCTTTGGGTCAAAACCAAATGTGTGGGTGTGCTGGTGCAGATGTTGGGTTGTGAAGCCCACCAAATAGAGTGAGTGGCTGCAGCTCTGTCAGGGTTCGTGTACCTGGCACATCTGACCCGTACAAGGATGCAGCTGAGTGCCAGACTAACACTTGCATGACAATGGCCCTAGAGGCTGCAGCAAGTGTGCAGTGCAGGTGGTCTGACGGTCGAACACTAAAACGGTTCTACATAAGAACATAAGAAATAGAAACAGGGGTAGACCATATGGCCCGTTGAGCCTGCTCCACCATTCAATATGATCATGGCTGATCATGGGCTTTGACTCCACTTTCCCATCCACTCCCCATATCCCTTGATTCCCTGAGAGACCAAAATCTGTTTATCTCAGCCTTAAATATATTCAGTGATGCTGCTTCCTCTGAGGTAGAGAATTCCAAAGATTCACAACCCTCATCTCATCTCAGTCCTAAATGATCATCCCTTATCCTGAAACTGTGTCCCCTTGTTTTAGATTCTCCAGCCAGGGGAAACAATGTCTCAGTATCTACCCTGTCAAGCCCCTTCATAATCTTGAATGCTTCAATGAGATCACCTCTCATTCTTCTAAACTCCAGAGAATCTAGACCCAATTTACTCAGCCTGTCATCATTGGACAACCCTGTCATCCCAGGGACCAATCTAGTGAACCTTCACTGTACTGCCTTCAATGCAAGTATATCTTTCTTAAATATGGAGACCAATATTGCACACAGTATTCCAGATGTGGTCTCACCAAAGCCCCATACAACTGCATCAAGACTTCTTTATTCTTGTACTCCAATCCCCTTGCTATAAAGGCCCACATGCCATTTGCTTTCCTAATTGCTTGCTTTACCTGCATGATAACTTCTTGTGTTCCTTGTACAAGTACGCCCAAGTGTCTATGAACATCAACATTTACAAGTTTCATGCCTCTTAAAAATATTCTACTTTTCTATTCTTACGACCAAAGTGAATAACCTCACATTTCCCCACATTATACTTCATTTGCTACCTTGTTGCACACTCACTTAATCTGTTTATGTCTCTTTGCAGCCTCTGTGTCCTCCTCAGAGCTCGCATTTCCACTTAGCTTTGTATCGTTGACAAAGTTAGATATATTACTTTCGAGTCATAGAGTCATAGAGTTATACAGCACAGAAACAGGCCCTTCGGCCTATCATGTCCGTGCCGGCCATCAAGCACCTATCTATTCTAATCCCATTTTCCAGCACTTGGCTCATAGCCTTGTATGCTCTGTCGTTTCTAGTGCTCATCTAAATACTTCTTAAATGTTGTGAGGGTTCCTGCCTCTACCACCCCTTCAGGCAGTACGTTCCAGATTCCAACCACCCTCTGGGTGAAAATATTTTTCCTCAAATCCCCTCTAAACCTCCTGCCCCTTACCTTAAATCTATACCCCCTGGTTATTGACACCGCTGCTAAGGGAAAAAAAGTTTCTTCCCATCTACCCTATCTATGCCCCTTAAAATTTTGTATACATCTATCAGGTCTCCCTTCAGCCTTCTGCTCTAAGGAAAACAACCCTAGCCTATTCAGTCTCTCCTCATAGCTGAAATACTCCAGTCCAGGCAGCATCCTTGTGAATCTCCTTTGCACCCTCTCCAGTGCAATCACATCCTTCCTATAGTGTGGTGACCAGAACTGTATACAGCACTCCAGCTGTGACCTAACTTTATTTTTATGCAGCTTCATCATAACCTCCCTGATCTTATATTCTCTGCCTCGGCTAATAATGGCAAGTATCCCATATGCCTTCCTAACCAGCTTATCTACCTGTGCTGCTGCCTTCAGTGATCCATGGACAAGCACTCCAAGGTCCCTCTGGCCCTTTGTATTTCCTAGGGTCCTACCATCCATTGTATATTCCCTTGCCTTGTTAGTCCTCCCAAAATGCATCACTTCACACTTCTCAGTATTAAATTTCATTTGCCACTGCTCTGCCCTTCTTACCAGCCCATCTATATCATCCTGTAATCTAAGGCTTTCCTCCTCACTATTTCCGACACCATCAATTTTTGTGTCATTTGCAAACTTACTGATCATACCTCCTAGCTCACGTCTAAATCATTAATGTACACTACAAACAGCAAGGGTCCCAGCATCGATCCCTGTGGTACACCACTGGCTTCCAATCAGAAAAACAACCCTCGATCATCACCCTGTGCCAATTTTGGTCCAATTTGCCAAATTGCGAGACCTTATCAAAAGCCTTACTGAAGTTCATGTAGACTACATCAACTGCTTTACCCTCATCAACACATCTAGTCAGCTTCTCGAAAAATTCAATCAAGTTTGTTAGACATCATCTCCCCCTGACAAAGCCATGCTGACTATCCTTGATTAATCCTTGCCGCTCCAAGTGGACATTAATCCTGTCCCTCAGAATTTTTTCCAATAGTTTCCCTACCACTGATGTTAGACTCACTGGCCTGTAATTACCTGGTTTATCCCTGCTACCCTTCTTGAATAATGGTACCACATTCGCTGTCCTCCAGTCCTCTGGTACCTCTCCTGTGGCCAGAGAGGATTTGAAAATTTGTGTCAGAGTCCCTGCTATCCCCTCCCTTGCCTCACATAATAGCCTGGGATACATTTCATCTTAGCCTGGGGATTTTTCCACTTTTAAACCTTCTAAAATCGCTAATACCTCCTCCCTTTCAATGCTAATTTGTTTGAGTATATCACAATCCCCCTCCCTGATCTCTACACCTACATCGTCCTTCTCCATAGTGAACACAGATGAAAAGTAATAATTTAAAACCTCACTTACGTACTCTGGCTCCACACACAGATTGCTACCTTGGTCCCTAATGGGCCCTACTCTTTCCCTGGTTATCTCTTAATATTCTTAAAAAACAGCTTGGGATTTTCCTTTATCTTGCCCGCCAGAGGTTTTTCATGCCCCCTCTTTGCTCTCCTAATTACTTTTTTTAAGTACGCCCCTACACTTTTCATACCCCTCTCGGGCCTCTGCTGTTCTCAGCCCCCTGAATCTGCCATAAGCCTCCTTTTTTTTCCTCATCCAATCCTCTATATCCCTTGACATCCAGGGTTCCCTGGACTTGTAGGTCCTACCCTTCACCTTTACGGGAACAGGCTGGCCCTGACCTCTCACTATTTCCTTTTTGTCTGACTCCCACTGGTCTGATGTAAACTTTCCTACAAGTATCTGCTCCCAGTCCACTTTGGCCTGATCCTGTTTTATCATATTGAAATCGACCTTCCCCCAATTCAATACCTTTATTTCGGTCCATCTTTGTCCTTTTCCATATCTGCCTTAAATCTTACAAAGTTATGGTCACTATCCCTAAAATGCTCCCCCACTGACACTTCCATCACGTTTCCGGCTTTAGTCCCTAGGATTAGGTCAAGTGCTGCCCCTTCTCTTGTAGGACTTTCTGCATACTGGCATGAAAACATGAAAAGCTGTCCTGTATGCACTTTAAGAATTCTGCCCCTTTTAAGCCTTCTGCACTTTTATTATCCCAGTTAATATTGGGTGAAGTTGAAATCCCCTACTATTATTACCCTATTATTTTTACACATCTCTGAGATTTGCCTACATATTTGCTCCTCTATCTCTCCCTGACTATTTGGAGGCCTGTAGTAAATTCCCAGCCAAGTGATTGTGCCTTTTTGTTTTAAGTTCTACCCATATGGCCTCATTTGAGGAACCATCTAAGATATCATCCCTCCTTACTGTAGTAATTGACTCCTTGATCAATAGTGCAATTCCACCTCCTCTTTTCCACTCCCCTCTGTCACACCTGAAGGTGCTATATCCTGGAATATTGAGCTGCCAGTCCTGCCCTTCCTTCAACCATGTCCATGTGATAACAATAATACCATATTCCCATGTGTTAATCAATGTCCTCAGTTCATCTGCCTTACTTGTCAGACTGCTTGCATTAAAATAGATGCAATCCAGCCTTGCATTATTCGCTTGTGCCTTAACAGGTCTATATTTGCTCTGTCTTCCAGACTGACTTAGTTTCTCATCTATATTTGACTGTGCATCACCCCCTACTGAAATGCCACTCTGTATCCCACCCTCCTGCCAAATTATTTTAAACCCGCCGCCCTCCCCCACCCAACAGCACTAGCAAACCTCCCAGCAAGGCTGTTGGTCCCGTTCCGGTTCAGGTGCAACCCGTCCAACATGTACAGGTCCCACCTTCGCCAAAAACAGATCCAGCGATCCAGGAAACTAAAGCCCTCCCTCCTGCACCATGTCTTCAGCCACGCATTCATCTGTTCTATCCTCCTATTCCTGTACTCACTAGCAGGTGGCACCGGGAATAATTCAGAGATTACAACCATTGAGACCCTGCTTTTTAATCTGCTACCTAGCTCCCTAAATTCTTGTTGCAGGACCTCATCCCTCTTTCTACCTATGTCGTTGGTACCAATGTGAATCACGACCTCTGACCGTTCACCCTCCCCCTTCAGAATTTCCTGTAGCTGCTCCGTGACATCCTTGACCCAAGCACCATGGAGGCAACATACCTTCCTGGAGTCATGTTTGTGGCCACAGAAACGCCTGTGCAGTTGAGCCACCCATGGTGCCACAGATTTGGCTCTTACTGCATTCCTCTGAGAAGCTATCTCCCCCAACAGTAATCAAAGCAGAATATCTGTTAGAGAGGGAGATGGACCCAGGGAACTCCTACAGTACCTGACTAGTTCTTCTACTCTGCCTGTCAGTCACCCATTCCCTTTCTGCTTGAGCAGTCTTGACCTGCGGTGTGACCACCTCCCTGTACATGCTATCCATGATGATCTCAGCCTCCTGGATGCTCCACAGTGTCCCAGCCGCTGCTCCAGATCCAAAACACGGATTTCGAGTAGCTGCAGCTGGAGACACTTCCTGCACACGTGTTGGCCCTGGACACTGGAAGTGTCCCTGACTTCCCACATTGCACAGGAGAAGCACTCCACACTGCCGAGCTGCCCTGACATGACTTACCCTTAATTTACTCAAAAAAATTTAGATTATTTACATTAGGGACCTTGATTCCCTAAAAACTACTACTTATTATATAAAAAAATTAGTAATAATTATTAGTAATTATTAATAAATTACACTAATTAAAAACAAAAAACACACTTTAGAGGACTAATCTTATCACTTTTAAGGTTTTTGAAAGAAAAAGAACTTTCTCCTGATTTTTTAAAACTATTTACAGGAACTAACAGCTGTTACTTCCCCAACCAATCAACGTACAGATTTCCCGTGATGTCAGTGTAAGTCTTTTTGTTTCCTCCTCCTTTGAAACTCAGCATGCGCCAGAACAGATAGAGAGCCTGCAGACTGCTGCTGCTGCTCCAGATCCGCCTCCTCCCAGGTCGCTTGCCGACTGCTGCTGCCGCTCCGTCTTCGTCGAAGTCATTGTTATAGATTGCAAATATCTGAGGCCTGAGCACTCCACTAGTCACAGCCTACCAACTTGAAAATACCCCATTTATCCCTACTCACTGTTTCCTATCCATTAACCAATCCTCTAACCATGTTGATATTTCACCCCCCTCTCCATGAGCCTTTATCTTGTGTATTAACTTTTTGTGTGTCACCTTATCAAATGCCTTTTGAAAATCCAAGTATAATTTTTTTTTATTCATTCACGGGATGTGGGCATCACTGGCCAGGCCAGCATTTATTGCCCATCCCTAATTGCCCTTGAGAAGGTGGTGTTGAGCTGCCTTCTTAACTGCTGCAGTCCATGTAGGGTAGGTACTCCCACAGTGCTGTTAGGAAGGGAGTTCCAGGATTTTGACCCAGTGACAGTGAAGGAACGGCGATATAGTTCCAAGTCAGGATGGTGTGTGACTTGGAGGGGAAATTGTAGGTGGTGGTGTTCCCATGCATTTTCTGCCCTTGTCCTTCTAGTTGGTAGAGTTTGCGGGTTTTAAAGGTTCTGTCTAAGAAGCCTTGGTGTGTTGCTGCAGTGCATCTTATAGATGGCACACACTGCTGCCACACTGTATCAGTGGTGGAGAGAGTGAATGTTTGTGGATTGGGTGCCAATAAAGCGGGCTGCTTTGTCCTGGATGGTGTCGGGCTTCTTGAGTGTTGTTGGAGCTGCACCAATCCAGGCATGTGGAGGGTATTCCATCACACTCCTGACTTGTGCCTTGTAGATGGTGGACAGGAGGTGAGTTACTCGCCTCAGGATTTCTAGCTTCTGAACTGGCTATTTCAGTTCAGTTTCTGGTCAATGGTAACCCCCAGGATGTTGATAGTGGGGGATTCAGCGATGGTCATGCCATTGAATGTCAAGGGGATATGGTGAGATTCTCTTTTGTTGGAGATGGTCATTGCCTGTCACTTGTGTGGCACGAATGTTACTTGCCACTTATCAGCCCAAGCCTGAATATTGTCCAGGTCTTGCTGCATTTCTGCATGGACTGCTTCAGTATCTGTGGAGTCGCGAACGGTGCTGAACATTGTGCAATCATCAGTGAACATCCCCACTTCTGACCTTATGATTGAAGGAACGTTATTGATGAAACAGCTGAAGATAGTTGGGTCTAGGACACTACCCTGAGGAACTCCTGCAGTGATGCCCTGGATCTCAGCTGATTGACCTCTAACAACCACAACCATCTTCCTTTGCGCCAGGTATGACTCCAACCAGCGGAGACTTTTCCCCCGATCCCCAGTGACTTCAGTTTTGCTGGGGCTCCTTGATGCCATACTTGGTCAAATGCTGCCTTGACCTCAAGTGCAGTCACCCTCACCTCACCTCACCTCTTGAGTTCAGCCCTTTTGTCCATGTTTGAACCAAGGTTGTAATGAGATCAGGAGCTGAGTGGCCCTGGTGGAACCAAAACTGAGCGTCACTGAGCAGGTTATTGCTAAACAAGTGCCGCTTGATGGCACTGTTGATGACACCTTCCATCACTTTACTGATGATCCAGAGTAGACTGTTGGGGGGGTAATTGGCCGGGTTGGACTTGTCCTGCTTTTTGTGTACAGGATATACCTGGGCAATTTTCCACATTGCCGGGTAAATGCCAGTATTGTAGCTGTACTGAAATAGCTTGGCTAGGGGCGCGACAAGTTCTGGAGAACTGGTCTTCAGTACTATTACCGAAATATATGTCAGAGCCCATAGCCTTTGCAGTATCCAGTGCCTTCAGTCATTTCCTGATATCACGCGGAGTGAATCGAATTGGCTGAAGTCTGGCATCTGTGGTGCTGGGGACTTCAGGAAGAGGCTGAGATGGATCATCTACTCGGCACTTCTGGCTGAAGATTTTTGCAAATGCTTCAGCCTTATCTTTCTCACTGATATGCTGGGCTCCCCCATCATTGAGGATGGGGATATTTGTAGAGCCACCTCCTCCAGTTAGTTGTTTAATTGTCCACCACCATTCATGGTTGGATGTGGCAGGACTGCAGAGTTTAGATCTGATCTGTTGGTTAATACATTTACTGCTTCCCCTGTATCTACCTTACTAGTTACATCCACAAAAAACTCTTAATAAATTTGTCAAACAGGGTTTCCCTTTTGGAAACCATGTTGACTTGTTCTAATCATACTATTGATACGACCAGGTGACAAATGTGTCTGGGGTCTGTTACTATCTTCATCTGGTCTTTTTGTAACAGGGTTTAATTTTAAACACACCGTGTTTTTGAGCTCCCCCTTTGTGAATCCTTGTTCACAACTTTCCAATTATATGGTCAAGAAATTAGCACAAACAGGCTTTCTTTGTTTTAAAGAAGAAAAGTGAGATTTATTAAAGCTTAAACTTATACTCTAATCCGGTTAATGCCTACGTGTATAAGACGCGTCCTCGCTAGCATGCGCACGTGATACACACATGCAAATAGGGACAGAAAAGAGCAGTAGAAAAGATAAATAGAACAGTTTGAGGCAATATTTTGTTACTGTTTCTCAAGCTCACTGTAGTCCTTGATGGAAGATATGGTCTTACGTTTTGTTGGGACCCAGTATTTTTCGTAAACCTTGTTCACGAAGGAGATTTTTCTCTCTCTGTGTTTACGTGTCTTCATAAGATTCAGTTCTGTGAGGAAGAGACGGAGGCAGGCAAACAGGAGAGGAGGTAATTCTCGCCTCAGTTGCAGGAGAGATCTTCACTACATGAGCGCACGGCTTTGTCTGAGATCAAAGCCTTTGCTGCAAGTTCAAATTCACTGCAACAGCCAATTAGTCATGCGACTAAAACTGGTCTGACCACTTCTGTTTATTGGGGTCCCCATTGTTTCAACACCACCTGTTACTATGCAAAATGTCTTTCCAGTCAGGGGCTTTCAGTTTTAAGTTTTAATGTTCATGTGGCAAAATAATGTGTGCCTCAGTCTTGGCAGGTGGGGGTTTGCCTGACACTATGTTCTTCCAAGTGAATTGTTAAGACTTCCTTAATCATATATACTCAGATACTGAGGCAGTCCGTGTCTATATGCAGCAAGAAATGGACAACATTCAGAATTGTGCTGATAAGCGACAAGCCACATTTGCGCCACACAACTGCCAGGCAATGACAATCTCCAATAAGAGAAAATCTAACGATCGCTCCTTGACGTTCAACGTCATTACCATCACTGAATCATGCGCTATCAACATCCTGGGGATTACCATTGACCAGAAACTGAACTGGACCAGTCACATAAGTACTGTGTTTACAAGAGATGGTCAGAGGCTGGGAATTCTGCATTGAGTAACCCACCTCCTGACTCCCTAAAGCCTGTCCAACATCTACAAGGCACAAGTCATGAGTGTGATCCACTTGCCTGGATGAGTGCGGCTCCAACAATACTCAGGAAGCGCAACACCATTTAGGACAAAGCAGCCAGCTTGTTTGGCACCCCATCCACCAGTCTAAACATTCAATCCCTGCATTACTGATACACAGTGGCAGCAGTGTGAAACATCTACAAGATGTACTGCAGTAACTCACCACGCCTCCTTCAACAGCACCTTCCCAACCCGTGACCTCTAACATTTAGAAGAACAAGGAAAGCAGATGCATGGGAACACAACCATCTGAAAATTCCCCTCCAAGACACACACCATCCTGACTTGGAAATATAACATTGTTCCTTCGCTGTCACTGGATCAAAATCCTGGAACTCCCTCCCTAATAGTACTATGGGTCTACTCGCACCAGATGAACTGCAGCGGCTCAAAAAGGCAGCTCACCACCACTTTCTCAAGGGCAATTAGGGATGGGCAACAAATGCAGGCCTTGCCAGTGACGCTCACATCCCATGAAAAAAATTAAAAAATGATTCCAGCACTTTTCCGACGACTGTTGTCAGGCTAACTGGCCTGTAGTTCCCTGTTTTTTTTCTCCCTCCTTTCTTGAATAGTGGTGTTGCACTTGCTAACTTTCAATCTGATGGGACTGTTCCAGAATCCAGGAAATTGTGGAAAATCATAGGCAGCGCATCCTATCTTGCAGCTGTCTCTTTGAGAATCCTAGGATGTGGGCCATCAAGTCCTGCGGATTTGGCAGATTTTAGTCCCTTGAGTTACTCCAGTACTTTTTCTCTGCTGATTTAATTACCGCAATTTCCACAATTTTATTAACCCTTAGGTTACCCTCTTTTTCTGGTATGTAACTAGTGTCTTCTCCTGTGAAAACAGACAAAATATTTATTCAATATCTGTCATTTCCTCATTCGCCATTACAATTTCTTCTGTATAAAAGCAAAATACTGCAGATGCCAGAAATCTGAAATAAAAACAAGAAATTCTGAAAATACTGATGAAGGGTCACTGACCTGAAATGTTAACTCTGCTTCTCTCTCCACAGATGCTGTCAGACCTGTTGAGTATTTCCAGCATTTCTTGCTTTTATTTATGATTTCTTCTGTTTCTGCTTCTAAGGGATCAATGATTACTCTAGCTGCTCATTTTATACTTGGAAAAGCTCTTACAATCTGTTTTTATATTCCTGGCTAGTTTACTCTCATTCTGTTTTTTCCCTTTTTATCAACATTTTGATAGCTGGTTTCTGAAACACTCCCCAATCCTCAGACTTAATACTATTCTTTGCAACATTATAAGTCTCTTCTTTTAATTTAATACTATTGTCATGCTAAGCCTCCACCTGCCAAGAATGAGGCACATCAGTTTTGTCATGAACATTGATTTTTATTTGTTGTTGGATTGAGGAATTGACTTGTTAAACAGATCAGCCGTGGTTGGGAAAAACATTTACATACTAATGGATATCGAAGGTGAGGAAGTGCATTCCAGGGCCTGCTAAGGAGGTACAATCCACAAGGGCCAGGACTGGTGAGACCAGCTGGTCACATGACTAACTGGCTGTTCCAGGGTTTTCTTTTGAACTGGCCACAGAGAGTTTGAACTCAGAAAGACTGTTTGCTCCTGGACTGAGAAGATCTCTCCTGTCTGCTCCCATCTCTTTCTCACAAGCCTCTGAATCCACTGGAGATACATGAACCGCAAGAGAGAAAAGTCTCCTACAGCGAACAAGATATAAGAAGAATACTGGGCCCCAATGAAAAGCATGATCTACATACAATCAAGGACTCTACAGTGAGTTCGAAGAACCGTAACAAAAACTCTTCAGATATTGCCTCAATCTTTTCCACTTTATTTTTCTTCTACTCATTTCTGTCTCTATTTGCATGTGTGTATCGCGTATGCATGCTAACGTGGGCGCGTCGTGTATCCGTAGGTATCAACCGAATTAGAATTTAAGTTCAAGGTTAATAAATTTCAACTTTTCTTCTTTAAAATTGGAAAGCGGTGAACAAGGATTCACCAAGGGGGAGCTAAAAACATGGTGTTTTAAAAATTAAACCCTGTTACGGTAAGACCAGTGAAGGCTGAAAGGGACCCCAAGACATCTTTCTCACCTGGTCGTAACAGACATCTGGGGGCTATCATCCTGGATTTTACCCACAGACAAATGAGAGAAATTGGAAGTGGGAAGCCAAATTGTTCCCAATCAAAAAGAGCAAGATTTCAATACAGGTTTTCTTGTGGTTGTGTGTGCTTGAATACTAATATGTCTGCAACTGAAGTTAATAACTCTCCAAGCCAGGGTGAAGTAAATTGGGATAAGTTAAAAGCATTGTCCATGGAGGAGTTGAGGAAAATGGCTGAGCAGTGTGGGATCACTGTACGTAACAAGGCTAGGAAATCTGAACTCCTAAGGCTAATGGCCAACCATTTTTAAGCAGAAGCAGTGTTAGAAGTAGACCCAGACAGGGTACTGTTAGCAAATATACAATTGGAACAAAGGAAACTTGAATTAGAAGACAGGGAAAGAGAAATGGAGAGACAGGAAAAAGAGAGAGCAAGGCAGGAGAGAGAGAAAGAGAGAGCCTTCCAGAAGGAACGTGAAGAAAAACAAAGACAAGAGAAGGAACGAGAGAGAGAGGAGAGAGAGAGAGAAAGAATATTCCAGAAAGAATGTGAAGAAAGGGAGCTAAGGCGGCTTGAGTTAACTAGGGGAGGGCAACAGAGTAACCCCAATGAAAGCATAGTTAATATGGAGGAGCATAATTCAGGGCTGGGTACAGAATTGCTAAAACTAGCTCAAGTAATTCCAAAATTCAATGAGGAAGAAGTAGAAACATTTTTTGTGTCCTTTGAGAAACTGTCAAGGCTAACTGAAGCTAACTGGAGAAGCCCATGAGGTTTATTCTCTGTTGCCAGATGAGAGTTCATCCAATTATGAACTGACAAAAAATGGGGCATATGAATTTGTACCCGAAGCCTATCGCCAAAAATTTAGAACCCTTAAAAAGCAAACTAATCAAACTTATCTGGAGTTTGAAAGAAGTAAGCAGCTGATTTTTGACCAGTGGCTGAGGGCTCTTAAAGTACAGCTCAGCTATGAGAATCTCAGAGAAGTAATTCTGTTAGAGGAATTTAAACACTCTCTCTCACTCTCCATAAAGACCCATGTAGAGGAGCAGCGGGTTCAGAGAGCCCGGCAAGCAGCTATTCTAGCTGATGAGTTTTCATTAATTTATAAGTCGGTTTCCTGGGGAGAACCTTTCCTAGTCACCCCCAAAAATCAAAAAAAGGAGAAACGATGGGAAGGTGTTAGGAGCCCAAGCAGTCCTGGGACAGAAAGGAAAGCCAGAGACACAGGGGGCCCTCCTCTAGCCAAAAAGGAAGGTGCTGCGAGCAAGAGAGAGACCCGGAGACCTGTCAGCTTCCATTGTAATAAAGCAGGGCATTTAAAAGCCGACTGCTGGAAACTAAAGGGAAAACCTGTAGGGTTAATCAGGGCACACCCGCTCAGTGAAGAAACGAACCTGATGGAAAGCACAGCAGAACAAGCTGTGGCTTTAACTGCAGTAAGACTGAGACCCAGGAAGCTTACGGCTGCGAGTGCAGGAACATTTAATAGGATTCCTGAAGATTATCAGGGTTTTGTGTCTGAAAGAAAAGTAACCCCATACCCCTTGAGTGGGACAAACAAGCCCATAGTACTTCTCAGGGATAGAGGGGCCACTAGATCCCTTTTACTGGGAAAAAGGCCTAACCTTTCCCCCCGAGAGTGCAGTGAACACCAGAATGGTGGTGAATGGTCTTGGAGGGCAGTGTATGCCTATACCTGTACACCGGGTGCACCTGGAGTGCGGCCTAGTTTCGAACTAGTGACCGTAGGGATTATCCCTAGTTTGCCTGTGGATGGGATTGACCTGCTCCTAGGTAATGATCTGGCGGGGGTGAAGGTGGTAGCCCCCCCAGTAGTGAAAGAAAGACTGCAGGACGTCAGAGACAGGGCAGTAGCAGGAGATGGACCCCTGCAGTTTCCCTGAATGTGTAATGGATCAGGCCATGATCAAACCAGCTCCCTCAGAAGAGACTGAATTGGCACTGCAGGCAGATGACCAGGTCTGTCTGTCTGAGACTTTCTTTGGAAAGTTAGGAGACCCAGGGAATGAATTGAATAACTTTTCCCTCGCTGAGACTACTGTTAGGAGGCCAATAAACTACTCCCACCAGCATTTTCTGACCCTTGCCATTCCTAATCTTTACTGCTACTGACTCTACTTCCTGATTTTCTGAGCTAAGCTCCTTTCTCACTAATGTCCTTATGTCATCCTTTATTGTCAGGGCTACTCCTCCTCCTTCTTTTCCAATCTGCCTATCTTTTTGAAATGTTGTGTATCCTGGAATATTTATTTCCCAACCTTGGTCACCTTGTAACTATGCCTCTGTATTGGCGATTAGATCTAAACCATTTATGTTTATTTGTTCCACTAGATCATCTATCTTACTGCAAATGCTCTGTGCATTCAGATAAAGTGACTTCAGTTTTTTTTACTACTATTCTCTGCATGGACCTTACTCTCTGATGCACTATTACTGTTAAACTCTCTATCCTTTCCTGTCCCATTCAGCTTGTCTTCATCCACTTCGATTTTCTATCACCTCATTTCTATTCCCTCAACTTTTATTTTTGAATTTCTAATCTCCTTTCACCTGAATCCTCCTCCCCCTCTGTTAGTTTAAAGCCATTTTCCTCTATTCTGACCATATTTACTGTGCACTCTGTTTGTAAACTCTGTCCCTTCTTGTCACACTTCGGTTACCATTACACATATCGCTACCCTGCACTATTGTCTTGTCCTTTCTCCTTAACTTTCCAAATCTCCCCTCACCTGAACCCTCCCCTACCCCCCCACTATTTTTTTAAAGCCCTCTATACAGCTCCAGTTATATGACTCACCAGGACATTGGTCCCAATGCAGTTCAAGTGAAGCCAGTCTCAATGGTACAGCTACCTCTTTCCCCAGTACTGGTGCCAGTGCCCCATTAATCGAAACCCACTTCTCCCACACCAATCTTTGAACCATGCATTCAACTCTCTGATCTTATTTAACCTATGCCAAGTTTCTCGTGGCTCAGGTAATAATCCAGAGATTCTCACGTGTCTCCACAGGAGAAGAGAGCCCAGAATGCTTGAGAAATGACACAGACCAGTGGCAGTGCTCCTTTTTTGGCTGTCCTAACATCAGTGGAAGAAAAGACACTGCAACTGGCTGGCAACCAGGGAGGCTGATCCATTGCAGATAGTGAGGCCAGAACACCTGTTGAGAGGGTGAGTTCCTCAGGTAACGGGGATAGGGAGTAGCAACAAACAAGTTTGAAGATTGGTTATGCATTCCAAGATATAGACATGTAGCCAAGCTGCAGTCAAAGAAATGTCCTTCAATTCGGAGTGTCACATGGACCTGATCTCCTGCAGGTGAATCTCAACAATGGTCAAGTGACATCTCTGGAGGACATTTGTCCACCTCTGAGCAGGAGGAGGTTTCCGCAGAGGGTGCAGTGACACATCCTTGCCCCACAGCCTCCACCAGTTCAGATACTGTCACCTCAGTGGGTCAACATGCGCATAGAGATTCGGGGTCACAACCTGGTACCAGCACCACACGAGTTGCCGGAACAACTGTCAAGGGTGTGACAGCTGAGGCCTCTGACACTTGGAGTACTGTAGGAGACCAGGCACATGCTGAGCCCCAGGCTGTTGATGAACCTTTGGAGTTGCCCATGAGGTGGCAGTTGCCGGAAGTGCAGCATGAGTGCATGAAGATCTGGTGGAGATTCCGGAGGGTATGCACACCCTGGCTTGGGCAGTGGAGGAGTCCATCCAGGTCATGAGTGGTGCCATGTCCCTCTCATCTGCATGTGTATCCTCCTCCATTGTGAGATTAGTGACTCATGGACAGCCAGATCCAGCAGACCAATCAGTGGCTGCCAGAGATGAACGCAGGCCTGCATGCCATCACATTGTCCATGAGCTCAATGCAGCAGTGGGAATGCGAGAGGGGAACAGGTGCCTGCAGTCTGCACTAGGTTCTTCTCCTTCTCAGGACAGCAGGGAGGTGCAAGTGTGCCTCACGATGGTGGAGGAGCAACAGTAGTCTACATCGGGGGCTCCACTCCAGTTGTGGACAGAGGCTCCTCAGCCCATGGCACCAGTGCCTCAGGTTGCCAGGTTGACAGAGAAGGCCTCTGTGACTCTTCAGGAGCACCACAGTATGCTGGCCTTCCCTGCCTCAGGCAGCCAGAGGACAGCAACCAAGATTATCCCAAGCCATGGGGCAGCTTGGTCAGCAGTCTGCCTCCCTGCAACTGGCAGTGAAGGTGGAGAAACATGTAGGAGCACCCAAAAAAGATAAAAGAAATCACTGTAACTGCATTTGGGCTTCACGGGTGTGAGTTCAATTTATGTGGCTTTTTGAATAGTGTAGAGAACCTTTATTAAATGTCTCTTTGCTTATGAGTGTCTCAATGCAGCAATGGTGGCCACAGCGTTCTGCATGTGTGGGAGGTAGCAACTCGGAGCTGGATGGGGATGACCATGGTATATGTGCTAATCAGATGGACCATCGCCGAAGTGTTATGCACTGATGAGTGAGTGATTCTGGGCTTCCAGCAGATGTTAGTGGCTGCAGTGAGTCTGGAATGTGGATCTTTGGTAGACAAGATGGCTGATGTGCTGCAGTTCAGGGGAAATGCCTGAGTATAAGAGCTTCCTGAACCTCCTTAGCACCCAACTCTTGAGACCGACCAAGTGGTCCCATAGGCTGGTTAGGATGCTGCGGCTCCTCTTCGGCAACCTTAACTGAGGATGCCTCACACGCTACTGTGTCTTCAGCACACAGGGCCTCCCACCTCTCCAGAACCAGGTTATGCAAAGCGCAACAGACAACCACAATTCAAGATACACTTGCTGGTGGATACTGAAGGGCTCCACCCGAGCAGTCCAGGCACCTAAATCTCATCTTGAGCAGGCTGATGTTCTGCTCAAAGGTCTCTCTGGTCATTGCGTGCCTCATGATGTAAGGTTCACTTGCCTCAGTCCATGGGTTCCTCACCAGTGTCATGAACCATCTCTTCAGTGGGTAACCCCTGTCACCAAGTATCCAACCTTCCAGGTGCACAGGGGTGGGGAGTGGATGAAAAGTGGTGGCAGCTGGGAGTGCCGGAGAATGTAAGCATTGTGACTGCTCCCAGGATAATGAGCACACACCTGCCATATCCACTGGGGGCGGTCACAGACAAGTTGAATGTTGAGGGAGTGAAATCCCTTCTGGTTGATGAAGGGCCCTGTTTGGTCTGAGGGAGCCCTGATGGACACATGTCGTGCAGTCAATGACTCCTTGGA